>NC_041336.1:12975895-13323395 GCF_004354835.1 Perca flavescens | reverse complement strand
ATAGTCCACCTTTTTGTCTTTATAGTTCTTCTGTCAATTAGAAGATTATTCAATATTATCACTTTACATGTATTATATATTTCAATATAAGATGAATCTTAAATCCATCACAGCATGACAGCAAACTCTTACGTTTGCGAAAATGTGGTATTTTAGGGATGGAAAATACCTAAACTCTTCAAATGACCAAGGTCTGCAAAGGGAGCCATTTACAAAAAACCTTTAATAAAAAGATGGGCACTGTAGTCCTCGAGGAAAGAGAAAACAGGTTATGACTGGACGGACTAAACGTATTACTGCTGGAGCCTCAAGCAGTGACACACTCAACACTGGATCCAAGAATGCCACTCTAAATGACCCATTATCATTCATGAATGACCAGGAGCGACAAGTGAAGACTGCACATGCTGTACAAACCGGAAGAGAATGAGACAAAAACCCATTTCAGCATCAATACTGACCTTTCTAAATGTAAAAACTCTCAACACATCTAGGACTGGACAAAAGGCTCAACGGAGCATGCCTGAAATGTCTCACCTAGACTACGTGGTGACTGTTAACACATTCTTAAATCTCTCTAGGACTCCAATTAAGAGCTTCAGTGCTCATCAAGAGAAGAGCCATAACACAGGAAAAAAGATAAGTGAAAATGAGGGCAGTGAACTTTAAAGAACAACTCATGGCACACAACTGCAGTGCTGTCAAGACATATAAAAGAGATATGCACTAAGTGTACTCAATAGAAGAAAAGACAATGGTGTAAGGATTTTTATGCCAGATTTGGCACTTATGCAGCCAGGTTATTCAAAAGTCAGCAAAGGGTTAAAGCTCTTTCCTTTCTGAATGTGTACCCAGTATCAGCACAGCCTGGTACCTGCTAAACAATTCCCAAAGATAGGAACTACGCCCTGTTGCCAGGTGACTAATTGTACACTGTCGGCAACCAAACCTGCTGGACCAGGCAAGGACAAAAGAGAGAAACTATTTAAACAGTTGCCTTGTTAAAGAAAGTGATTGATGATAAGTTCTTTTGATTCTTTCTTGGAAATCAATGTGTTAAACTGGCCGACCCTCTTTCCATGATGTTAACAGGAAGGTCAGAAACACATTTGTTTCAGAGTGGTAAA
Organism: Perca flavescens; assembly: GCF_004354835.1. Taxonomy (NCBI): domain Eukaryota; kingdom Metazoa; phylum Chordata; class Actinopteri; order Perciformes; family Percidae; genus Perca; species Perca flavescens. The sequence goes on along the minus strand of NC_041336.1, from coordinate 13,322,268 downwards.
GGCCTTGTTCCTGACAACAGTGCTGTGTGAAAAAATCATAGACAGTATATAATGGACCAATAGACCCCGTTGCTCTGGACGGAGACCAGTGAAGGCTATTAGAAGCACTTTTCCGGTGATGGCCAGCTTTACTGCGCAGCCTCCAACTGACAGAGACAGCATAAATGTGATGTGAGCAACGTGTCTGAAAGTTGTAAGTCTTCTGGTAGCTGTGCCAAGAGAAATCTCAATCATTTCCAATCTTACAGAGACGGAGAGTGTAGGTATATGTAAGGAGATAACATGGGCACAGGCTAATTATTGCTAAATAAAATGCTAGTTAACATTAGTAATTAATCCTAAACAGCTCATGTAAGTCAAAACGGCCTGCAAGCTTATCCTGTACTATACGTTAATTCCTCTACTATGTGACACAATCGTTAGCCTATTTTTACAAAAGCGTCTGCTACGGAGCCATAACGTGAGGTACAAGGTAATGGAGCCTTTTATACATTCTCGTGTTTCTTTAGAACTAAACAATGGACAAATAGAGTCTTTAAACGCTTCAGATGTAAAGTTATTTGCTGTCAAGTGGTGCCAAAACGAATGCTAGTCAGTGGAATGCTAACGGGAGGTGATGGCCAGGTAGCAACAAAATGGCGCCATAGGAGGTTTGAGTTCTGAAGCGAAGCTTACCCCATTGGAAAAAATAAGCTTTTGTGAGTTTGATTGTTTAATACAGACCATTGTGTTCCTCAAGTTGCTTGTGCAAGACCAGTGTTGGTTTAAATAATTAATAATGGCCTGCTGATGGTATATTTCAGTATGATCTCTGATGCCATATGTGCACATGGGTGACTCCTCACATGGTTGTTCTAAGGATAGAAATGTTTGATCTTTACCATAATTCACAAGCACATTGTCCACTTTAAATACTGAATGAAGTATAACTTAGTGACAGCATTAAATGTCTGTTACAAGCAATACTGTAGATACAATAGTCCCTTTTGTCATCATGCCGATGTTTAAAATGGAAAGAAGGCAACCAGAGAGAATGATTTGGCTGTAGACGGAAACAAAAGGACAAGTTAACATTAGTACAAACACTGTAGATAATACCAGTAGATACACCTTTGAGGTTATGTCACTGACAAGAAATGAATTTAATTTGTGGAGACGACAACAATATTTTAGATCTTAGAATTGCAACCACTAATCGCTAAAATGTCTTTCACCTATGACACCTTAAAGGATGATTACTTCTTGCAACCTGTGACGCATGCTCAGAATTGAGAACTATCAAACTAATCAATATTATTGCTTAAGGCTATTTACTTAAATATGTTGGACAGTGACACTATATGGAGATATTATATTAAATATGAGGCAAAGACATCTAGGGTATTTCTAAGATTAGGGGCATGTAAATGTAAATTTTTTTTTTTATGAAAACTTAACTGCATTAAGCCTAACCTAAATAACACATTAAAGATAAGATGTGTAAAGCCTGTGACACATTTACTCAAGCTTTGCCATGAGGGTGGTTTCTAATGATATACCTGACTTCTTTCCTACACAGACATTATCGATAAGGATAATATTATGACCCATACCTCCTAAAGGTTTGGCCAAATCCTGTAACTTTGGACTCCACAACAACAAACAGAAACATTAAACAATTAAAACGTTAAACTCAAGAATGATTATACAGGTGGTCTATGGGTCAACCCAGTGATACAGATAATGTCTCCTAAAAAATGTTATCATCAATTGTTTACTGTAGATTAAGCAATCCATTAAGGAATGGGGCAGGTCCCTTTGTGAACCATTTACTCAGCAAACTAACGATCTAAACAACAGGAGGCAGCATTCCCGAAACAGTGCTAATTCATAGACATATTGGATCTTAGAAAATTAGATCACTGTAAAGTTTACAAATTCAACAACACACTGTGGAACTAGATTTAAGATTGCAGTCTTGTCTGCTAAATACAAGGTTAAAAAAAAATAACGTATAGCTTTGAAGGTCCTCAGGTGTAAGAGTCATAAATACCCAATGGAATGGGCAAACTAATTCAACAACTCTTAAGAAACAAAGAACAAAGCCTGACTTTTATCATTATTTCTGGGTCAAACCAGGTTACAGCAATGTTTGACTGTGATGGATGAGCTATGGCCTGCTGAAGTTACAATAATGGGATGCCATGAATATGTTCCATTTCTTACTATAAAACAAAGACAAAGGCCAATTTTTTCAGTAAAGAGAAAAATCTGCATTTATATGCCCACTCTGGAGTGATTTACTCCCACACTTCTGGACCTGCGTGTACACAGGCTGTCCCAGTTACCACTTCCTGCTGTCTAAATAAACAACAAAAACATGAAATAACCGGACTGTTGAAAAAATATCTGTATTTCCTCTTACAGTGGAATGCTTGAATAGCTTTCACTTCTAGACAGATGTAGTGCAATTGCAATTATCCTTTTCCAAAAGGATAATTGCTGATCCTGTCATTTCAAACATTACAACTCAGTTAATAATAAATAAAGCTTGAGTTCAATTATTTATTTTCACTGCAAAAACATTCTTGACAACCGCGGTAATAAAACTGCAGCACTGCTGAGATCATGGTTATTAAATTACTGAAAGTAAGCATCGTCTGGCTATTATTGAATTGTTTCATGAATGTCAATCATTATCTGCAATACACTCCCCATAATGTAAGGTTCTAGCCACCAAAAATGTTTTCATATTTCTCATTCATGTTGAAAAGATCCATATCACTTTCAACGAGTGCCAAGTAACACACACACACACACAACACACACACACACACACACACACACACACACACAACACACACACACACACACACACACACACACACACACACACACACACACACACACACACACACACACACACACACACACACACACACACACACACACACACACACACACACACACACACACACACACACACACACACACACACACACACACTCTTCAAATTGATAGACCAGTTGTGAATTATAAATAGAAGGTGAGACTAACTGAACTTGAACATGTTACGGGGAGTTTCGCTGGAAGGAGGGGAACACTGGAACCAAGCAGGTTCAAAGCCACCAGTTATTACAGAAGGAGGTGTCCCACTGCTCACTCACGTATTACTAGTGAATATTATCAGATCTGACCAAACCAAAGCGTCATTGTGAAAGTTGGAGCCTGAATGTTTGATTAGGCTATAAACTAGTATAGGCATTGCAACCTACTAAAATATTAACAACTCATTCTTGTTTATAACTGCAGCTAGAGCTGGGCGATTTGTTTCCCTAAAGAAATCTGCGATTTTTTTTTAATAAAAAACTCGATTTACGATTCAATTTTCCCCCCCTTCCATTTTAAACAAAATAACTGCGAACTGTAAATATATTTTAAAAATATATATTTATTGTATTTAATTAAAGTGCATCAACATAAACAAAATTGCACAGGCAAACCCTTTCTCTAACTGAAAAGTCACTGTGCAGTGTGCAACAAAGATTGTTAAACATCCAAATTATTTATACTGTATTTGGATTAAAAAAAATCCCAAAAAATCGATTTTTTGAAAATATGAATCAATTTGACCTACCAACTTGATTTTTAAGTCAACTCGATTTTTTTCCCAGCCCTAACTGCAGCTGAAGTCTTGTATTGAGTAGGGTTGGGCATCGAGAACCGATTCCTACTTGGAATCGTTTCAAAAATTACGATTCCATCGGAATCGTTTCTTTATTGCAATCGTTTGGTAGCCTGGATGCCAGCCGAACTTAGCCCCGCCCACAACATTCAAGGTCGGGAACTAGAATCTGAGTATGACCACGTCAGGCTAATCGTTTGGAGGATTTGGTTTCAAATCTGATCATGGGTTCCACATTTAACATGCCCAAGTTTGGGTTTCGTAGCGACCAGGCGCTTGTTGTGTTGCAGCCATGGAGCACAGTAAGCGGTGCTCTAGTCTGGCTTTATTTTACGTTGAAAAAGCCCCGTCAAACTGCAACCCACCTTTGAATCAAAATAAAACTTTCCTCTTATTTGTGAAATAAGCATGTGACCCGTTTCAACTCCTCCACTCAAAGAATCGGCATCGAGAATCTATAAGAACCGGAATAGAAAGGAAGAATTGGAATTGGAATGTTAAAATCCAAACGATGCCCAACCCTAGCATTGAGTTTCCTGTTAAATATTAGATTCACAAAATAAAAGTGAAACAAGGTCATTTAAATAATCGCTTCTTAGTATTCATGTATACTGATTATAACTAAACAGATCCTCTCAAACATATTCTTACTCTAAACACAACTACGTTTTCAGAGCCGATTATAGCTTTTAATTCATAGGTTGATAAAGAACGGTTATTTATGCACAACACTGGTCTGTGGCCTAATTACAGGAGCCATAACAGAGGATGTTTCATAAAAATAAGGACCTTGCCACTTACTTTAACACTGTTAGAGCATATTCTCAGTGAAATTATATCCCCTGGGTTTTAATTTATATAAATACTTTTTGCACTGGGTGTAAACAATTCAAGAAAAGCAAAAAAAAGTAAGGAACTAAGGCACCATGCCCACTGACAGGGTTGCTTAAGAGGTAAATGGATCATGGGTGTGCTTTTATGCTTGTAAGATATAAAAGGTCCATGAACGTGAATCAGACGCTGTGCCAAGGCGGAGCAGTGTAGCAGCCACATTGAATTACTCACAGCTCATTCAGCCATCCTGGGATAATCGGAGGCTTAAGGTCACCAATGTCTGCTGCTGTCACCTCTCTCTCTCTCTCTCTCTCTCTCTCTCTCTCTCTCTCTCTCTCTCTCTCTCTCTCTCTCTCTCTCTCTCTCTCTCTCTCTCTCTCTCTCTCTCTCTCTCTCTCTCTCTCTCTCTCTCTCTCTCTCTCTCTCTCAGCTGCAGGGCCACCCAAGCCAGGTGGTCCCTCACTGCCTGTCCTCTCCGCATAGACACTGGGCTTCTTGCCAAGACAGTGAGGCTTCTCGCCCAGACAGTGAGGCAGGCAGTATCCTCCCTCTGCTTCTGCTCAGTCAAGCCCCTGATGTTGCAGGCAACTACTATAACAAGCTGCTGGCTCAAGGAAAATGATATCAGGGGACAATGCAGTGTTTTGTGAAAAGCACAATCCCAAGAAGGCATTGCTAATAGAGGGAGAAACAGGACAGTATATAGAAGGAAATAAAAGAGAGCACCATGAGTGGAGAAAGGAAGAGGAATAAAGGGTGAGGGCACAGAAGACACGAAGCAACAGTGGAAAGTGAGGAGCTGGACAGAAGTATTTCAGTGTGTGTCACAGCTGGGATTGGGAACAATCACAAAGTAGCTCAACTCAGATGTTCGCTTTGAGACATCATTCATGACAATGTCACAAGGCTTTGGCTCACAACAGCGTAGTAGCAGGAGTTTCCCCTGTGTTGAAAACTTGCTGTACAACATCCTACTCAGTCATCACTGTATCAAGGAGTAAGGAAAGAAGTAGCAAAAGAACCTCTCCACATGAGGCTGACAGATCTGATGAGTAATCTGCAGGACCTGCAATATAGATTTTCCCTCTGAGTCGCCATCCCAATTGAGCTATTCTGGCCCAATTTGTTAAGTCAGCACACTAATGAAATCTTTACTTGGTATGCAGAATACAGGTGACAGGCTGGACGGGAGATTATCCAGCAAAAGTAAACTGATGGGTTTGATGGTTTTGTCAATTATTGTGAGCCCATCAATAGCTATATGTGCATGTGTTGTAACCTGAACCAAAGATGTACATGTCAGTTGATTAAGCTATGCTATCTCTGCTGGAGTTATCTGAACCCATTCCTCTCTTCAACATGTAATTTTGATTCAAAGAGCAGTCTGGTAAAACAGACTATTCATTTATGTTTCAATATGCTGCTAACTTCACCTGAACAACTGCTACACATGTGCCAAGTAACCTGCAATGAATAGCTACACCTGTAGCCAACTCTATAACCTAACCCTTAGCTGGCATTTCCTGGAAAGGCTGAACTCAAATGCCTGCTACAGGCTACATAACATGCGTGAAGTTCACATGATACTCACCCAATTTCATTACCGAGGCCAGCAGCACCCATAGTGAGATTTCAAAGGGAGTCTGTATGTGATGGTAGTCGAGGTCGAGCACAGGGAACGCCTTTTTAGTGTGGTTTTTTTCGCCCTCGGCTTTGTGGCTGTCCACATTTTTCTGGTGGCTGGTATCCGGAGAGCTGGCAGCTCCGAGAGGAATTACGGAGCCCTCCAGTAGCACCAAAACCATCAGCAGGAGCAGTCCCCGCTCTGGTAAACTCTTACCGATACCAGTCGGGCTGTGTGAACCTGTCCTCGAAGGCATGTTGTTAAACGAAAAAAAAAGGCAATGTAATTTGAAAAGAAATGAGTTGATAAAAGTCCGCTTGAAAACCAAGCCAGTTCAAGGAAGTTCGTTACTCTTCAACCGTCGAACATTGTAAAAGGACTTTAACAGTCGGGTCAACTATCTTAACCGAACCAAACATTAATTCTGCCAGTTAAGGTTAGCTAGCTTGATTTCAGAGTTGTTGCTTGTAGCCAGGTAAACAGCCGCACCGCCGCAGGCCGTTTGAAGAAAGCAGGAAATGCCAAGATGCTGGACAGTTTCTTTTCACAACAGCTGAGACAAGTATGCTGTAAAGAGCAAACCTAGCCTATTCGGGGGTTTTCTCCTTTTTACAGCGGTGTTTAACAAGTTTCTGTGTCAGTGGCTGTCAATGTCCTCCTTGGTGAAAGGTGGAATTGTTGATGCTGGAGGCAAGCGAGACACATCGGCATCCCCCTTCCACGGCTCTTATTCAATCCGATTGCCCAAGGAACACATCCGTGGGGCGGCGGTGCTGAGATACTGACCTTGAAGAGAAGCCACAATGCATTATTTTTTTTCCGCGCACTATGTAGTTCAACTTTTTGATATTAATGTCCGTGTATGCGTCATTTCCATCGTCTTCGCAGAAGGACAAGACCTTGGTTTGGGGGGCTCAGCCCAGAGTGAGGATAGGAGGGGGGGAGACTTGAGGCGTGCTGCTCTCTGCACCGGCTTCAGAGGCTTGTCCCGGGCTGTCAAACCAAGTGGCGACTGCTCCTGTCTGCTATGGTGTATCGCTTCATACAACCTTCAAAACGCACACCCTTTCGCGGAGGTTTGGGGAAGGGGAGGAGGAGTAGCGTAGCAGCGGAGGGGAGGGGGGATGCCCGACTATAGTGACACCTATAGGAATGGAGGTTTAGGTGTCTCGTGCTGTAATGGGCTATATCAATGGTCTCATGGGTAATAATAGCATCTCCATAACTACTGAGACCCTGAGACACCGAGACTCTGTTCATGAATGGGACATGCTTTGTCTGTGTAATCTGAGTGCTAATAAAAGCAGTAATCTGATGCTGTTCTAATCTCATAGAAGTGTTGCTATCTAGTTGATAGGAGGTCAAAGGTCCGGGTCAATTACAGCCCAGAAAGCATAGTAGGCCTTTTTCTTTCTCAAGAAAACACAACCAGAATTCTGTAAATGCTCGCTGTCATCAAAGCTTTTACATCTTAAATCACTACACCTCCCTGCTTGTTTCTAATGGTGTGACTGCTCTGCCGAAAACGTTTAGGCCTACTTGGTGATTGACTGTATGCAGCCAGTTACATAAGTGTCATTATAATTGACCGATCCAGTACATGGGCGATTTTAGACCCTTTTTAAGGGGGCTAAAGCCCCCCTAAATTTCATCTCAGCCCCCCTAAAAATGATAATAATAAACCCCCTTTTTTTTTTCAAAATAAATTGTAGTGCTTCAAGTTAGTTTGTCAACTTGTCTGTTAGTGACAGAGGACAAACAGTTACAGGATCAAAGGGCTTGGTTTACTATCCTGTGTTGCTGTTGCCAATGCTATGCACCTGTAACCCAGTAAAGGAAAGGGTAAACATAATGTTGGCCAATCGGTGGTGGTTGTGCCAGACTCCCGCCTTTGGCTGAGTCTCTATCTAATCTGTCAGAGGGAGAGCTGGAGTGCGGTTGTGAAGTTTAACGTCCTGAGAGATTACCTAAGCAACAAAAATTGCTGAATGTTAGAACATTGTGTCAAATTGGTCATTGTTACTGTGAATTATAAAGTGTCAGGTTTACTGTAGTTCCATCATAGTATTAATAGTGTCAAAAAAACGTTAGCTGACGTTGTTGTTCAGTAGCTACTGTAGCTCAGAGATTATTGGCTCATGAAATTACTGATTAAGCAAGGGGGGGTTCCATGTCACATTCTCATCTGTGGCTGAGCCCCCCTAAAGGTCTGATCCTAGAATCACCCCTGATCCAGCCCTCAGCTAGCCAGATCAGTGATTATAACCATGCAAGTGAGCCTTTCGCTAAGAAATTCCTTTGAGAAATTAAGCCTGAGGACACCAAATCGCTCGAAGTTGGGGTGCATACATTTACAGAAATTGACTTTAACTGGAATGGAAAACTGGCCATAAATATCCTATAAGGTCATTGTGTTTGCCTGAAAGGTCAGGGGTCGTTTTCAGCTACCAACCAGGCCCTGAGAGCAGGTTCAATATATTGCTCAAAGACAATTAAGTAGAGCACACGCATGATATATTGAACCAAGATGCTTATGTTCAATAAGTTAAGTTATTATAGGGTTTTTGTTTCTGGTGTGTAGGCCTAGCCATGGAAGTGGCCTTTGAGGACTACTTACATTACAACTTCAAACTTATGACTCAACATAGGCTTAATTTCCAAGCACACCTCCCAGATTTAGTCACACATAAATCCTCATATAACAAAATAATTGACTAAAACCTGAGGGCTATTTCACAAAACCAAGATAAGGGATTAAGCTGGGATTTCCCGGTTATCCTGGATGATAGCCTTGACTCGGTTTCACAAAAGCAGAGGCACCTAAGTTACCATGGAGATGTATTATTTACAGCTAGCCTGGTCCAGACCAGTCTAACAGCCAGGATTTGTTAGTCCTGGAGACTTTTCTGATCACTTAGCAGTGCTTTTACCTTAGTGTTATCAGCCTGCATTAAAATACAACAGCTGCATATTGCTGTTCAGTTAACTACTGTTATTATTTAAAGTTTTGACCATTATTTTTTATAATTATTCATGTGACATTGTTACTGTTATATTGCTGAATGAAGACTGCTGTTCATATTGTTAGAAGTTTGATGAATATATTTCGGCAGTTGTTGAGATCTTTAGAAAAGGCTGATCAAATTTCAAATGTGTTTTAAATGAAGTCTGTTACTAAGGGCAATACATAAAATGCTGTACATGTGTATTTCTATGTGAGTTTGTTCCTCTTCCATGTATGTGTGTTTCTATGTGTGTTTGTTCCTCTTCCATGTGCATTGTATTTGGCATTCTTAGCACACAATTTGTGTAGTCCAGTAAACTGGGACTATAAAGTATAAAGTACAGCGGCAGTGTTTCTTTTTGTTTCTTTCTCTTTTTTTTTGTTTCACGTTATCATACTTTCATAAGAAGCTGCTGCTCACTCTGTATAAAGTATGAACAATGCGTATTCTCCATTTTAGCATCAGTAAATCTGTTATCGACATCGCTGACTGTAATAAGCATTTAAACTTTTAAACTTTTTATTTGGACATTTTATAGACTAAACGATAATATAATTGATAATGAAAATAATTGTTAGTTACATCTCTAGTAAAATTTTTATATTTTGCACGCTTTTCCTTAACCCCATTTATAATCCAAACAACCAAAAACATAAAATTACGGTAATAGATGTTGAGAAGTGTTTCCACCTATGTATTCTAAATTGCCCAGAGTCCCCAAACAATTAGGCATGGAAGACCAGAAATGAAGAGACACATGGGTTGATTATAGTTTTGTGCTCAGATTGCTTCTTTTTGGACTTTTAGAGAAGCGTTTGGCCAGTAAAAACAATGCTAATTGTTCTGAGGCAAAACTGCTAAACAAATATGGATTAGATAATGTCTAGTCTCTCAGAATGATCCAGGGTGCAGCATTAATAAGGTATGGTCAGTGCTGATAACAGTGTTCAACACACATTCATTTTAACACAGACACAGTCAGAGTTTAGGCGACAAACTGTCTATGTCGTTAGTCATTTCTGTCTATGTCTTTATCACTGTTAATGGTGTCATGTTTTACAGCCTCCTATTGCTGTTGGGCCATAGTTACCGGCACACTACTATACTGCATGGTGATCAGGGGAAACACAGAATACTCCTTAATTGTATATACCCACCAGATTCTTACTCCCATCGCGTAAAATACAGACGCTTGGTCAGGTGCCTTGTGCCTATTTATGCTAAAAGTCTCCTTTAGCATCATATCTAAACGCGCTTTATCTAAACACGCTTGGTCTGAAGTATTGCCGTCGCTTTTGATGCAGTTAGGTTAAGGAAAAGGTCGTGGGTGGGCTTACGTTTCCATGACATGTGGGAAGAACGGGACGGTTGGGTTTAGGAAAAGAAGAACGGGACGGTTGGGTTTAGGAAAAGAAGAACGGGACGGTCGGGTTTAGGAAAAGAAGAATGGGATGGATGGGTTTAGGAAAAGAAGAATGGGATGGATGGGTTTAGGAAAAGAAGAATGGGATGGATGGGTTTAGGAAAAGAAGAATGGGATGGATGGGTTTAGGAAAAGAAGAACGGGACGGTCGGGTTTAGGAAAAGAAGAACGGGACGGTCGGGTTTAGGAAAAGAAGAACGGGACGGTTGGGTTTAGGAAAAGAAGAACGGGACGGTTGGGTTTAGGAAAAGAAGAACGGGACGGTTGGGTTTAGGAAAAGAAGAACGAGACGGTTGGGTTTAGAAGGGCGTAGCACAAAATTCTGGGCCCTGTATAAAGGCATTTTCTATGGGCCCCTCCCCGCATCCACAGCTATTGATTCTAGCATCTTTTTGGGCCCTCACATGAGGGCCCTGGGTACTCGGTCCCCTTTTTCCCCCCAGTGCAACGCTGCTGAGTGAAAGAAGAAAGCGACGGTTGGCTTTAGGAAACGTGACACACGGGACACAAACCCCGGCGTCCTGGGTGAAAGTCCTGTGTTTCACCCATCCACCACCCCAACCAACCTCCCTATGCGCATTTTTAGCCTTTCATACTACTCGCTACCGTAGTCACTCTTAGTGCTACATCATCTTCAAACCCTGTGTAGCTACTGCTCTCCCTGGTGCGTTCCACAAACACGCTGAAGGGCGCTTTTGCGTCACTTCTGAAAGCCATCGTCCAAACATCTGTATTTTACGAGTTCAGAGTGAGAACGGGTTGATATACCAGCTGTTTACAATATGCATTACATAGTGATAAAATAAAATAAGATAGACTTTATTGTACCAAAGGAAATTTGTCTTGGACATAAATGGGATCTTTATAGTATATTGTCTTTGCCATTAGTATACAATAAACGGCAGTCAAACTTTAGAGACTTCAGAATGCTACTTCAAGAGAAAGCAACGTGTCTCAAAAATGATTCAATATTTATTCCTGATTTTTTTCTTACAACAATTTCCAATTTTCACAGAAGACATTTTGACATGTCACAGTAGGAATAGCACAGGTGTAAATAATAAAATTAGTTAAAGGCAGCATTTCATTTAGCTGTTTCAGTTACAGGGTCCTGCTATGCATGCTGGCTCACTATCACACCGCCATGGTTCACTGGAAAACGTAGAATAGAACAGAACCATTGTTAATGGTATAAGTATAGTAACACCTGTGCGTTTGCTATTAAATGTTCTAGTCTATTCAGCTGTGAGTAGTACAATAAAAAAATATATAAACACACTCAAAACCGGCTTATAATTTGGATGTTATATGAAACTGGGTGTTGCACCCGTGATAACGAGGAGCTTTAAAAATGGCACTGTCTTGTTTGATTTTTTTTTTTTCACTTCTAACAGGCCACTTTGTTAAAGTGAGTTAGTTAAAGTCTTTGAACTTTTTTTTTTTTTTAAGATTCTTTTTTTGGGCATTTCTGCCTTTAATCATCAGGACAAGTTGGATATGAAAGGGTAGAAAGAGGGGGGAGACATGCAGGAAATTGCCACTGGTCAGATTTGAACAAGGGCCTCTGCATCGAGGAATAAACCTCTATACATGGGTGCGCTCTCTACCAACTGAGCCACCCGGGAGCCCAAAGTCTTTGAACTTTTGTTGCCGTATCTGTTTACTCAGCAAATGACAACTGATATTTTAACACTTTCGTTTAGTCAGGATAGGTTAGCCATTTTGCTGACCCACAGAAATAAGCTGAGCTGAGCCTACTGAACTGGTAGATGGTAATAGTTCATGAACTCATATCTTAAATGTATTACCAATTCCTTTATGTCTGCAAGATCCGCAGCAGTTTGTTCTAGTTAGTTATTCTGATGTTGCTACTGATATTGTTCCTTTTTCTCTTATCTGTTTATTATGGTATTGTGTGTGTTTTGGCACGCCTGTCTATTGTGTTGGTGTTTGTTACTCGAGATATAGATAATAGTCTCATAATAAATAAAGGCCAAAAGTCTCTCATAATAAATAACGGTCAAAAGTCTCTTCCTTTCTCTCTCATGAGGATGCAGAGCAACTATTTCAGAGCTGTTTCCTCTTTAATTTCAGTCTATTCATGAGTAGGGTTACTGTACTGTGTGTTGCTGTACTTTTCACACATCTTTTCGCACAATAATTTGCAACAGAACATTGATTTACAAACCAATTTGTAAATTAACCTCCATACAGAAACAGGTGGTAACCTCAGTAAAGTTGGAACACATACATACATGCATAACCTACACACCCTCCTTCAGCTCTGTTGTGGTAAGGTTTTGGTGCCAAGAGCTTTGCTGTAAGAACCCAGATTTCTAACGCATGATTCCAAATGGCATCAAAACCTTAGAGAAAATAATAGGAGGCACGGTGCTGTGGTTAACGGATATGAGTGAAATTACTCAGGAGGACGGAGTTAAACACATGCCTGGCATATCATGCTGAGACTACTTATGGCAAAATAGATTATGTGCTTCAAAGCCACATGAACCAGAAGCCCTGGGTTCAATGCTGTAGTCAAGGCCACTCGGCACCCTACTGCTGAAGCCAGAAATTCAGATTTGATCAAAAATAAATTGTACTCTACTAAGAAAAAATCCCCAGCCTGAAGAAAAAGGAGCTGCATGTTAAAAGCTTTATATCCATCCAACATCAGGCAAAAACAGTTTTTATTGAACCCTAGTGACCAAGCCTGCAGGCTAAAGCGTATTTGCCTTTGCTTTTGCAAGGCTTTCTTTCATATTCCTAAAGCTGAAGAAAGTCCAGTCTCAGTGATAGAAGTCTGAACTGTGCAATTACACAATTTCAGATCGTAAAAGTCTACGAGCTCACCCTGACCCCAACACTTTGAAGTTTCTATTTTCTGCCTTTATCTGCGTGGAGTTAGTTACTGTGTCTTATCCCACAAACCACGCACTGTGAAACAAAACAAAGCCAGGCAGCGTTTTTACTATTTCCACTGGATTTAAAAACAAGGTCTTTTTTGTCTTTGTTTGTTTGCGTTTATGTTTGTTTCATTTGGAAAAAGTGACTAATATTAAAACCTTTTTAGAGGGTACAGAATCACATTTATTCAGATAAACACAACACAACCAGGTAACATCAGGCTAAATGGCACCTTGAAGCTTTACATGCATGCTGGTTACCAAGGCGCAGATTAAATGGGGAACAGAAGCTGATCCTGGCTGTACTGTATCAATATGGCTTCTCATCAGAGGCTAGCCGCAGGATCCGGAGCTGTCAGCTCCTGGTTGATGATGACCCAGCAGGAATTGGGGATGAAAATTGTAAAAACAAATCAGACAGTGACATGACCCCCCCACCTAGTATAAGCTCTGTAAAAGATGACGAGTTCTTACATCATGTCTGTCAGCACTCCGCAGGAACAGATGCAAAATATTTTGACGGTTTTAAAAGCACTCTGAGCACCCTGTGGCAGAGGTGGTTATTTGAGGATTCGCTGGGTTAACAGTCACTTCTGTCATGGAGCTGAAGCATCTGAATAATATCCAGCTCTGTCTCTCCGCTCTCTCTCTTTTGCTGCAAACCTCTTCACCCCCATGTCCTCTCGGCCCACTGCAAATATCACTGCTCTAACTAGTGCCAGATCACATCATGCTTAATAAGTATACTTTAGCTCCTGCACACACTGGCGTCCGTAGGGTATAATTTCCATCATCTTAGATCAAGGCAAAGGGATATTTTCATAATTATGGCCATGTGGTCATGGCATGCTGAGGGTCAGACAGTGATCCACATAATGTCTCTGGTGTAATCTAGTGGCTGCTCGGTATCGACATGATGACAGCATGCTTTAGGCAATCATTATTAAATTACCAAGAGTTATCATAATATAGAAATGCCACATACAGCAGATGGTGTTTTCTTCACTTGAAATATGTGTGTGTGCAGAATAGTACAGTTCAATCTCTTAACTGCAATGTCATGTGAGTCTTAAAGGGGAACTTTACAGATTTTAAAAATCAAAGTCTGTTTACAGGTCATGGGAGGGTATATGTGAAAAAAAGTGATTTAAAGCCTATTGAGGCTCCAGAGGGAGCTGTGCAAAATCTGATAAATTGCCTTAAGTGATGTCATTCGAGTCAGCGTCAGTTGGAGTTAAAGACTACAAGTTTGAAAATGAAAGAAATCTAGGGCTGTGGAGTTAGAAAGAAGTGAGCTGACCAGACCTCTGTAGCCCGCTCCTCATCTCTCCTTGAGGCTAGAGGCTCAACACTACATTAGCCACCACTAGCATAGTCTATATTCCCAACGTTCCACTTCCGGGATTGCACCATTGCCGTCAGAAATTCCCCCAGATTTCAGCCGGATGTCCGTTACCTTCCGTTTTGTTTGTGTTGGAATTTTAAACTCCGGTGGATTTATGAGGACTGTGGTTAACTGCTCCTCAGATCTCTGCAGGGTAAATCCAGACAGCTAGCTAGACTATCTGTCCAATCTGAGTTTTCTGTTGCAAGACTAAAACAACCTCGGAACGTACACATGTTCCACCAAAACAAGTTCCTTCCTGAGGCTATTTTGCAGCGGCACCGTGGCTTTGTGATTTGTTTAAAGACATGCCAATAAACCAGAGCACGTTTTACCCATCCCGGAATGCTGTGTGGACTAGCCAGACCCTCTTCCGCAGCCCTGTGGAGGAAGGTCTGGCAAAGCGAGACTACTGCTAGCATAATACACCTAAACCTCTGACTGAACTGTTTGCGATCAAGCTGCATTTGGAAAATGTAGACACAAGGTTTTGACAGGGAGAAGGATGTGTGTAATTAATATAAGTGTAAAATATCTCTGGTTCTGCTGCATTTTCTAAACTGTCCATTGTATGTCCAAATATGGTAAATGAGTGCAATGCTTATTTGGTGGAGTATTCTTTTAATCACTATGAAATGTGGCTCAGGTTGTCTTGCTGTCACACTTCTCTTTAATCGATAAGGATCAAATAAGGAAGTTACAAAACTAACCAAATGAATGTGATTTGGATATCATGTTTTTTCCTGTTTAATTTGTGATAAGGTTAACACCCAACCGCCTCTCCACTGCAGCCTGAGATTCATTCATTAGATAGCAAGCTCGTCACCCTCCTCCCATCTTCTTCCTCTGTTTCTCCCCCTCCTACTCGTTTCCTACTAGTGACACCTACCTGAATTCAGAAGACATTTTTATCTAAAAAAACAAAAACAAAAAAACCAGACTCACTCAAATGGTCTCGCGATGATACAGCACAGCACCACCTCCCAAAGTCAACCAGACGTCATTGTTTGCAATTATGGAAATATGTACGTACGACTCTCTGCCTGAAGGTGGTGCCATCAGTCTGGATATATAAAATGGCATAGCATGCAGGTCAAACACTGTTCACACATTCACTAAGGAAACATGTGGGTAGAAAGTAAGAATTATCATCATGATGTTTTGGACTGGGATGATATGTTCACTGTTATGGCTGTCAACAGAGTGCAGAGGCAGTCTAACTGTATGAAATAGCCTTCATCGTCTATCGTGGTGGTTTAAAGTAATGGCTTCAACTCCTTGAGTGAGGAGAGGCTTGAATCACTGAGCAAAGATACACAAAATATCAGAGCGGTATAAATCAAATTCAGATGGGAGCCAATGTGGCATTACCCCAGAATGAAACATGCTGTTTTCCTCACACACACTGTTTTAATAAAAGTCTGTTCAGTGCAGCAGAGCCAGACTTCGCTCTGTGCTGTCAGGTCGAGGTTGCCAAGGTGTTCTTCTTTTTGTGTTCCAGGCAGACGTTTTGGCTCGGGGGCGAGCAATAACTCTTACCTCATTATCATGAAAGGTGTGCTCGCTCAGTGATTCTGCCCAGGTCACATCTGGCACCACCCGCAACAGACGAAGGGAAGGGAAGGGAAAGCACTTTGAACTTCAAAGCAGGCGGTA
Source organism: Perca flavescens (assembly GCF_004354835.1). Classification (NCBI taxonomy): domain Eukaryota; kingdom Metazoa; phylum Chordata; class Actinopteri; order Perciformes; family Percidae; genus Perca; species Perca flavescens. The sequence continues at coordinate 13,305,772 of NC_041336.1, read as the reverse complement.
CAATTAGCTTGGAGGTATTCTACTGTATACACACATGACGTTGTATTCAGCATAGATTGAGCACTTGAGAGGTAAGGCATCTAAAATGTTGCCAATGAATATTTTAACTGCCTACTAAATTTAGAGCATACCAGCACACTGTTTATCTAAGCGGACATGGATTATTTTACTCAGTATATTTGTTTAATGCCACAATTTGTCAGTTTTTTCTTTTTTACTTAACCTGTAGAGGGCCCTTTTAATTCCAAAGTGATGTTTGCTGGTGAACATCTGCTAGAGTTATGACTTCATCCACAAGGCCGAGGATGAGAGGAAGACAGTGAATGGCGTACCTCAGACTGCAACATCCAAGGCCAGTTGTGATATGAGCCGTATATCAGTTCCTCTACAGGCTGAGAAATATGAACATACACAGTGGAAGACATAAAATAGGATCAATTATCTCTCTCGTGTCCAAATACATGCACACCATGGGCATTATCTGTCTTCACACTTCACTGATCCACAATCCACCCACAAACACACACACACACACACACACACACACACACACACACACACACACACGCCTCACAAACACTTACAAATTTGTTGCCGTTTAACAATGTTATGACTCAACCTTTCACAATCTACAAGTGTGGGCACAAATCATCCTCTGAGCTAGGTGCAGCCAGGCAGGAGGAGTTGTTCCAGCATGTACCTTGACATGGCGGCTCTATAATTCACAACCACAGTTTTCATGTATAATTTACCACTGCAAGAAATTCCTCTTTCATGTATTATTAAACGGAATAACCCATCATTTGGACTCTGCACTGTTTTCACTGTGCAATTATGTCCACACAGCACTGACTGTTTGTGAGAATTTGTGAACAGTGACACTGAATAAAGACACTAATAATTAGATGTTATAATGTGTGTGGTCTTAATTTAGAAACACAACAGAGTGAATTTTGCTTCGGAATGCATAAAGCCTCTGTATTCTATTTGGTTGTATGGCTATATACATGTATCTAATTACTGTACGTTTAATTATGTAGGCTAGCTATAACTGGTATTTTAGACATCCGATGTACTATTAAACCTTGTAAGGAATTTCAGCCCGTATATTATGATGTTCAGGATAATAGTATAGTAAAATATATATATATATATATATATATATATATACAGTTTACAGTCAAAACAGTTATTTGCTACAAAGTAAATACAATTATGGAATTATTAAGATGTCTGGACCTTGGCATCTTTTACCACAGGCTGCTCTTTTATTTGTAATTTCTTTTTTTTATGCTTAAGTAACATAATCAGTGCCCCTGTGGACATCAAATTATGGGACAGCAGCAAAACAGGCATATAAAAGTCAAACCTATGTAGATCTCCCAGTAAAGATACACAGCAGTCAATGTACGTGCGACTTCAGTGCTCTGCCTCAACTAACACCAACAGATAACATTAGCAATCATTTGGAGTCATGTTTCAGGCCACCTGCTGCATCTTCACTCTACTTCTAGCTCTGTTTTGGTCTCCACAAACTACTGAGGGAAATTTGTGGCCCTTTAGCAGCTAAATGCTGCACTATGTCCACCAGCTGGTTGCTAACTTTGTCTGTCTGCCTTCTGTTGCTGGTGTATAGTGGGTTTTTATCAGAGTTTGTTTTTTGCTGAAAACGACGCTGATTAGAGCAGTGGGAGTGAACCAAAAGTTGTGGGTCAGAAAACCAAAAGATGCTAAAACATACTGCAGAGTCAGGTGATAATTCTTGATTGGATCATCACTACAAGTGATCCATTTCACATCAGACAGTCATTTTATCCATTGTTGATACAAAAATATTGCGTAGTGCAGCTTCTGAGGAATTCCGTTCTGTTTGAAAGAATTCTCTTTAGTAGATTCCACCATCTCCAGTTTAAAAATTGTAAACAGTAGAAAGTACAGCAGTTAAATAATGATACTACCAAGTGCTTAATGCAACTCTTTATCCAACATTAACGAACTGGATTTTGATTGGATACTGATTACTGACAGTGACGCATGTAAACAACACTGTAAAAGATTATACATATCTTTTGTTATTATCATCATATGTAAACACTTTTTGTTTGTTTTTTGCTTATGCTAGAGCAGTCACTTATATCACCGTGCATGTGTGTCTATGCACACTTTATAGTTGCCACACGATAACATTAAACAGCAGTGTTATGACTTGGCTTCAGTCTGTTCCAAGCAGTATTTAGCTTTTATCCTGCAAAACACAAGATGCTTTCTGATTGGGCAAGGAAGCTGTAATTTCCATAGTGAAGAGAATTTCTTCTGACCCACGCACAAACTGTCTTGGGTCACTGTGTCTTGATACCGTGCATTTCTTTCTAAATACTGCTACTCTTAAGTAAACTGTCATTTACTTTTGCTTTGCTAAATATGTCACCAGGCTCTGTCACCCTCTTTAATCAGTCCAGCAGTTCTCAGTTTTAGTCACATAACCGCTGCCACTGTGTCAGCTCAGGGTGACGAGTCGATTCCAGAGTTCACTGCCACTGTGCCTCATAGTGAAACCACATGAGAGAGACAGGGTGACCATTGAGTCTATAAAGGGAGCCACCCGTTACAGAGAAAGAACCACAAAACTCTGTCTTCACCCCATTTTCAGTCCTCATAAAAAATGCAGGGCACTATTTCTGGGAGACAGCACGTTCATACCAAAAGGGAGCTATGGGACCTATTGGGACATGCCTTAAAGTGGTTTATAGACTCCCTGTTACAATGTGATGACTTGTTTTATGAGTGAGAGAGAATGTGAAGTGTAACCCTGACTGTGAACGTACAGTATATATATATATATATATATATATATATATATATAGTGCATGAGGTGCAGAGGCAGGAAGAGCAAGTCAGAGCAGCACAGCACAGCACAGCACAGCGCAGGGCAGGGCAGGAGAGGCCACATCCTTCCTGGCTCTCACTGTATCTCCTTGTCCACTATACTGTACATTCCTGAGTAGGAATTCTGTGGAATGAATGTCTACTCATTTCATTTCAGAGCTGCTTTACTGGAACAAGAACAGGTAACTCAATAAACAGCATTAATAATACAAATGCAGTCAAGGAGATTTCATTGCACAATAGCAGATACACTGCAGACTGTCATTACAGACGAATTTAGCTCACCTGAAACACTGATAATCAAATCACCCCCAGCAGGAGGTTGTTGCTTTGTTGTGGTAATGTAATGAAAGTTTTAGTGAAGACCTGAACTTAGCTCGTTACCTGATCATGTGATAATTCTGCTGATTATGGATGATTATGAATTACTGTAACATGTAAGCAGCATTTTAATTATACATTCCAAAAGTTCCATAACCATATTAGTAAAGATAGCACATAAAACTTAAATTTGTTTGTTTTATAAAGAATTGTGACCAAGATATAAATTATTTTACAGTTGCAGAAAAATAATCTTCGTTACCAGTGCCCTGTGGTGGACAAACTTTATATATATACATATATATATATATATATATATATATATATATAGCTCTAATTTTAATGTTGCACTTGTTAAGGCGGATGTGATTAAACTATGTTAAAATAGCTGTATACCTATTGACTGTATTTAAATATGTCATAAGATGATCATGATTATGTACCATACGTAAAATCTTAATAAGTAAGTAACTTTAGCTGTCTCTCAGATCAATGTAGGTGTATAAAAAGTACAATATTACTCTCTGAAATGTTGTGAAGTAAAAGTATAAAGTAAAATCAAATAGTAACACTCAAGTAAAGTACAACAAGAATCTCAAAACTGTACTTAGGTACAGCACTTGAGTAAATATACTTTCCACCACTACCAAAAAGTCTTTATGTCTTTATGTGGAAGCTATTTTTGTATTAAGGTCATTATGTATGTAATTATGAAAAATCACTTTATTGTAATTAGTACCATATACAATGTATATTACAGTAAACCATAATTGCACATCAAAGTGGGTCAAACAGTATATGTGTGTTGACACTCACTTAGGTTGTGTTTGTGTGTGTGTGTGTGTGTGTGTGTGTGCATGTATGTGTGTGTGTGTTTGTGTGTCTGCGTGCATGGTTGTGTGTGTGTGTGTGTGTGTGTGTGTGTGTGTGTGTGTGTGTGTGTGTATGTATGTGTGTAGGTGCATAAACTGTGTGCTTGCTTACTTACGATTGTCTTTAAGCACATGTGTATGCATGTGTGTTTGTCCATGATTCCAGCAAGTGTGTTCACCCCCGCGGACCTTTGAGCGGTACAGAGAATGTCAAGAGGCCGTGGAGGCAGCGGAAGCAGGGGGGGCGTGGGGAGCTTGACTCAGCGTGGACAATGATAAGACAGGACAGCTTTACAGCGGTGGGGCACGCTACAGCATCAAACACAGGCTGGATTTGAATATTGCATTAGAGCACTGGAGCTGTCTCCCACGTACCCCAAGGCTCTGTGGAGCTCTAACCCAGTCCTGAGACTTCATTTTGGGGGGAGGCACCACAGAGCCACAGCCTCAGTTGACCTGACAACTCTGTACCAGACCTTTCCTCATTGTATTTTACAAAGAATTTCCCATGGTTGAGTGTGAGCCACAGTTTGCTCATGTGTCTGTCTGTGTAAATGTGATGACATATTATGTAGGTGCTACTGTGAGGAGAGGGAAACTGAGCTCCCGTTTCATTTAGCCTTTCTAAGTAGTGGCTGACCACAGAGTTGCATTCTGGACCAAACCCAAAACCACAAAGCCCAGTGTGTATAGAGCGGAGGAGGGTGGGAGCATACAGGCATGGGCTGGGCTGAACTCTGCAGAGAAGGGATAAGGATCTACATATGAAAATCAGGAAGACGTTAAAAATTCCTGAAGGGAAAACAACATTAGTACACGATAAAGACAAGACAATACAGCCTTAGCCTTTTTGACTGCCAAAAGAATGATTTTTTTTTTTAAATTGGAAGAATCTGTAAGCCAAATGTTTCTCAATAGAACCTTTTGAATTTCTTAATCCTTTTGGTATGTAACTGAAAGCTGATACGTTTATTGAATGAATGAACAAATGAATGTGGAGGGAATACAGATTCAAAGCTAGCTTATGCAAAATGATATACCTAATATTTCTGACAGTAGGGCACAGGAAAAGAGACTGAGTTCACCACTTCTGAAATGGTTTAAGAGAGATGCTGAAGACACATCTGGCAGCTCAGCTCAACATGATCTAACTAAACAAAAAAAGGCCACAAAACATGAGTACAAAGCACAAAATCAAGTAGATTTAACCATTAACCACAACAGGCATTGTAAAGGGCGACGCTCACATACGGTAATGCTTTTTAAAACAACACTGTGTTCAGTGTTCATTTGAGTCACAGCCACTAACAATGCCTACTGGAAAGCCAGACGTGTTGGCAACCGGGTGGACAATACAATAGACAAACACTGCTCTGTAATCAGCCCTGCCCACTGATGGATTCCAAATGAAGATGTCATCTACTACACAAGTCTGTGTGGAAAACAATAATGTTGACAGGAACTTACAGTCTGGTGCAAAATAGAGGAAACATTAGCTTAAAGGTAGGAGAAACAGGCCTGTGACTGGAGCTCTGTAGCTGACTCAATTTGGACTGGGTAAGTAGATGATTAACACTCTCAACAGCAACAGTCAAGGTGCTATATTTAATCCCCAAACTGCGACGTTTAAGGAAAGAAAAGTGCTCTGAAAAGATTTACCAAAAAACTGTTAGTTGGAGTTAAGAAAAAGCCTTTGAAAGAGGTCATCCAGATGTATTCCATCTCCGCTGCAGCAACACAGGAACCCCTCTTTTGTCTTGACCACATCGCCTCGTACGTATCGTACAAGAAGATACACTCACAGGGTCTATTCTGAATGAGCCATTGTCTTGAGTCTCCACAGTCAACAATTGTACTGTTTTTGGAAGAGGAGATAAAAGTGAGTGAGCGATTGTTGAGTTTCTTCACATCAGCAATCATGATGAAAAGCAGGACAGAGAAACAAAGAAACATGTCATGGTGCTCGTTTGGGGAAGAACTTGAACCGCAGTCCTTAATATATTGAAGAGAGCAAGGAGGGACTGTGTGATGTGGTGTGTGCATGTGTGTGTTCTTGGGTGGAGTGGAGACGTGTGTTAACTTCATTGCATGTCTGCATGGATTTACACATAAACATAATCCATGCCATAACAAAAAAAGAGCTATTATAGATTTTAATGAGCCTATGTTTGCATTACGTAAGAGAGAGACTTAAAGAAACAGAAAATGTTTGCATGTTTGTACCTCATGTCCCTATAAAGCTCCAAGCTAAACCAATTTGAGATAGCTGCATAACATATAGCATGCTTTTGCTGAGCTCTGGCTAAGAGTGCAGCTCTCTACCCTATTATCTATTTATAGGGACTAATTTAGGGTCAGGCCCTTTGGCTAACATTGCAGCACATTATACATGCATGCACATTTAAATGCTTACTAAACATGCTATACAGTACCTAAATATTACATATGTAGCCCTGTGGGAGAAAAAGAATCTTTTCAGAATTATTCGATTCGATTTGATTTTATTGTCACTGCACATAGTGTAAATACTGAGGCAACAAAATGCAGTTTAGCATCTAACGAGAAGTGCAAAAAGCAGTAAAGTGCAGAGTAATGTGAATGTGTACAGTTGGTAATACATAGGACAAATAGTAAGTTAGTTATGAACATACATGCAGTATGAACAGTATTGACAGTATGAACGTTGTGATATGAGTAACCTTCAAATTTTGAACATGGATTCAAAGCATCAAAGTTCTCCAGATGAATCAGTAAACCTGCTTGCAACAGGCTCCAACTTCATCTGAGTTCCTCACACAAACTTTGTGAAAATGTTAATTTTGATCTTGTGTATTCACTGATGAGTTTTCCATTGAGCCTTTCAGAGTTTATTCAAGGACACTTGTTGTTCTCGGCTCACTGCTCATGTAACTCAGTCTGTGTCTGTAATAAGAGCTTCAGTCTATCCCAGCCTCCATCAGATGCAAAATTATTGATGAGCTGCATCTCTCAAGTAAAAATAGCAGAGTCCATGTAGAAGCAGTTTTTCCAATTTCATCCTTCCATGTGATATTAATCTAAAGTACACCACAGTGGGCCTTCAACTGTTTAGTTTAGCACGCTCTTTACTTACATTTTGTAATACGATTCAAGCAAAACAAAGTTACAGTTTTATTACCAGGTCAACAACATTGCTATGACTTTTTTCAACCTACAAGCTACCTATGCTTTACTCTTAGTACTAATGCTTAGGTGGTTTTCTTTCACCTTTGGCTCAGCTCTTCCTTGTCGGTCTCCTATAAAGGTTATGGAATTTTATGCAGAGTGAACATATTTCATATATCATGCCCAATTTTAACTCAGAACTGGTTTCTGCCAGACCATATTTAGAATCGAACCAAATTTCTGCCAGATCAGTTGTTGTTTGACGTGCAGTTAATTGCCTGAATGATCAACGATCTGGCTGTCAAACGATCAGACGGATTTCTGGCATGTCTAAAACGTTGGTCGGCTGCAGTTCCTTTGTAAACTACTGTGAGAAAGTTTTAATATTATTGGAGTAGTATTTCACATATTGTGGCTAAAAATGTAGTTCTGACTGATACTGTGCTGCAGAGCATACTGTCACCACCTTTCAGCCATGCAGCTCTATATCTTTGCTATTTTCTTAATTCCTGTTAAAAGCAGAAATGCACTGTACTGCACTGCACTTGTTCTGTGTTTATGTGACCTTACACTATGAGCATAGAAGTAGTGTTCAAGCTTTAGAGAAACACCAATCTCAGCAGCCAGCTATGCAATCGGATGCTCGACCGGACAACCGTCAACGCATCAAGCGTCACGGTACGGAGATGAATCCAGGTAGAAAAATACTTTTTATAGCAGCTTGAACATCCCTGGAATCCATCTTAAACTACAGTGTACCATGCCATTTATGTAGGCCTAGTTTTCGCTTGTTCCCCTTAAAAATGTAGGAAAAAGAAAGTAATAGAAAGAGCAAACACAGTCACACAGTCACACTTAATCAGAAGAGTTATGAGTCATCATCACACAGTTTACTGATGCCTGACAGTCCTGCTCACATCAGCCCACAGTGGTCTGACAGTTAGAGGCACTTCATTCAGCATTATCCGCCCCATTAGCACTAACCAGCAAACACCCACTCACCGAGACATCGTCATGATGCAGGTACACAGAGGAGGCCATACACTGACTCAGTCATATACTGTACCAACACACTTACACACACACACACACACACACACACACACACACACACACACACACACACACACAACATACAAACCCATATTTACACATATGTTAAGTGAAAATCCAGGGACTGAAGGAAGAAGCGGCCCAACACAAACACTTGTATTTCCTTTCCACTCCTCCTCTTATCTCCTTTCATCCATCTTCCTCCTTCTCTCTCTTTTGTGTTTTTGTCTCTCCTGGATTTTTCCAACTCCCGCTGACACAACTGCAAGTCAGTGAGGTTGGACTCGCACTCTGACGATCCTCATCTGTATGTGGGTGTGTGTTTGTCCAAGTGAGAGAAGCTGAAGAGGTAGGGTTTGATAGAGAGAGACAAATTCCTCCCGATAGCGAAATGCATTCAATCTGCCACTTGCTATTATTCAGTGGAAAGTTTGGAAAGTCTGTTATCAAGTAAAATAAATTTCCTTTGGATTTCCCAATATTATAGACTTATAATAACTTTGTAAATCTCTCATCCTTTCAAGGCAATGTTTCCCACTGATTCATATGTATTGTTCAGACTCAACGTATTGTCCTTTTACCGAAATATTAGATCCAGAGAATCAAAAAGAAAACAAGACTCCTGGAACCTAATGTTAACAAGGAAGTGAAGTAATAACAGAACTGCATTATTTTCCACATTCATGAATCACCAGATTTCCACAACACATTCCTCTCTTTCATGTCGCCTTTCATATTCTGATCAGTGCAAAACGTCATGACCTACAGTAAGTATGTCTCACATCCATGTCCGTCTCTTTTAAAGAGGATTATAAATTCTCTGACTTTTTTTTAGGCTGGATCAATGTTCTCGGGGTAGTCACTGTAAAACTCAAGGTAAACTTCCACTCACTGTGTCGACAAGTAGAAGATTAAGGTGTCAAGTAAAGCCTGATACTTAATAGATGCTGAGGACTGTGCGTGTGCGTGCATGCGTGTGTGTATGTGTGTGTGCGTGTGTGTGTGTGTTCTGGTTTGTGTCACTAACTGAAACGGGGCTGTCTCTTCCTGGGAGCAATGAGCAACGAAACCAGAGAGGGCCTGTGTTTCCTGTTTATAGCATCTTGCGTTGTTAATGCCTTGTCCCTGGAGAAAACACAGAAACCTCCAGCTGATAAAAGGAGCAGAAGAAGGGTTAAGAATAACAAGAGGACAAACAGATTTGAAGTTACGATGGTGTTTTTTTACCGTGGCTAATCTGTTATTTGTGATATCAGAACAGTAATCTTGTAGCACTATCTGTAAACATGGTGATAGTGGCTTACTAGAAACTTTTAAAGAATTGTCTGTGCATTTTAAAGAGTGTGGGCTTGATTAAAGAGTGATGGAACGAGGTGCAACAGAAAACCAGGAAAATATGACTCTGGCAAACAAAACGTGCAACCTGTACAACGTCCACTATTACACAAGGTCAATCGTGTGTAATAGTTTCAGCAGGAACAGGTATTAAACAAGATAAAGAGGATCCTCTGTGACTTAATTAGGGCAAAGCTTGCAAACAAAATGACAGGAGATACTGACCAAAGTACGCTTCTGACCTTTGAAAGCAACTTGTGAGTGGGAGGTCTGAGTCAAAAGGCAGAGAGTGAGGTCAAGCTCCATTTGACATTGTTTTGAGAGCATAAAGGTCTCAGGTCTCCAACCACGGCCTATCCCGAACTGTTTGACCCCCGAGGATCTGTGGATGCTTTATAGATGAGCAGTACAGGCTGCTGGTTATAGGCAAAAAGGTGAATACTTTCATATTTAGAACCTACATAATTTTCAAGAATGCACAATTTAAGTGCACAAATCCCAATGGGAATTAAACACTTAACCTTTTGTGCTAGTCCCAGAACCAACTCAATGAGCAAAACAGGACTCTTGGAAACACTAGACCAGTAGTTCCCAACCTTTTGAGTCTGATGTACTGTACAGCCACAGGTCCAGGTTTTTTTTTTTTTTTTTAATGGATTTTAAACAAGATGTTATTTAACACTATTAACTCTATAAAATTGGATAGAGTCACAACACATTTTTTGTACAAGACGTGATCACAGGATTATGGAGTTCCCAAACGACCCATGTTCGTGTTTGCATACAGGAAGCCTGAAGAAGCATGTTCCAGCCTTGAGCCATGTTGGTGGATGATGAGTCCGGTCAGTTTATAGTAACTGGTAGTGTAATATTTACTGTGAGTTAACTTTTTTCCTAAAAACAAATAGTTTGATATACACACACACACACACACACACATATATATATATATATATATATATATATATATATATAAATCATAATTTAAATTCTATTCAAGTTAGCTGAGCAACTCTATAATCTTCCAACGTACCCCCTGGTAACTGTAGAAGAAGATTCCTTTTTTTTGGGGGGGGGGTATTTTAGGCCTTTATTTCCACAGGACAGATGAAGACGTTAAAGAGGAGAGAGAAGGGGAATGACATTCACACCCAGCCACTACAGCAAGATTCCTAATCTGGAATTACTGCACCAAGCAGTCTATACAATACGCTACACAATTAAGCCACTGGTCAAGCTGAATGTTTTGTGGGTTTACCACTGCCCTCAAGCATCGCCAAACTTCCCCTTTATGTCAACAACTGTGCACCGGGCAGCGATCCCTGTAATGGTCACATGAAGGGTGTTAGAGTGTCAGACACTGGTGTCAAAAGCAGTTGTGTTCAGTTTAATGGAGGCTACTTGATTTAATGACCGTGTGACATTAGGCATGGGAGTACCCCGAGGTTATCCTTGGCTGGAGCCAGACTGCGCGTCTGCCAATTTGGCCCTGTTTTTTCTCGCTCAGTCTGTGGGTCAGTCTTCTGTCTGCACCCCTCAGGGAAGCTTGGACTGGTCCACAAACTGCTGATTAGGGGGTACTAAAGCTTCCTGCAAGAGCTCTAGCAGATCAAAGAGCAGAAGACGTTGGGCAACTCAATACAAGGAGCCAGGCTAATCAAAGTAAAGTTCAGGATAAGCCTCCAAGTTTCCCCATGGGCCAATAGCAGTAGACAATGTGATTTTGATTAAGGTTGATGGCACTGGGAAAATCCATTCTCTTTGAACCTCCACAGGGTTAAAAGCTAAGACCACCTCTGTGACTGACAGCCATGAAACATGGGAGTGCACAAACCAGCCAGCGACATTTGCCAAAACAGCAAAATCAAAGATCTGCAAGCGCGGTGAGCTCTTGCAAGGTTGCACACAGTACTGGCAAATGCCCTACTGGGACACAGTATGAGAAGTACCCACATGTTTGAGCTGAAAAAGTTAACATGAAACATGTTGCTGCTGTCGTTTCAAGCAACTTTAAATTAGTTTCCCCCTGGGCCACAAACTCATTAGAGACAAACAGACGTTCTCTCAATAGAATTAACATCATAAAAAAGTTGTAAGTTCAGATGGTGTGCTTGATAAATGGCTGTCATTTCAAATCAAGCTATACCGATTAGAAGAGTAGGAGATTAAAGAGTTCATATCCGTGCCTTTGGCTTTTATCCATGACTTGTGGTTTCATGGTCATTTGGACACTGGTTGAATTACAACTCACATCTTGGCACAGATGCTGGTTGCTTGTCACTGTCCTCGTCAAAAAGGCAACATACACGTTGGCACCTGGGTGTGAAGCCTTTGGCCTGGCAGCAAGCTGCTATACTCCCAACACTTAGTAACCGGAGCACCGTTTGGTAAACACATGGCCGATCCAAACGGTTGCAAGACCCCATTAATTTAAATTTGAACTGTGTTTAACTATACCACACGTTTCAAATTATATCATAATGCTTGCTTGCTGTATTCAAAACCAAAAAAACATTTGAGTATGCAGAGTTCTGCTCCAAAAGATCTGTTAAAGATTAAATCAACTTCATGAAAGACAATCTCGTGTGAGCCTAATCAGGAACAAACAACAGATGAGCAGACTGTCACCACGCCTCCCGTCCCTACAACATGTGTCCACTTAGTCTCATGTTTTGGGACAACATAGGTGTTGACAAGCATCAGTTTGTCCACATCCGACCACCCGGCTTTTCAAAAAGCAGGGCCGCTACATAAGGTAAATGTGAACCCATGCATGTCCCCACAGGCTGGGACCCCTACATGGTAAAAGGTATGTGTCTCCTGTTGAGGGACAAGCACAAAGGAAGGCCAAACTTCCATCCCTGAGGAGACAATAAGGCCTGTCAAGGGACACTTACCCTGCTCAACACCAGGACAGATGATGAGTCCTCTGTCTTCCTGCAGGGAACAAGGATAAATCAGAGAGAACTATCGAACCACAGAGAGACGGACATCCTCTTTCACTCGACTTCATCCGAGGGTGAATTACAACGGGAAAAGCTGTTGGAGCATGACTTTCCTTAGTCGAGGCTTTGTTTAGCTTGTTCGCTAACTGTGGGATTTAGGCCCAATCTGCAAACCATCTCTCCCAGTTGACCCTAATGGCTGGTGTAGCTCATTATCTAGCCTACAGGAGCCATACATCACCAGGCATGTGGAAACCATTTTAATTTCACCTGGTCCCTCTGCTGTAGCGGTACAGTTGAGGCGGAAGTGGCCTGTTTAGGATGTGGAGCGCTCCATAATGATGCTAATTGGTGGTGTAGATGTAGAATAGGCCCAGGTTTATAGGTTTGAGCTGCTGTGTCTTAAGAAGTAGATTGTATGATTTGCAGACCGCGGGCGATTAGCCTGGATTGAGATCGACATCTGTTTTGTGCCAGCTGTTTGACAGATTCTTTTGCAGTGCATGGGCAGGCTTTGCTTCTGTGACCAGGATCTTTGAAGTCTGTCTCGCTTCCAGGAAGCACTCACTGTCCGGATTCATCCTCCCTTACAGAAGTTTGGAGTTCTTTTCAAAGACCTCATGAAAAAGTGTGAAATATGAATTGCAACACTTTACAATATCAAAGAAATTGCTTTCCCAGTTCCATAGACAGTGAGATCATAAGAGGAGAAATTATTTAGATGAATTCAAAAGCCAATCTATTTAAAATGTATTGGTAAGAGTTTTTACTTTTGTCTTCTACAAAAGAGCACATGTTTTTAACTTGAATTAGTATGTTGGTCACACCAAATTCAGTTAATGACAAATGTTCGGAGCTAAAAACATCTAAACATCTATCCAAAATGTACCACTCCATTGTCTACCTGTCAACTCTGTAATCAGTCAGATTTGGCTGAATATACTGCTTCTATGTCACGCTATCACCACCCAAAGCTGGGCAGTTAGACATATTTTGGGATAGAGGATGTTGTTTGCTGGACAGATTTTAAAGCCCTTTAAGACAAAGTTGTGATTTTGAGCTATATAAATAAAATTGACTTGACTTGTGAGAACTTGTTTCACAAGTTAAAATTGAAAGTTCAAGCTGATGACAGCCGCTGTTGTTTGTGATGAATCAAACTACAAACAACTTTTACAAACACTTTCTTTGATACTCAATTTTTTTGTTTTGTTTTGGGGATCCCTTTAATTAATATCAGGACTTTAATAAGACAACATAGAATGGATCTTACGCCGACATCACAAAGTCCTCATATTCGTCTTGTTCTAACAAACTTTTACAGTGTTCATTATTATTGCAGGTAACACAGCTGCCATCTAGACATGACAACGTCTGTAGCCATCCAGCTGACAGCCACTGACCCACATACAAAAAAGAATCCCCTAATATCCAGTGTTTGTTTTCACAAGAACGCCTGAATGTGTTGGTTTGGGCTGTTTATGTGGAGACCTGTTGGCTGGCTGACCTCTGCGTCTGACTGTAGAGTGCTTTTCATAATGCCAGCTCCTTCTCTGGCGAGGCCCTTCAACGTCTGGTATTGTTTCAGCGCAGGAAAGATGTTCTGCCAAAGGCTATGAGTCCCTGAGCAAAGTGGAAATACCCAGAGAACGTCCTTCTGTGTGATGAGATGGCTGCTTCTCTCTGTTATTGCACAAATATTGATCTTTAATATCAGGAAATATTACACACACTGCATTCCTGCCATTCTCAGCATACACTTATTCAGCAAACAAAAAGAGCTGTGAGCTGCCCAGAGACATGTCAGCAGATGGCTCCGATCCACAACACAGCACTTCTCGCTAGGATTCGGCTACGACCCAGACGTGATCAGAGCCGAGGCATGTTGGAGCTCGAACAAAACAATGCTTCATGTACATCCAAACAGCTGTGGCACGAGGTCAACAATTCTGACATATTCAGGATTTTTTGCCAACATCTTCCCCCCCTTTCCTTCTCCTTCTCATTCTTCTTCTTTGAGCAAGATTTTGAGCACTAAAACAAAACAATGTAGGGCCATGCTGTTCCTCCACCAGATGTAGACTCCGAACAAAAGGCGTCGTAACTGGCAGGTTGTGGTGGGGAGAGCGATAAAGGTCAGCACAAAGGCCAAGATAAACAGGAGGAGGACACACCGGTGCGAACATGTTTAGGTCAACCACCAGGTCTGGGCCTTAAGTCACATTCATGTAGAGATGAAATGAGGCGGAGAGAAAACGTTCACTGTGCGAGATCTTTTAGTAGAAAAAGCAGCACTGAAGATGAAATGACAGCAGAAAAAAATCAATGCTCTCTCCTAGAAGTTATGTTCTTATACTTAGCAAATGTGTTTTGTAGGACACTTAATGCAACCCAACGCACTATACGTGGTTAAATAGGAACTTATTCTACGGAAGACCAAGTGCTAATACTTAGCTCTGTAGCTCCAAATAACCACCGCATGGCTCACAAAGCCGTCATCAGCGACAGAGATGCCAGCAAATGGTCCAAGATGGGCCGGGGCAGGAAGCTGGCCACCGTGGGGCTTCCTCCCTTTGAAGTGTCATTAATACTCAAGCTTGTGTGTGTGTGTGTGTGTGTGTGTACACACGTGTGTGTGGTATTGTGCTTCTATTTTTGTCGTAGATGTTAAAAGTGAGGACATTTTAACTGGTCACAATTTTCCCCAAGAACTGTTTGTTCGTCAAACAATCAAAACCAATGCTTTAGTTATTTTTAAATACATTCTGACTCTGCTACCCTGTGGCACTCAGCCACAAGCCCATTGGTTCAACCTGGAGATAAATCTTAGATCTTAGAGATAAAATCAGTTCACAAATATATAGTTTAAAAAATGCTCAGAAATGCCCTAAAACAGATGTGCACTGTAGTTTCTAGCAAAATTTCCTCAAGTAGGGTAAATAGTGACTTGTTTTGGGACTATTTTCAGCTGCATATCAATACACATTTGGTATTGATATTTGCACCAGCATTACAGTGTATGTACGCACTCACACATACAGTACCGACTGAAGGTCCTTACTAATATACAAGTGCAAATGTGCATATGCTTGTGTGTTCAACCCTGTAACCTAAATGGTAATATTAATATTTAATCCCCATATAAGAAATTATTTATCGAGAGATTGAAGCATACATACAGTAACTGTGACCAAGTACATTTTTTCAAAAAGCTTTTAGGCATCATGGAAATACACAGAAACACATTTTTCCCAGATTCCTTGTGGCTATCCTGTTTCCTCGTGTAAAATAACGCATGTTAGCAACATGGAGAGGCCTTCATCCCTGTCCTTCAGGAAATTGGTTCAAAGAAGGCTTATGGCAAAAATGCTGAGGTATTTGAATAAGAGAATGTACAAAAGTATTTAAAATGGGCACAGCTCTGCCCATCAATCCCTTATAATGTACCAGAGTAGATACATGAGGAGTGTTGTTAACTTCTGTTGCTTAATACCATGTGTAATAACGTGTTTTTGTGAGTCACGTCACCAAGATATTAAGATTTTGGCAAACATGATCCTTAAATATAAACTGTGGAAGACTTAACCTAAGAAAGGTTGATGCAAACTGCATTTCATTATTGAGTCCTAGAAGTGTTGCTTTCTTAAAGCAGGTTTAAATGAATATCTCAGTGCAGTAAGATCATTTCAACAAATAAAGTTGTTTTGCCTCATTTTCGAAAAAACACTATTTAAGTCAAATAATTAAAGTTTACTGCTTACCAAATATAGACTTGCTGGAGGTGCTTTAGCTAAAATGTAATGTATAATGATGGGGGAAAAAAATCAAATGTGTTATATAAATGCATGTAGGCATTCATTGAGGTCTCTGACCAAAAGCTAATTAGAATATTCTTGAAAAAAAGGCTGATTTGTAATGAAAACTGATTGAAATGCTAATCTGTTTTTGATAAATCAAGTTCAGGCTCAATAATAGACAGTGGTGGAATGTAACTAAGTACATTTACTCAAGTACTGTACTTAAGTACAAATTTGAAGTACTTGTAATTTACTTGAGTCTTTTCTTTTCATGCCACTTTCTACTTGTACTACATTTCAGAGGAAAGGAAGATTGTACTTTTTACTCCACTACGTTAATCTGACAGTTTTAATTACTAGTTACTTTACAAATTAAGATTTTTGCACACAAAACACATGCAGTTTATAAAATACGACGTTTTATTATAAATTAAAGTACCCAACAATATACAGGCCTACAAGTACAGCTAAAATGATTTGCAGATTAAACACGTATTTGACTGACAGAACTGTTTGGATCGTTTCCAGTTTCTAAAATGTGAGGGTTTTTCTGCATTGAGTACTTATACTTTTAATACTTTAAGTACATTTTCCTGACTATACTTTTACTTGAGTAACATTTCCATCAATGCAGGACTTTTACTTGTAACATAGTATTTTTACAGTGTGGTATTACTACTTTTACTTAAAGGTGCTCTAAGCGATGTTAGGTGACGTCACTTCTTGTTGACGTTCAAAGTATTGTCAAACAAAACGGAGGCTGGCTTGCCCCTCCCTCCTCCTCCTCCTCATCCCGTCCCCTCCCTCTCTCTTCCGCGCACTAACCCCCCAACCCCCACCCCCAAATCCTTCTTGTCGGTTATTGGCGGGAACACTGTTTGTTATGTTTCGTGGTGCAGGTTGGCGCAGTGTGTTTCTGTTGCCGTTTGTGGAGCCTGGGCTGTCTACAGAGACCGCTTTTTTTTTTACAGTGTGTTCAGGGGACAGGCAGCTAGCGGATAGTGAGGAGATGTTTGCTGTATGTGACAAAAAATGTTGTAGCCTAAAAAACGCGACATCGCTTAGAGCACCTTTAAGTAAAGGATCTGAGTACTTCTTCCACCTCTGATAATAGACAACAATTATTGATGAACAAATTGTTGTGTACTTTAACATTTCGAGGAGAAGGGGGGTTCTCTCAACTACTGCCAGTCCGATCCCTCACAGTTGAAACATTACAGATCCTTTTGGACCCTGGTTGTCCCCTCGCCCTCTCAGTACGTGATCTTTCACAGCTTTTACAGGATTATCGCCCCCCCGAGTTAACAGGGTCTTAAACAGCTGACTGGCACCAGCAATCATGCTAGGAATTAGCCACCTGCTACATCGGCCGTCCACAACCACACAGCAGCAGCAGAGATAAAACTCTCGACACAGGAAGTGCCCTCCTGGGGGCAAAAAAAAAAAAAAGGCGTCAAACAAGGTTGAGGTCACTCGCCACCTTGCACACATTGCTCAGCAGGAAGTGTGGCTTTCTTGAGTCGTGGCTGCGAGGGCAGAGGTCAGGGAACGGGATCAGCAGATTGTGTGACCCAGATGTGGCAGAGGGCAGCCATGGCTCCAGTCTGGAGGTGCCCCAAATGTAGCGTGACTACAGAAACAGGAACTTCTATTTTGAGAAATGCCATTCCTCAAATAATACAGGAGTGTATTGATCTCTTTTTTAAGACATGTATTCTTTCAAGGCTTTGCTGAGCGTGCTTGCTATTTTTAAACTTTATGTTTCCTAACTTGAAACACCAGTTTAAGACTTTTCCTGGGAGCTACAGACAGGAGCAGTTTCGGCCCGTTAAGTGTGAAATGTTGTGCAGGGGTGCCACAGCAGAATAAGGACAGGAGTGTGCATGTGATATATGGAATATGTATGGGTCACGTGCAGTGGTGGAATGTAACTAAGTACATTTACTCAAGTACTGTACTTGAGTACAAATGTGAGCTACTTGTTGTTTACTTGAGTCTTTCCTTTTCATGGCAATTTCTACTTCTACTCCACCACATTTCCAAGGGAAATATTATACTTTTTACTCCACTCCATCGTTAATCTGACAGCTTTAATTACAAATTAAGATTTGTGTACGCAAAACACATGTTGTTTATAAAATACGATGCTTTTCTTATAAATTAAACTAGTCGTTGATTGACAGAACTGTTTTGATCGTTTCCAGTTTTTTAAATGTGAGGATTTTTCTGCATTTAGTAGTTTTACTTTAAGTACATTTTCCTGAGAATACTAACATGCATTTACTTAAGTAACATTTTCAATGCAGGAATTTTACTTGTAAAAGAGTATTTTGACAGTGTGGTATGAGTACTTTTGGTTACACTTTACTTGAAGGTATCTACATAAGAGTGACATGACAATGTCATAAACATTATAAACAAGTCATAAACGTTTATGACATAACGCTTCTTTTAGTAAGTGTCATTCGGTTTTCGTCATGACAAGTTATGGTTAGAGTTAGGGTTAGAGTTAGGGTTAGAGTTAGGGTTCATGTGTCATGACTGTGTCATGACAGTGTCATGTGTTCATGACAGTGTCATGTGACTCTGATGTAGATACCTTCAAGTAAAGTGTTACCGTACTTTTACTTTAGTAAAGAATCTGAATACTTCTTCCACTACTGATCATGTGAGCCTTAGGATGGCTCTGTTTTGGAGCGTGTTTATATTCTCTGTAAAATGTTTCCAGTGGATCAGCGTGTGCTGTGCTTCCTCACTCGCCTGTCTATCCTATTGAGAGTGATGAGCTTTAGAATGAGAAACAGGTGTGTGTGAAATGCGTGGATCACTCCTTTATCTCTCCCTCCCCCTCCCCTCCCCTCCCCTCTCCTGTCCCGACCTCTCTGAGCCATGTTGTGTTGAGCTGTGTTTTATGACGAAGGGAGGTGGATGGAGGAGGGTGAGCAGAGAAAACACAGAAGGACAGAGGATGATCGTTGGGAACGAGCAACACACAGCTGCAAAAATTCACTTTTTAACTGTGCTTTCAGTCAAGTATTGAGTAAAACAGCATGCTGCTACTTAATCAATAATTGCCAACTGCTAATCAACAAGTACGTTTCATTCAGAAAGGCAGCAATAAGTAGAGGGCCAGAAATAAAAAAACATCACATTTAAATTAGTCACGAATGTAATGCTTTCCAGCTCTCTTACATAAGGAACATTTTCTGGTGTTATTTAATCTAACTGCAACACATGTGACTGTTACAACATCAAAGGGGCTAAAGCTGCTCAGCTCATGGGTGATATGTGTTAATTGTGAGGCTATTAAAGCTAAAAGTCCACTATGATAATGTGTGAAGTGCACTGTTAAGAATCATGAATCAACAACAGGAGAACAATACTGATTAAAGCACAATCAATCAAACAAACAAATGCCGGATTGACATTAGTTAGAAAGTAGGCTACAACCAATCAGCATGGATTCAACTACTTTCAAACTATTCAGTAGGCTGAGCAATTAATTAATTTAGTAAACAGAATATAATAAATGAATAAACAGATTTCGCTTCAGGTGTTCTCCAGCTTTTTCCAAAGTGGTGGCATTGGAGGGGTCACAGTAGCAGTACATGAATAAACAATGTACAACAAGAGTGCAAACACAAGTTTTAAATCCCCAAAGTTATCCTTACTAATAGCTTATAGCCTATATGATCTGCAACACATGAATAACTTACTAACTATTAATAGAGCCATTAGGTGGGACTTAGTATGCTCTATTAGAAAGATATAAGTATTTCAAAATAGGCTACTATGGGCCACTCAGTGGAGGTTCTAGACCATTTGAAATGGAGGGACCATGCGATTTTAGGAGTACCAAATATATTTAGCGTGTGTTACATACCACCAGCCCTCCATAGGTTTGGGTCCACAAAAAGACTAATGATACACATATACCAATACACACAATAATACTCATTCAGTGTTAACCTACATGTTATGTATTACTGCACATTAATAACATCCTCTCTCTGGGCATAAAGAGGGGAGGGGGATGGGGGTTACAAATGTATAAAACTATTTTCCACAGTTAGTAGTCCCCCTTAGAATCGCCACTGATATCACTTGATTTGATTAAACTTCTACCACTTCTACTATAACAATGTTTATGAAGTCAAATTACTTATTACAATGTTATATTTGACATTGTAGTGACTCCCCCCTCTGATCCACAGCCCCCTACCCTACTGTACCCGTCCGCTCAGCTCCCTACAGGCAGCACAGGAGTCAGTTTACACAGCCTGATACCTGCCCACCCCCCTCCGCTGTAGGGACTCCCTCTTTATCGTGCTGCTGCCATTGCCATGCAGCGGTCCGTCAGTGTGCCAGCAGTCCCCGCAGAGCGCAGAGCGCAGAGCCGCGCTGAAGCACGCCGTCTGTCACAGAGAGGATCTCCGCACCTTTTCGGGATTTGAAAGACAACAAGAGTGGATAAACTTAGCGAACAAGGTGAGTTCCACACTACCGAGAGGAGCTGACTTTCTTTTTTTAATGCAAGTAGATGGATAGATGTGTGAGTCGAGATTCATTTATGAAGTTTTTCGGGGGCCGATCAGGGTGGATTCGCGGATAAATTGATTCATCGGATCTGTGATCTTGCGTGATTATTTTCCATTTTTCCTTCGGGCTGATCTCGTGATGTGGCAGCACTATTTTACAGCTTTACATTAGTGAACGATTGGCATGGGTTGGTCGCGCATTAACAGCCTGGTAACAAAAAATGACCTTATAATGCTCTGTTAGGCTACTGTGTGTTTTTGGCACTTTTTTAATAAAGTAACTATGCTACTATTATTAAATATGACTTAAATCCAACATTAGATACATCTTTACCCCAAGAAATAATAGGCTACGCGTGTCTGCCCTTTGAAAATTGACCACAGGATGACTTTAGTTTGTCTTCTTAAGAGTCATGCCTGAGATCTTTATGGTGTGTTTATGACCAATGCCCTTAAAGGCAAATGCTCCGTGGCAGTGTGTGTGATGTGATTAATGTCAGACTTCTTGTAGCTTATCCATAAACAACACACCAGGTTTATGGATCGACCCCAAAACTGTTTTTTTTTTTCTGAAAAGTTGACAAGTGCAGCAATTCATCATCTGCCATGTAAACCTAGCTATATGTGGATCTAAGTCCAGCCTTGAAGTCCAGTCAATAATAGCTGCATGGATTGGAGAAATGACTGACCACTGTGCTCTGATTAAAGCGGGTACGGTTAACTTGGGGCAGCAGGTTTAGCCCATCTTAACTGTGCTCTAAATATTTACATCTGGATGAAATCAGGGGCACGGCACAAATTGGGCTCTGGCTTCCAGGCATCTAATCAGGGAAGAAAAGTTCTGTAATGTTGAATTAAATTAGGCATTTTCCTACCAATCAGTTCATTTATGACATATACATCGTTTTGTAGTCAGTTATAACACTAATAAAAACATTATCAAGCCTAAGACACTAACACTAACACTGTAATTTCCCATTTTTGGGATCAATAAAAATCTATCTATCTATCTATCTATCTATCTATCTATCTATCTATCTATCTATCTATCTATCTATCTATCTATCTATCTATCTATCTAAGAAAGTGTTACCTGAGAACTTACAAAGGAACAAAAGTAAGTTGGGGACCTGAGGGGTCATTATGCAACCCACCCACTCTAAAACTGAAAAGACTGTAGAGGCTGTCTCCTCCAAAGAGACAATCACGTGCCCTTGGGGTCAACTCCACCTTGACCCACCTCTCCCCCCCCTCTGCCTCCTCCCCTAACTCTCTACTGATAGGTTTCATGCATCCTGGGTTGGTATGATCAGTGTGGGGTCAGGAGCATAAACAACTTTTCGGAGCCAGACTAAACAGACCACACATATCCTGTAAACACGTTAACCCTGAGATTCATAGGTGAGCATGGGTTGGTTTGGCCTGTGTGTAGGGATAATTCATGCTTTTTGATGCAGATCTTGAACTGGCAGTGATGGAGCTTTACTATTACTTTCCAGAGGGAGGAGGGGATCTTGCAGTCTTCCCCATGAGAGAATACTGGGGTTAAAAAAAATGAACTGATCAACACAAAGTACATTAAGTGGCTCAAATTCCCATTATTCCCATAAGGAGTCCATGTTGGCTGAAAAGATAAACGTATATAAGATTGCTTACCTTGTAGTTTTGGGTGTGATCACCTTCAAGGCACTTGAGCATGACGTAAAATAAATAACAAGAAGGTAGATTCCGGCCCATCATCTCCATATCTTTCCATGATTCAACTTTTGTTTTTCTTGAAAATTTAAGCCCACAAATCTATCCCATCATAGCTTTCAGGCATCCCTGTCTGAAAGCTATGATGAGTCATGGATCATAAACACCTACAGCCGACATCAATCCTTCACGTTGCGCATGTTTGAACACAGCATACAAGCATCTCTCCGATTGAATTCCTACCTGCAAAATGACTGCGTGGAGCGGTCGTAAACAGTTCCAACCCCCTTATTTCCCCCCGGATTCATGTGGCAGTTTGCTAATTTTCCAGCTGTAATTCGGCTGCATCTGTGTTTGATGCTGATCCCAGCGGAGCAGATGAGAATACTTCCTCCCGTTACAGAGCAGAGAGCCCAGGGGCACCAAAGCACAGAGCTGCTCGCTGCATTCTCCGTCTGGGGTGTTGACAGGAGGCCTGACATCATTAACATGACTAAATGAAACGTAATTTAGGTCTTTGCCTTCCCGCTTGGCTCATAGCTCCAGCGGTGATATTGATGATGATGGTGTTGGTGGTACATTTTAGAAAGCCTGGAGAATCAAGTTGACTTTATGACTTCTGAGACACTAAACTTTATGCACTCACCACACTGTAGCCGCCACCATATCACTGACCTGTTCATGACCTAGCACAGGTTAAAGACAGGATTATTTTATGGGATGAAGAGGCATACCAGGATTTCTCTTTTATTTTCAAATTTTCACTCCCGAAAAACAAAAATGTTTTTACTTGAAACTGTTTTTTGAGGCTCTACAAGTGTATAATCTGCTCGGTTTGAGCCACATCCATGACTGCGGAGGACAAGCGGAAGCCGCAAGATATTTCACGGTTTTAGTTGACAATGGGCCACTCATGTGTTTCTTATCACTCAAAGTTCCGCTGTACCACAGTCACATTCAAGGCATGGTTTTGCTTTTCTGCGGGGCTCAGTCTTGAAAACATTGCATTTAATAAGAGGGATGTCAAACATTTGTTCTGTTTCATCCCCGTTTTGTTGCATGGTTACATGTAGAGACCCCCAAGTTATGGCGGAAGCTGGAGTTTCTAATTAGAGAAGAAAATGTACCCTGCTAATGACATCATCTTGCCCCCTGGCACTGTGTTTGTGCATGTGCTGCTGAACAGCAGCTGGTTTTAGACATTTGAGGTTCACAACAGTGTGAGACTTCAAACACTAACACACAAACCGTGGGGCTTATAATTTAGCTTTATTGCTCCTTGTCACCTTGTTTGGGCCATTGTAGAGATTGTCTCTGGGAACTTCCTCGCTCACATTTTCAGGAAGAACTGTTTGAAAAAAAAAAGGAACAAAAAAAAGTCACAGCTTCTCAGTTACATCCAGCAGAAGAAGAACATATTCTGGCAGGCACCCTATGATAAAGTAATACCCACTATTACAAAGTATTGCTGGCTGAAACTAGAAGTATAACCTACCATCTACTGTACTACTGTATGTACCAAGCTAGTATTTCTTCTGTTTTGTTAACACCGAGTGTGGATTCATTTTCATTGAAGTGATAATTTGATGAGCAAAGACATTTTTTTCAAAATGGATGTAGCTTTTTTGGAGTGAAACCCTTACTTGTTGGCTGATCCCTTTAAAGATTTATGATGCCGCACTCTCGAGAAATGCCTTTGAATATGTTTTAGCTTGTGAGCAGAAATGAAAATTGGCACCAAATGTTTGTATCTAACTTTGGAACTGATATGATCATTATCATAATCAGTCTTGTCATTCTTTGAGGCCTGAAGTCTGCTCTTACGTCACTCCCATCTCCATGGGCTCATAACTCAATTCATAATTTATTGTGGGCAACGAAATCATGAAACATGATCTGACAGATCTCCATCTCCTGACAGTCCCCTGTGTGTGGGTGACAGCTGTGAGAGCAGCCCTTCTCTCCGTTGCTCTCACATCCCCGTAATTGTTCACAGTCCGACCGGGCGCCTCTGTAGCTCCGCCACATCCCATCACACTCAACCGTTGCAGCGCTGTGTCCGCTCAACCGTGAGGAAGATGACACAGGCCTGGACATCCCCACCCCCTCCCCCCCCCACCCCCAACACAGGAGGGGGGTCCATCGACGCAGCTCCACTCAAACTCTTCCGGCTACTCCAGATGTTTTCTGATTCTGACAGGAGGCGAGGGAGGAGAGAAAAGTATGAGGAGAAGGGGGACGAACGGCGGGGTCTCTCTCTGTGGCACTCGGGGGTCTGTTTGCCGAGAAGCAGGTCGGTCGGTCGGTAATGAGAGAGGACAGCTGGCAGGTTCAGCGGAGGTTAACAGCTAAGCGTAGATGGCAGCGAGGATAAACAGAAGAGCTCAGTCGAGGGTCTTTGTGTAAGAGATTTTTGGGAATTCTTTTCTCGTAGTTGGAAAGTTTTTGTTGCAAGAGATTAGCGTTGGATTTAAGGCCCTTAAAAAAGCATGTTGGGAATCAGCTTTTCACTATGACGGATGGGGTAGGAAAATAAAATATCGTAGCAAACGTTTTGGTTATTTTACACGAGACAATTTTGTATTTCTGTTTTTGTCCTTGCTTTTCTCTCTGGTATGAAGAGGATAGGACTCACTTGGAAAAAATAGGTCACATATTTCTATTTCAGCACCAATCAGGATTCAGCAACAGTTAAATCAAAGTATGATGACAGTTGTGGTATTGATTTCAGCACAGCCAATCAAATTGAATCAAACCTCCCCTACACATTAATGATGAAGCAGATTAGCTAGAGTTTTTGACTCTTTATAAAAATTAACTAAAGGTGTTTTTTTTCCAAGCTTAAACTTTGATTGTAGTTCATTAGTCGTTCCTATTAGAGAAATACTAAAGTTTTGAGGCCAAGTCTGCTTTACTTTAATGCCAGCCAGCAAAAAAAAAACAGGACTGGATGATCATTTCCTTATTTGATATGAAAAAGATGGCATTATAAAATGGGTTAGTGAAGCATTTTATTTCAACAGGAGTTGTACTAAATGAACCTTGTTTAACAGTGTTGAGCTGTGCAGATAGCAAATCAATGCTGGCACATTTAAAGTGGTGAAGAGTGTGTAGTTACACAGTAGGGGAGGGGGGGGTGACACTACAGTCACAGATGACCCAGTATTTGGGAACACAGCACAGCTGGAGCATCTTTAAGCTCTAACCAACCCCAAACTGCCCTGTCACAAATCCTCACAAGTCGGTGTTAACATTTTACTGCTAACATCAGCAACATGTGTTCGAAATAATTCTGCAAATGTTGTGTGAATGTCCTTTTGGCAACCTGGTGTGTCTGTGTGGGAAAAAAAGGGATGGGTTACACAGAGGTTACACAAATTTTCTTTCTTTTTAGTCTCTTTGGGAGTTCTGCTTTCCAAGTAATGAGCATCACCCAAATTCGTCTCATTCATCATTCTAAATGTTAAAAATAGACATAGTGGGTTTCCACCCTCTCTATGTATATGTGCATCTTTTATCAGTAGTATGGCTTTTTATTGCTATGGTTTTTAGGAGGTTTCACTCAGCACAAACGCAGGTAAACAGGTGTTTGATTTAACACCACTAACCATGTTTTGACATTTTACTTGCTCTTTGTAAGTCTAACAGCTACTATTCATTGAAGCGTCTTTTATCACTTTGTTGAAGCAGACATATGCTTGGCAGAGTAAAAAATGTGCCGACTTGGTGAAATAAAACATCTGGCAGCTGGCCAGACAGTGCTGTCTTTCAGAGCATTCTCACCAGCTGAGAGCTTAATGAGGGTTCACAGTGTGGGAACGGGCCTTCATAATTTAAGACTCTGGGAGGTTGAGGGATGTGCCTAGATCACTGCATATGCACTGTGCTGTATAAACAGCTTCAGGACAGGCTTTTTTAGGGGAGATCTGTGTTACCCTGAGTTGCAAAGTGCATTCCCAGTCCAGGGCTGTGCTGCACACACACAGTAAGTCATCGGGTTTGTACTGCTGGTCACATAAGCCAGGCTGGCATGTGGAGGGAGCAGCAGCGGCGGTGGTCATAATTTACAAAAACATGCTGTTTAGAGCTGGGACGCCTACTTGATGTAGCCCAGATCTGGACACTTGGTATACACACTTAGCTCTCTTCTGCACACACTCTCTCTTATTACTGTCTTCTCCCACACAAACATTCATATGACACACTACACAAATTGGCTACTCTCAACCAAGGATTTTGAACAGTCAGTTTATCGATTTAACTGAAAAACTCTAATTGTTGCAGTAGTATTGTCTTCTATGAAGCCCAAGGAATAGCACTAGTTTGTTTTTGCCGTAGCCACAGTAGGAACTACAGATAAAGTGATATGCATGGGTTCAGAAATGATTTTGGCATATAAATACAAAATAGGACTGGACGAGCTCAACTCACGTAGATACTTAATACGCTTTGACGGCTGGGTGCTGGATCCTTAAAGTGAATAATCCTAAATAAAGCTACTACGACAGCACTCTATCAAATTGGAGTTCTGCCCTAGTAGCTTTATTTAGGCATATAAATACATACATTAAAAAGCTGTGAGAGAGAAAATGTCCTGACCATTGTTCACCATCGTTGAGGACCATCAGGTCTAAAATTTCAAAAGCCACACTGAACTGCCATGTAGGGCTACAACGATTAATCCAATAATTATTTTCTTGATTAACTGTTTAGTCTATAAAATGTCAGAAACCAGCAAGAACTGAGCCCATGCTGACGTCTTCAAATTGCTTAAATTGTCCGACTAACAGTAACAATAAGAGGACAAAGAAAACAATTCATACGTCAGAAACCTGTGAACTTCTGGCACATAAAAAAAGTTACTTTAACAATTCTTATCAAAACAATTTTCTGTTGGTTGAGTAAGCTCTATCAAAACTTAATTCCTGCATCATTCATATGTGTGGGTAGTCAGGCAGGCTCATCCAGAAGAGACAATATTGTGCATGTGCACCTGAATTATAGAAATGTTCGAATGAGCTGAAATTAGTTGCTTTTTTTAGGACACGTTTTTTAATGTTTAATAGATCCATGGTCCACAGATGAGTGCAGTCATACAATTTATTTTATTTTATTTATTTCTTACGTGAGGATCCAGGTATACGTCATCTCCTAAGTGCATGTATTCACCCGTCAATAGTTCACTCATCGACAGTGAGAGATCGCACCCGGGCTTCACATTCCTGGACTAGGACGCAGGTTCAGGTGTCTCTGTGTTGCAGTGTGGTTTATTCGGTTTCCTGACACAGTGCCCATGGTGTAGAGATCATCTGAGAGACTTTTGTATTACTTATGTCAAACTGAGCTGAAGGCAGAGCTTGAGCACAGTTCTTTTTCAGTTGCTGAAAAAGTAAACAGTCACTCATAAAACTTTATAGGTCAGAGCTGTTTAATTATCAACAGTATCAGCACTCTTCCTGGACCCTTAGCTGAGAAGAAAAAGGAACTTGCCCAGTCGGAAGATAAGTGCAAAAATAAATGTGAACGTGATATCTTAGCAGACGTTATCTTTGTTAGACCTGCATGGGTGTTATAGTGCTGATAAAAACCTGACTTACAGTATAATGACTGTTATAAATTGACCATGTAACAGGTTAAAGCAGTCACTGAAATCTTATTGTTATAATTATTACATCAGATTAGTGGAATACAGCCAACTAACAATTATATTCACTTTCGATTAAGCTTTAATTTTTTTTTTTAATTGATCTCTAATGTAGTGTATAGGCTAATGTCCATCAAAGTTTACCAGACTCTTATGTGACGCTTAAGATTTTTTAAACTTATTTTCAATAACTCTCAAATAACAAATCAGCTAAAAAACAAATTAACTTATTAGCTGATTATGAGCCATTTTACAAACCAGCTGGCTAACAAGCTAATGCTAAAAAGCTGTTAAAAACGTTTGATTTATTTTTTTAATCGTTTTTAAAATTTTTGTATGCATCCTTGTTTTCACTTTTTTTTTTTTTTAACTTAGGCTAATTTTTCTAACCCGCTAGGCTAAAAAGGTTTTTAGCTAATTATTAGCCCTCTTAGCCAATTGGCCTGACTTGAGTAGTTTACTTATTAGCTGTTACATTTAAAGGTTTTTGGTTATTGTGAGTAGAACATCCACACAGACACCCAGCATGTGGCTGAGTGGTATGTATCTTATCACGGTTATCTCAAGGTCTACACTGGCTTAGCTTCTTTGGTTTGTGGCTCCAGAGCTCATCTGTCTCTGCAATGATTTGCTTTGAATGACAAAAGAGCTGCAGCAGTGAGTTAAGAGCCCATCTTGTCCATTTTACGGTTTGGGAGGAGGCCTATTCAGGTCGGGGGTCCCTTAAGTCGTCCCAGGTGGCCTACTGCTGCTCCACATGACTGTGGAGCAAGCCCCTAGCCTCTCACCGTAGATCAAGCGGCTAATGGTGCTCAAGGCTTCACAATGGTGATAAGATTTACAACTGGCTACCAGGCTTTGTCTTTGAAGGGACGATATGTGTCCTGTGGCTCCATCTCTTACATTTTACTGTCCCCATGTTGTTATTTGTCCCTTTCCCTCCCTGACTAATGAGGCAAAGCAACCAGGTCAAGACCTATCTGTAGACCTGGAGGAGGACCATTGTTGTGGTCCATTAATAATGCAAAGAAATGTCTCGCCATTTGGATAATTGAAGAAGACACCTCCTTTTCTTTGTCCTGCCCCATTACAGACTTCTTCAGGTCTGGGTCTGTGGTGATGCTTGACAACCGTACCCGACAAACTCCTGAATTGTGGCTCATTAGTGGCCATGCAGGAGCTTTATACTCACACTGTTGAGAATCAATGTTCACAGATGCTTTGTCATGACATAAAGAGCTTTGGTTAACATTTGAACATTTAGACATTTCAGACAATTAGTGATGATCATTAGTCTGTGTCATCCTTAAGAGTGGTGCCAGATGTTAGTATAAAGAAAGTGGGATTTGCAAGAGGACAGATAAAGAGAGGAAAGACATTAAAGGTGGCCAGTTGGTTCCTTGTTGGCAGCAGATGCCTCTCATCTGCCCAAAGATTAATTTGGCAGGTAAGCATGCAGAATTAATTCCCAAGAGCTTCAAAGGTGGTCCTTGTGAATGTATTAACCTATTGTGTTGTGTTTACCTCACTGAATACATAATTCACTTCCTTTAACTTCCTCTAATCTTCTGATCTGGGGCCAGCTGGTTTTTCTTCGCCCAGCGAGCCCAGATGAAGTTATTCTTCTGTGTGCTCTCATGAGATAAACAAACACTTCCTGGAATCTTTGGTGTTTAGCTTCTTTCTGGGGCACCGCTTTCACATCAGAAAAGTAAGCAGAACTGCACTTTTTCACTGTCAAATATGTGTAGGCAATGTGGCAGTATAATCGAAAATTTAAACATGACCTGCTTTGTGTGCTCAAGGGTCAAATGGAAGTAGCACAAACAATGCTGTTGATTAAAAGGAAAATGGAAGTACACAGCCCCTTCCCATGACAGGTCTCTGTCAGGGCTGTCCAAGCATCTTTACGTAGCATGACACAAAACATCTGGTTCCTCTTTAGCTGCATGGGGGCGCCTGGCTAAGCCTCCCCTGCAGGCCGGGCCATCCGCTTCACAGGGAGGACACGGGGGAGGCAAGAAAGGAAGATACAGGGCAGAAAGACAGTTGGTCATGTTGTACATCCATTAAGAGTTATGTACAATAGCCAAAGACTGACTTTGAACACTTCCTATAATAAGGCTCAAATAGAGCACATGTAATACATATTTAGTTTAGTAAATGGACCAAAATCGTACATTGTCTGAAACCTTCGCCCCTATAACTTTCCAACTTCAGAATTGGGGGGCTCTGCAGCTAACATTTTATGTAACTTTCTGAGACCAACACTTGGACAAGCTTGCCACTTTACGCAGAAAGAGGCGAGAAAGTATCAGGTGAACTTCTCTTTCTAGCTGTTTCACGTGTATGTTTACTTTGTACTCAGATCACTTTGGTGTTCCTAAACATTTTGGTTTATGACCCTTTATAGGTGAGCAATGCCTACTCCTGACCTCTTGTCATGGGTTGCTTAAGTCTCTGAACTGGGATCAGTTTAACCAAAAGGGGATTTCTCTTCTCAGATTGTTTCATTTGAATAGTTCATAAGAGGTAGCACTTCAGTATTACTCAAGAAATAAGCAGCGAAAAGAAAATTCATTTATAATAATCACATTGTTGACCCCTCTTGCAACCTCTTCGGAACCACTGTTCCATATAAAAATGTAAAATAACAAAATCAATTCACATACATTAGACATCTTGTTTGGCAAAAGCTTTTGAAAATTACACTCAGACACAGAGAGCACACAGAGCAGGAGAGACACAGGGTGTATACAGGAAGAGAGTGATAGAGTGGGGAGGAAAATGAGAGGGTAAGGAAGCCCTGTGGCATAGGAGACAAAGAGTGGGAACGAAGGCAGGAGAGTGCAGGGGAATGAAGGACACACGGTTAGGTAGCATTAGGAAGGAGAAGGTGGGGGGTTGTTCACTATAGAGATGAGAAAGAAGGGAAGGGTGTAGAGGTTAATGACAACCTACAGTGAGAGACGAGAAATATTCTACAGCCATCACACGCTTTTCACAAACCTTGAGATCACAGGAGAAGGTGCTGGGTACTAATCTGGCTCATTATGGTCAATTGAGCTAATGGTGGCTATTGTTCTCCAGCAAGTGTGTGTGTGTGTGTGTGTGTGTGTGTGTGTGTGTGCTTGTGTGTGTGTTTGTGTGTGTCAAACATAACCTTTTCATAATGCACATTTCTTCTCCCTGATGTTCCAACTTCCTCTGTTTTATTAATTAATGTTTAGAAGAAAACACACTTATATCAGTCGTGGTCTATACAGAATTTAGCACCATTTCTCATCAAGACATTGTGTCCCAAAAAGCGTCAGTTAGCATTGTGACTCAGATTTAGTCATATGATGCCCGAGACAGCACTTGGAGCAAGAGATAACCTTTGAAAAAGGCTGGTTTCCTTAAAGTTTGTAATGTCAGATTCAATGAATGTACACACCATTAAGATTAGAACCAAATAAATTAGGGCTGTCAATCGATTAAAAAATGTAATCGAATTAATTACATACTCTGTGATTAATTAATCGAAATTAATCACATACATAATTAACGGTGGCTGAACCGATACTTTTTAAGAAAGTAAAAAAAGAAAAGAAAAAAGAAGGGTACTAAACAACAGTCGGTGACATTAAAGAAGGGCCTGTTTATTGCTAAGGCCATATGGTTAAAATTAAATGATTTGATAATAATCTATAACAATGACAATAACTTATTTCACTAGTAAATTGCTGTTGAACGACAAAAACAACCACCAGATGGGAAAAGGACATTTACAATAACTTCAAATGCACCACGATGCTGTAGTTTGCCAGTTTCATTGAACGCACCGTCTGTGTTGTTTTTCCGACCGCAGCTGCACTAGAAATCTAAACGCACCCTAGTGGCAGCTGGCTTGTCAGGCTAGCAGATTGTTACATACCGGTGTTGAATCCTCTACAGTAAAACACAGTCAAAATTTACACCGTTTAGCGTTAACTGTCAGCATTTTAACAGTGTTTAATCCAGCTACTAGCTAGCGGTAGGCTAATGTTAGCTGCTGTCGAGTATAGTGTTAACTAGCTGTTTTTTTAACGCGTTATTTTTTCTTAGATTAATTAATTGAAATTAACGCGTTATTTTGACAGACCTAAAATAAATACATTAGAAGTAGGACAAATATTGCCCATATTGTTGTGGATTTCAAGGTTATGACTGTTGGGTCAGTAAGGATTTCCAGTGGCTGTATCCATAGTTATTGCCCATGTATTCATCATATCATTTTGAATACTTTAAACCCATCCCCCTCAATGGAAAGCCAACAGGATTAATGACTTTGTTTAGGCTCCTGTGGTGGTAATCCCCTTTAATGCTTCAATAGCCATAGCCTGCACCTTTTCCATTTTGAACACAGATGGGGAACAGATTGTTCCAGAAGAAGGTATCTAATAAATACCCAAACCCCGGTCACACACTTTAACCTCTAGTCCCACTACCTCCTCATTTTCTACCCATTTTTTTCTTGTTTAATGCCCTTTCTTTCCCTTCCACACCTGTTGCGAGACATTTTCCCGGAACTCTACCTAAACAATGGCTGACTTTCCTGAGCTCTGACAGCCCAACATCTGGAAAAAAACAACTAGTTGTCCCCCCCCTTCCTTTGTGAATTTATGGTGACCTGACATTTAGCAGGCTAAAGCTTCTCTGTGAGGGGTGTGCAGACTGAACTAGGTAGAGTTACGTGAATGTGAAATGTCACCTTCTAATGTGTCAATAGTAGTTTAGTATTTAGTAAGAGTAGACTAGAGGGCAATACTCAAAGTCAAACTGAACCCAGTGGAAATTTTTTTTTTATTGTTTTGTTTGGAAATTTCTTTTATTGCAGCTAAATGATTTGTTTTCCTTTGAGAGAACAACAGCTTTTATTATTTCGTGTTGCTTATTGACTTTAGTGTCCCTGGGCTAAAGTGCATTCAGTCATGTTGTGGGTTTGAATGTAACTCATGACCTTTGTTGCATGTCATTCTGTCACACTAATTATTTTACTATCTTACAAATCAGAAATACTTTATAAATGTAAGCTGGATAAAAAAGTTAAAAGCATTTGATAACACTTGAGGCAGACCTGAGGGAACAATAAGCACAATACCCTCCTGTTGTCCAGCACAGCCCATGGAGCATTTATCTCTCCAGATGGACTCTTAATTCATTTTGAAGGGATGTGAATGAAAAACAGGCTCCACTTGTGCCTCAGGGTATTTATAACAGCTATAAGTTTCAAAGACGTGTTCTTTGTCTTCACAGTTTGCACGTGGCAAACTCCTTACTTTTTTTTGGGCACATGAAAAAGGTGCAGAATAAGAGAAAGGCTATGCATATGGCCCTCTTTCATTTACAGGGAACACTTTTATTGCCTTGTGCTGACACACACACACACACACACACACACACACACACACACACACACACACACACACACACACACTTAAAAGCTCAGGTGCAGAACTAGAGCTTACAAATATACCCATGACCACATGCACATACATGCACACATACATACGTGATACGTGATAACTGTCCTGGGTTGTTTTCATGCTATAAATACTCCCTGGGTAGAGCCTATCCCATTATAGACACGTGCAGCCTCCTCCCCCCTCCCAAATCCTCTTATAGCATCAAGACTTTAAAAGATATGAAACGTCTCTCTTCGCAGAACACATCATAAATACAAAATGTGGCAGCCCATTGCACAGAGTCATGCCTTATATTTGGTTTAAGGTTTCATGTAACTTTTTTAGTGGCTTGTTAATTTGATTAAGAAGCTGTTTAACTGTGGCTATGAAAGAGTCATTATTTTTGAAGTGTATTGGTTTACTTACGCAGCACTTTGGGATGTTTAAATGACAAACTCAGTCTAGTTTTTGTTTAAAATTTTAAAGCGGTAATCTAAACTGATCTGTCAGTTTTTTTTTTCTCTCCATATTTCCACCCCTTGAGTTACTTGTCCTGGTATGTCAATGCAATGGCTATGACAGACAGAAGAATTTGCTTGCGGCAGTGCTACATTATAGAAAAACAAGAAGTTGAATATGCAACAAAGATTTTTTGTTTTTAAATGCTGTCCTTTTAAAACAAAAGAAATCACCCAGCCTTTCTCTCAATGATAGGTTATACAGGAGGTTGTATTTGCTGCTAATTAAAGCAAACCTGGAACAACTCTTCAGGGGAAAAAATGTAGAATTCAGTACAACTTCCTGTGCAGAAAACATCTGGAGGCAGACACCTCATCATGCGCCTGGACAACAGACATTGTTCCATCCATTTATCTTTCATCCAACACTTACAGGATGCAGCAATACTATCAAACAAAAAATAAAAAATAAAAATGACTGCAGTAGACCAGACACAAATCAGTGAAACAAAGAAAAAGAAATGCATGCATAAGAAACATTACCTGAATGTGCTTGTTAATTTTTATATGTGATATCTGTGTTCACATTTATGAAATTGCCCGTACCACATACAGTGACAGAGTGGTTTGCTTCTAAAATGTTACTGGTTCAGCTGCAACATGTTAACGTAACCCTTACTTGTTTACTCATTGACTCATTATCTAAAATTAGTATATTTACGGTATTTAATATGTAAGGTAGAGGGTCATTAAATGTGTACATATGTCAGCTCTGCATTGCTGCCTAACTCCCTCCAGCTTTAAATAAGCACAATCTGAGCTGAGCTTTAGGGACCACCGTCCTTCCTGCCATCTGGTCTCTGTTGATTGCCCTGGAGAATAATACTTCCAACTAAACCCACTCCTTCTCTCTCTGTGTCTCCCAGGAGTCCACACAGGTGAGGTGAGGACAAGGACGAGATCTTCATCTGCCCCATCTGTCCATCAACGAACCAAGTGCCTCGGTGCCGGCCACCCTCAGGTCACCTCAACCACGACGGGCGCCAAACAATAAAAGTCTTGACCCTGGCGTCTCTCAGACAGACTGCACAAAACAAATATTTGAGGCCATTATATCTCATTTCTCAAGGCAGCCGTCACTGAAAAGATCAACAGTGAAGGGTGTTGTTGGGAGAAAGAAAAAGAGAAGAAAACGTGTGGGAGGAAAAGTAACCCTTTCAAAGTGCACCCCTGCCTGCTATTTCTGCTGCGGTGTGGGCAGGGAGCGTCTCTTTTGGGAGAACTTTTGGCTGACAAAAAAAGGTCTTCCCTGTGCCCTGCCTGCCTATCCAAATGCCTGTGTAAATACTGGATAGAGATATCAATTTGTCTGGGCTCTAACATTGCCCAACAAAGAGACTGTAAGCTATCTATAGAAAACTTTACAACAAACTTGGACTCTGTGGTCCCCTGAATTGCTACCTATCTATTACCCCTCAAGGAAGATTCACGAGCTGTGAGAACAGGAAGTAGAGCTGTCACAGTTTTCTACACTTAGAAACTTTTACAAACACAAACTAGGTTTGAAATTTTCACGGGGGTGAACAACTGCTTTCTGGACGACACCAGAAGTCATTAAGGGGGCTGCATTTTTGATGTCTCTTCCAGCTCAGTAAATCAATATGAAGCCCCTAACGCCAGCTGGATCCCCCTCTCCTCTGAGGCTCCTCAACAAAGGTCCAGACTACCTGCGCAGGCAGATAGATGGTGGAGGCCACGGCCGCTCAATCAGCGCTGTGGAGAGGCTTGAGGCGGACAAAGCCAAATATGTTAAGAGTCAACAGGTGATCAACACCAAACAGGAACCTGTGCTGGTGCCCTGTGCTACCCCACCACCGCAGCCCCGGCGAGCCATATCCATCCCCGGTAGCCTGACGCCTCAACTTCCCCCACGCTATTCATCCAACACCCCCTTCTCTACACTCTCTGGCTCCTTCACCTCAAGAGATGAGAATGAAAACGATGACTCCAGGAAGGAGAACAGACGGACTTCTGTTGACGTTGAGGCGCATAACAGGAGCAATATGAAAAATGTCCTGCTTCCAAACCCCAGGACTCCTGGCATCAACGCCTTGGTAGCACCACACAGTGCCCCTGTACTCAGAAGGAGCACAGGCAAACGCATGCTGAGGCCGGACTCCCTCGTCATTTATAGGCAGAAGAAAGAGTGCAAGAGCCCCAGCAGCGCAGCAGCGGGAGAGAACGATAACACGGAGGTGAAGGGCTACAGTTTTGTCCGCCGCCTTTTCCAGGGCTCCATGAGGGAGAAGAGTAGCGGAGGTGAAGGCAGAATTCAGAAAATGGTGATCGGTGAAGAGAAAGCGCCATCACGGGATGGAGACTCCCGCATGTCTTGGACCAATGACAAAGACACTACGGACGGAGGACCAGGGAGCAGGAGGTCCAGTAAAACTGACCAAGAACGCAGCCCAGGGTCTATCCCCAGCCCTGGCTTTAGCTGTGTGCTTGAACAGACTAAGAATGGATTTACAAATGGTACTAGTGATGGTACTACCAATGGCAACCACTCAAGTAACCATGAGGATGAGAATGACCCATGGAAGCGTGCGTCACCCCCACCAGTACCCAGAAGGCATTTTGGGGAGTTGCGGCGTTCAAAGTCAGACCTGCGTCTGCGCTGCTCAGCGTTATCAGAGCAGGAGCATTTCTTTGACTTCTGCGGGCTGGATGTGGACATGATAGAGCGTCTGGGTCGAGATAATTTCCTCTCTGGTGCCAGCTCCATAGACACACTCTCATTGGCCCTCCGCAGTGTAGGTGGGGACGGCTGCGGCGGCTCAGGGGATGGCTGCGGTGGCTCAGAGCCCAGCGAGTTCTCCCAGCACTCGGGAGACGGGCTGTTTCAGGAGGAGCTGGCTGAGCAGCTTCCCAACGGTGTGTCAATCATTGAGAGGAACGCTCGTGTCATCAAGTGGCTTTACGGGTGTAAGAACGCTGCTCGAGAGGGACCCAAAGAGTCTACTGTTTAATATAGGGACAAGGAACCATGCGCTGTGGAGTGCTAAGTGTCTGAGGTGTTCTTTCTAAGGTGATAAGGGTTCCCTGGTTTCTTTCCTGATGCGTACATCCTTACACAGAGAGAGGAGTAACTATTCAGTGAAATCACCTGGTGGAATATATGGTTCTGCAGACTTTTACCCTTTGGTGTTGAGATGCACTACAAACCAAAAATCAAAGCATTGAATCATGAATGAATTTCACTTGAATCTCAAAAAAAACATTCAGTATGGGCGTGTGCCAGTGTGATTCGCTAGCCGCATTGACGCAATGCATCATAGAAGAAAAAAATAGGACTTGTTTCTCCTTTTGAGATGCAAGCAGCAATGCAAGTCAAAGCAGCTAGAAAAATTTGATTTCAATTTCAATTTCAAATGGATGTCACTGACAGTTGACTTTTGTTTCAGACGCAAATGTCTGCACGTAGGGTTAGCACTCCATGGCACATGATTACCTTTAGTCCCTTGCTCTCCAAAGAGACTGTTTCTTTAACTGCTACTAGTTATCTCTGGTCAAATTGATATATTATATTTATGGATCTCAAGGACGTATTGTGTGGGTATAGACAGACCTTACTGATGAATGGAACTATTTCTCCGAGCAAAATGTTTCGGTATCTGTGTGTATGTGTGTGGCTGTGTGTGGAGTGGACGTTGCTGTCCTCTCCATTTGTAGCTTCTTTTCAGATATTGACTGAACTGATCTGAAATCAGCCCCTGTGACCCAATCACAAGGCACATATGTGTATGTTTGTCATGACGCAGTAGACACAGTTTAGTGTCCTTGACACCAACACTCTCCTGTAATGACTAAATTAAAATGGAAAACCACTAAGCTATGTTTTTTTCTAAACTGTTTGAGTGTGAAGTGAACCATGAGTACCTCATTCGGATCTGTCCCAGTTTAGTTTGTGCGTTTGTGTTTTTTTTTTTTTTTTTTTTTACTCCTTAAACGCAGGCGTTGGAACAAACATGCGAAGCACCCCTGTGGGGTTGTTAATGCACTGAACTGGACAGAGAGAGAGGAAATGAAAGATAGACATATAGCGTTGACTCTTTACAGAGATTCATCTCATATAACGTTAAACACTGAGCTGGATTCAAAGGACCACCCGCATTATGGTAGACAAAGAGCCATGCCTGGCCAGTAATTTCCATCATTTTCATCTCATTTTCTAAATTCTAAAGATGACTTTCACACAGTATAAACACTGTCCAATAATCACTTGCGACACACTCATTGATTACCACAGCTAATGCTTCATGCATGTTCAGTGCTCACAGCTGTGTAAGCTGTGGGGTTGCACAATGAGCAACAGGGAAAGATTCCTGTCAAGCAAATATAAGCACAATGAGAATTTAAATCTCACAAAAGAAGTTTAAAAAAAGGAAGACAATTTCATAAAAAATAATCTATTCACCTCCAAAAGTAAAGGAGCTCAAGTTGTCAAACCTTTACTGCGAAATGTTTTAGGATGTCACTTTCACCATCTGGCAGTTTACGGACGTTCAACCTTCCCAGCTGGCTCAGTCAGCCCGTTTCCCATCAAAACAAGCAGTGGAGGCTGAAGCCGCCCTCCTTTCTCTGATAACCAGAGATCCTACCTCACTTCATCCATCCTTCAGTGATTCTCACTTTATCTCCATGAAAGGTCAATCCATTGCTTGGCCTGTAGGATTCCACTGAAATATGAACTGGGGGTGTGCTGAGGTATGCGGAGGTTAGACTGAGAGGCGTTCTGGGCTGAGAATTATTGAACCCAAGGGCACAATATATTTGTACATGTGATAAATTAACACAATTAGTTGCAGCTTTGACATGTTTAATTTTCTGTATGTATTATCAGCATGGCTCCTAAAAACCCCTTCAACCTGGACTTTTTTTTGTTTTATATCTCCCTGTAAAAAAACATTTGGTTGCATGTTTAAAAAGTGGCTCCATTAAATTCTGAATCTCTTTTTTTATTTGATATATAGGAGAGATTTAGTTTTTATTCCAAAGAGGTTTGTGTATGATGTACACAGAAAATAAACACAAAGAATGAAATAACGTGTGATGGCACTTTCTTTGTTGTGTTTTTGGGTGAAATTTCAGTGAACCATATAGCACATATTGCCAAAACACAATTTTCTACATAAATGACACTTTAACATTCTTTTATCATGCACTATTCAATGAAGTATTTATTTGATGTAACATTAAATTAGAAAAATAGAGCAGTAAATGTTAAGTCATACAGAACAAGCTGTGACTGAGGTGTTCTCTAATCTTCTTAGAGGGTAATGGTTGACTGAGTCAGCGTTGTGATGCTGTCTCATCCTTGACTCTTTGTAGCCTCCCTTCACCCCATCGCGTCCCATTTTGCACATTATCTCAAGTGGCTACGCGCTAATCCTTTCAGCATTCCCTGCATGGTATGCTCTTGAGTGAGTTGCAACAGGTTGTGTTTATAGACATGGAGGCCTCTGTGTGGCTTGATGCTATGTCTACGCCGTCCGAGAGACGACCCTCCACCCTGTCTGCAGACTCCTCCTGACACTCTTTCTCTTCTCTCCTTCTAAGACCTGAGTCAGTGTTGGTTTCCACACGCACCAGCTCATGATGTATTATAAAAAGTATTCTTTCTATTCTTTCTAAGTCTCCCCTAAGTCTCAGAGCTTGAATCTTTTAGTGAAAATATCAGGTGAAGTTAGTCCATTTATTGTTGGTAAATTGGGGACTAACTCAGAATTTTTGTTTTAGGAAAATTACAGATTCATTTACAGGTCTTTACGGTCTTTAAGCTAAAGCTAATTGCTAACTTGGCTCCAACATATTTACCATACACACACATGAGAGTGATAGCAATCTTGTCATCTTTCAGAAAGAAAGTGAATAAGCGCACTTCCAAACATGTCAAACTATTACGAGCTTCATTTATTCCTCTGGCTCACAGACATGAATTACAAAACTCCACATCGCAATAAAGTCAAAATGGGTGATGTACGGGTTAAAGTTGATCCACTATTCACTGTGCGTGAATCGGCTCCATTTCTGAAGATGACTTCATCAGCTAGAGGAAAGACTTAAAAAATATATGATTTTTATTTTTGGGACGACTTTCCCAAAGGACATTTAGGGATGCGATTCTCTGACACATTCCCGGGGCTCTTTTATGCAGACACTGAATAACATTTTGCGAGCTGGTTTGTTTCCTCAGATAGCCTTAAAGTCTTTAAATGTCTAACAGCAACACATACAGTGTGGCTACACACATTAACACACAAACACACAATTGCTCCATCCCTTTACCACACTTCCCTTTCCCTCTTTCGGTCTTTCCCAATGCAGAAGAAAACAATAGCTGTCCTGTGTGCCTGTGTCTATGTCAGTTACTCTGACCGGAGGGCCTGCTGTGACATCCTGTTTTGGGTTCATAGGACAAGGTTTAAACATATGGTCATGTTTTGGGTTTGCCCTTTCTTTCTCAATCTGCCTGGAAATAAACAGATAACAGCTGGTACTGTAGAGGACGATTCAGATTTTATTAGTACAGGGTTGATGTAGTTTAGTTTAGTTTGGTTTGGTTTGGAGCTATCTTGGGAAAAGTTAAGCTAGTGTACTGGTTTCAGAATTTTGGTGAGCTTGCAGAAAATGCCTTGTTTGAAAAGTGGATGGTAAACTGGCAGGGATCCATCACTCCAGGCTTTGATGCTGCTGATGTGGTTTTCCACTCACATTAAAAATCCCCACAGGGGGTCCAAAGACTTGCTTTACACTCTTGCCCACCAGCAAATCCTGTCCAGCAACGTTCTGACCCAGTTATGACTTCACAAACTGGTTTGGAGTTTTAACTCAATAAAGCATCTCTTGAAACTTAACTATTCTTAGCAATTTAATAACCCACAAATGTACCTAATGAGTGTTTGTAATTCGCACAAGCAGTTGTGGGTTTACTTTGTTCATTTAGTTTCTTTACTGCCACAAAAGCATAACAGACTTATTTCTAGGGCAAAATAAAATTAAAATGTGATTCCCTCTTTGCCTGTTTTAAACTCACTGCAGTCTTGAACGCTTCTGGCAACTGTCACAACAAGATTGTTTCAGTGTCACATCACATAGGCAGCCAGAACATGAGCTTCTTTTGGGATAAAAACTTCCAGTCCAGCTGTCTGATAACAACTCAGGTCAAATACTATCACTTTGTGTCTGAGTGGCCTGAAACTTTTGATGCATTTGTAGTTGAGAATTTTTTCCTCTGTGCTCTGAGAAGCAATAATGTGTGTCAGGGTTAGCATGGGTTGTGAAGTGTGTCAAATCTGGCCTAGTTCTTCTGCGCCAGCAGCTCCAGCAGACTGTGGATGTCTACGCTTGAGAGAAGCTGGGTTCATGACTCAGGCACAGAGAGGCTGAACACACAAAACTAGCAGAAAGGTCTGTGTGATCTGCCAGTACAAGAATAAAACACGAAAGCTAATTAGCAGCTATTACAAAAGCACAGTTTCATCAGTGATGTGCTAGATACATCAAAAAGC
Organism: Perca flavescens; assembly: GCF_004354835.1. Classification (NCBI taxonomy): domain Eukaryota; kingdom Metazoa; phylum Chordata; class Actinopteri; order Perciformes; family Percidae; genus Perca; species Perca flavescens. The sequence goes on along the minus strand of NC_041336.1, from coordinate 13,264,087 downwards.
TACGAGCATGGGGGACTTTGTAGAAGCAGTGGGGATCTGTATCTGAAGATACTGGTGAGGACAAGAGCTGTGTTCATGTTACATATAATGATTCTGACTAGGTTTTTATTATGTACTCCTTAAACACTGGAAAGCGGCATAATGAAGTATGCTCAAAGATGTCACTATAAATAATACATTTTCCTGCACTACTGTCCCACATCGTAATACTAAACAGAAACTTGAGGACCCACTCAGCTGGAAAAGGGTAAGAATGGTGCAGAGAGGGCTCCAAATTAATAATGATAAATGAAGTATGGTAATGTTACGGGGAAAAAAGTGTTTTCTCTCTGTTAAATTAAAGCGCCGTTCATTCCTAGTTTGATTGATGTCTTTCAGCACATAATGTCTGTGTGGAAAAGGTAAAGTAAGTTGCTTAAATATAACTGTCCAGTAATTTCAAGTACCCACGATTCAGATTTCTTTTTTTTTTTTTTTGGGGATAATCTGTTAGAAACCAAAATTGTCTATGTGTATTAGAACAACAAGCAGTGCCTTGTACTTCAGTGGGGGAGTGTCCCTTAAATACACTATCTGACCCTGTTGCTTCTATCATAGGTCATTGTTCTTCTCTTTTTTTAATCACAAAATCAAGAAAACAAGCAAGCTGTGCTGAACCGATAATCATAATACCAAACCGTAGTAACGTATGGAATTTTTCAACATGCATAGAAGGAAAACATGTAGATAAATGCAAGGCTGCTTGCTGAATTTGTTAAATTCAACTGTCTTACAGTAATGTTGGCTTGTTATTCAGAAGACCCTGAATTATCAAAAAACACCAATTCTGCTACAATGTTTCTCAAAAGGCTACATGTGTGGTGTTGAAATGAATTTGAACACATAACGCGTTGATTGTTATTTGTTCGAACTTTGAAATGTCATCTCTAGTACGTAGTTTTGGAACTTGAAAGGCAGTTATACGGTCTTGAATCAAGAGTGGGGGAGGGCACCAGAATGTGACCGCAGACTCACAACTGAGAGACTTAAACAAAAGGTAAGTAAGTCCAAGGAATGGCTGCAATGGTCCAAAACAGCAGCAGTCATGTAACAGTGTTTCAAAATCAAACAGCTGGTTTACATCTGGCAATGTAACCTACCAGAGAATCAGTCAAAAAGCAACAAACTATGTTGTACCTGCTTACTGTCCTAACTCCCAACAGCAGAGATCTTCAACAGGGGGGCCGCCAAAATATTGTTTGATGTACAGTATATCTTTATGGTCTTTAAGCTAAAGCTAATTACTAACTTGGCTTCAACATATTTACCACACACACATGAGAGTGGTATCAATCTTGTCATCTGTCAGAAAGAAAGCCAATAAACATACTTCCAAACATGTCAAACTATTACCAGCTTCATTTATTCCTCTGGCTCCTAGACATGAATTACAAAACTTCTCTACACCTGAAAAAAAGTCAAAATGGGTGATGTACGGCTAAAAGTGGATCCACTATTCACTGTGCATAAAGTAGCTCCATTCCTGAAGATGACTTCATCAGCTAGAGGAAAGACTTAAAAAATATATGATTTTTATTTTCGGGACGACTTTCCCAAAGGACATTTAAGGATACAATTCTCTGACACATTCCCGGGGCTCTTTTATGCAGACACTGAATAAAGTTTTGCGAGCTGGTTTGTTTCCTCAGATAGCCTTAAAGTCTTTAAGTGTCTAACAGCAACACATACAGTTCAACTACACACATTAACACACAAACACACAATTCCTCCATCCCTTTACCACACTTCCCTTTCCCTCTTTCGGTCTGTCCTAAGGCAGAAGAAAACAATGTGCCTGTGTCCTCAGAGTTACTGCGGCGGGGTCGCCAAAATATTGTTTGATGTACAGTATATTATTTGAAAGTTGGTTTGTTTTTTAAATTAAAAACATGTCTGACATGAATCTGACATATTATAAGCAAAGATGAATCTGCCTATTCATAAAAAAAAAAAAAATTACACAACAATGATGACATACTTAGCCATTATAGTAGCCATCCACAGATAAAGTTTACCTTAAAGCTTAAGGACTTACTTTGCCTCCCACGCATATGTTTAACATTAAAACATAATGTTTAAATAATAAGGTTAAGACAGCATTGGTGTAATAGCCTGTATATCCTATAGGTTAATATGTAACTATATTATGTATTTTTTATATCTCTTTTATATTTTTTATACTGTATTATGTGTTATATGGACCTGGGTCTGCAATAAAGCTTTATATTATATTATATAATAATAATATAATAATAATATTATATACATATATCTGTCCCAGTATAATATGCAACTCAATTTTAATACAATATTTGTAGTAGGGGGTCCTTGCTCGATCTCCCTTTCAGCTAAGGAGTCCTAGGCCTAAAAAAACGTTGAAGACCCCTGCACTACAGAACAATTTCAGCTACTGCCCCTTTGACTCTGAATGCCAAGCTGCTCCCTCTAAAACGGCTGAAATCTTAAACCAACGTTGGCAGGAGGTGCTGGGGGAATCTGCTTTGGTGTGCCCCCATCTCCGTAACAAAAACCATCCCTGAGCTGAAGGTATCCTATAGCTGCGTCAGGTCATAAATCAGAGGAGTGGCCCTTTTCATTCCCCTTCTCTCATGCGTGACCTCAGCTTCCCGGGGGGTCAGGGGGATGGGCTGTGCCTCAGGGCCTGTGGGAAACCTGACCAGGAGCCACAGACCCTCTTCAAATAACCGTCTGACGTCAGGAAAGACTACTGCAGAACAACGGCGGGACTACCGGAGGCGCTCTGGTTCAACCCCAACTGAAACTTACACGAAAAGGAGACAAGAGTTTTATGTTTTTTATTCTCTGTGAGCAGTCAGGTCAGTTGACCCTCATTGTAGAACAAGGGCAGGGATTGACTGCAGCTGGGCTAAACCAAAACTGAATATTGAAAAATATTTTATAAAATTCATTCAGGAAGTGTATGCTATTGACAGTTCCCTGGTTTATATGTAAAATAGGTTAAATAACTGACTTTAACAATTGCTGTGGTGTGAAAGGATCCACGTTAGTATGAATACACCAATGGAAAGACTATGCTTTTGTTCCTGTAGTTTTCCACGGAGATTGACAGTAAAACACCAAGTGATCAAAAGACAAAGCTGCCTCTCGCTGAATCAGCACTGGTAGAATACTTCTACAGCTAATCTCCATCAAGCTGCACTACTTGACAAGCAGAAAAATCGAGTAATCGGCTCTTTCTGGAACTTTTTCCTCCAGAAATCAAATCTGTTGTCCATCAAATATATCAGACAAATAGTCTCATCGTCAGATAGCAGCATCCCCAAACTGTTATACAGTAGGTATCATAAGTTATCATCATATCTAGATTCATTATCTATTTTCTCTGTTTGAATATATTCACTCCTCTTGCTCTCCCAATCTGTCTGTCTGTCTTGACTGAACAATTCAACATAATTAAGAGAATTGATTGAATCATTTATTAGTAGATGGTTATCCTTGACATATCTCATATTTCGACAATATGTTCATTATATGTGTACTATTGTAAATAGATCACAATATAATATATATCTGAGAGAAGTTGTTCAGACTCTTTTGTGTCTTTTAATATTAAAATATCTGAAGTTTGAACCAGAAAATCTGTAAATACTGTATTCACTATACAACTACCCATAATCATGTAGTGTGTTGCATGCTCTAGTAATATCATTGCAGTGGGGCAATTGTAACAATTGTTTTGGTTTCTTGAGTAAGAATACTCAAACTGAAGTCACTATGCATCTATTAAAGCTTTAGTGTTGGGGGGGGGTCATGGAAGGCTTGTATCATGTGGATGCGCATGCTCATGGGAGCGGCAGAAACTACGCACTATAGCTTTAACAATGCAGCACCTTTTTTTTCGGGAATATAATTTCTTTATAGTGAGTAACTGAAACACAATGTCCATCTCTGTAATACACGTTTATTGATGCCAGCTGTGAAAATCTACTAACAATACGAGCGAAAGTTAACGTTACTGTAATTATTGTGCTGTTGGCACTGCCACTGATATAGCAGAAGAAATGTGAATGGGAAAGTGTTCAGCTTCATCGTGAACCATTGACTTCTTTTGGGCAGCCACTGCTATATAGCACCCGAACTTGAGAGTTGTAGCCTATTTGTTGTGACAGGAACGAAAGAAATGAAAGTTCTTTGTTGTGACAAGTCCAGTGTTTTGGATAGCCGGGATTAAGGTTGTGTGGTTGGGAGTTCAGCAGAGCTGGGCCAAATACTAGCTGCAAATAATCCTCAGTGTTTGTTTTCACCCGCTAGGAGTGCAGATTAGCAGGGTTTACTGCCAGTTTTGCAATAAGAAAGAAAGAAAATTCTCACTGTAAAATAAATTTAAACAACATGCAGACAGTGGAACCCCTCTACATACTGTATCTTTCCCATTTGGCGAGGAAGAATGAGAAGAATCTAACAAACAAATTAGCAAAGATCTTGTGGTGAATGGTTTTAGTTGTGTCTTGAAGAATGTTAGAGTCAGAAGTCAGAGACGTACTGTAGTATGAAACTTACATGCAGCATCATCTTTAAGATGATTGTTATTGGGTTTTCTGCTGTTTATGGGGGAAAAAAAGTGAGTTTGCTGATAAAAAATGCTAGTCACTATTCAAAAGAGGAATAAATGTTTTGGCAGTGTATGACAACATAAGTCAGATTTGTTTTTCCTGCTGTCAAACATGGCATTGTGAATACCAGCATACTCTTAGTTACGGGTTTATTAATTTGAAACAAAAGTCTTTGTTTCAAAGTTTGAAAGTCCCGTCGAGAGCAGATTCCCTGAGAGCAGATGTTCCTCACAACAAGCAGTAAACAGGTTTATAATAAAACTAAGGAGATAAATCAAAAATCCACAGTCAGCCACATGACATCTTTGGCCAGTTAGATGATGATGATGGTTGAACAGGGCAGCCAGCAGTGATCAAAGTCAATTTTCTTTTGGTTGCAAAACAGTATTTAAGGAATGCACTACATTTAATTTGATCTGAAGTGCTATGGTATCCCACCAGTCATTACCGACCTTAATTGTGAGAAGTTATTAGATTATTAATTCAATTATATTATTATTTTCAACAATGAGCCAGTTTGAATATGGGGTGACTCTCAGAGCATGTCTGACCTTTTTTTGAAATCTTGATTTCACACAAAATAATGAAAATGGTACTTTTTTTTCCAATTTTATTATATATTCCAGTTGATTTACATGCATATGGTGCATATAGCTGCAAATACTGGAAGCAGGCAAGAGTCTTGCTAAAACAGCTGTTGAAGGGCAAATAACTATTCAGGATTTAAACTTGAGAACTTACAGAGCAGACAGACTCTATGATTACCACCCCGACATGCCACCCTAACGGAGTCCAAAAACATGGGTGTGTGCAGATTTTCAAAAATTTGTGTTTGCTACTCTTGTTGAAAATGATTATAATTTCAATATGTTTTTCATCCACATCTATCCTTCATCTTTTACAGTAACATTTAACAGTGTGTTCTTCACTGTGAAAGCATTTTAGGCCACTGGGTAGTGAGAAAGCTGCCTAATCACATAGTGAGATCTATTCCGAGTCATGTGGGAACAAGAAAACATCAGGCCGACAGCTGGCCCTCGCTCCCCGTCTGTATCCATGAAAACATTCATCTATATTTCTCCGACTCTGATATTCGACTCTCACGAGGGCACAGAGTTCATAACCCAAACTCCTCGATACAGTGTCTTTATTGGCCACTTTATTGCACCCCTATGGTTTCCGTTTACTCTCTTTCACTTTAAGGTCTTGATGTTTTCACCAAACAGGGTAAAGGCATCTCCTGGGGCCATATGTTCACAATATGGCCTTGGTACAACCAATGACAGGACGTTTTCTTTTTATATGGCAGCTTTGATGTGTTCCACAGACAGTTAAATTTGTTTGGGAAAATGTATGTTTAAAAAGACAAATCATCTGCAACTTCAAATAGTCTCCTCCTCCTCCTCCTCCTCCTTACACAAGCCTTCAGTGACGGTAAAATCCTTAAACAGGCAGTTCAGTAAGCTTCGGGTCAACACCATCGATTTTTTGCATGGATTTCAGAGGAAGCTGCAATAGTTTGTTATAATATCCTACAAGTTGCTTGGGAGATGCCCAAGCAACTTGATAGCATCTATTGTAAGATACCTACATATTTCAAGCTCTACATCCCCTAAGTTGTTTCCAAGTTAAGGTACCCAAGTTATGTCACTAAAGTAATTTTCCAAGACTTGACAAAGCTCCTACAGAGAAAAAACACATTTTAGACAGACGAGTAGCACATTTGGTCTTGTATTGCAAGTGTAGATAGTTAACCGCCGTATTATAGTAGCTACAGTATATTGCATAAAAATGTAGTTAAAATGTTATTTTGCTTTTTATTACCTGCTTCATGTAGTTCTACTCGAACATACGGTCAGTTTCAGCAAATATTACAGAAAGTTAGTTTTATAAGGCTTACCTACTGCACCTTTAAGTTCCACAGGCCTTTTTCCTCCCCCTCCCCCTCCCCCTGTTTCGCGTCCACCTTTAACAAGCACATCATTAGATCCTGTGGCCAATCATGAGTTGTGGAGGGGTGTGGTCCAGGCAATCACAGCTGCTTCTCATAATCCTAATTCCCAGTCCAACAAATGATTAGAAAAAAAAACAGCAAATCCACAAAACCATGCAAATAACAACTGCCAAAACATGCATCACATCTACTAATAAAACCAAATGAAAAATACACACTGCTAAAACTCAAACTGGGCAATTAACCAAAACATGCAACGTTGGGAACAAAATGAAAAGCTGCCTAAAGTCACATTCTGACATGTATACACAGCAGGAGCAACATTAGTGAGCAACAGCACTTGATGTGTCCTCTGAGGGTCCCTCAGGCAGATGAAGAGCGTCTGTCTGCTGCTCTCTCCAACCTCCACCATCATCAAAGCAGACCAGAGCGTTTGACCTCGCCCTCGTCTCCACCACAGTTCTGGGGTTAGCCTTTCCTAATTTAACCCCAGTCTGGTTGCCAGGGCGAGGGAAGGCCCATCACCATGGCGCCATGCTGGGCAGGACCTCCCCTGAGGATTCGGCCAATGACAGCCCACAAAAACCACAGAGGATCCCCACCTGACATATCACCCTCTGTGGGATCTAATTGTATTGTTTAGGAGAACACCTGTCAATTATTAGGGATGTTGGGGGTATCACATTAGCTTTAGTTATTTTTGTTAGCTTTTAAATTCTTGTTTTTTTTTCGGTTATTATGTGGATAGTTTGATTTGATGTGTCACTTGACTATTTGGTATCTCTGCATACAGTTACTCTCAGTCACTCAATTATAACCATAATTCTGTCCCCTTTGCTTGATTGGTTATCTGCAATTGGAATATTCAAAAACATTGTCACTTTTTATTATTTACTTTTATACTAACAGTATCACTTGCGGTATTACATAAGTAGTATTGGAAGCAGGGAAAGTGTGGAAAAACAAAAGTAAGAGTGGCATCTTCTGTATCCTCTGCTGTTTTAAAAAAACAAACAAACACTGGAACAAAGATTGTTACAAACATTTTCTCCATTAGAAGCAAAGCAATAGACTTGTATTACATTTGATCAAAGTTAACAGCAACAATCTACAACATCTCATACTGAAGTAATTATATCCACAGGTAAGAAACTTGAAAACAAATGATCGGTCAACAAATTACATGGGAACTGCCCCAGTGAAGTCTAATGTGGTCTAATACAGTCTGTTTCCTCTAATTACATTCCTCAGTCCATCAGAATGAGCTCTCATGACTTATTGCCAAGAGTCTGAATTACTGTGCAAAGTCCAGTGAGGAATGCAGCGCCGTTACGTAACGGACTGCAGAATATTTGAGTTATGTAAAGACTCTTTTTTTGGGGGGGATTCTGCGTGAGTGATTCAGGTGTCTAACTGGCCAATTAGTGTGTCACTCATGCAGGTGTAGAGGTCAACAAAAGGAACAATTAGTCACTCCATTAAAGTGGAATGAAAAGATTAGGCCTGCTGTAATCTCCCATGAGTGTCCAAAAGGTTTCTCCACCTGCGCAGACACATCAGACGTGATGCCAGATAGCTGCAAGGTTCAACAAGGAGTTATAATACAACATAACATACATACTATTTTTATATAATTTGTTCTATTTTATTGTTTTTATTCTATTCTAATTTAAATATTTAAAATATCTGTTTACACATTTTATGTGTGTGTAGCTTGGAGGAGACTGTATTGTATAATGACAATAACCAACCAGTGAAACCTAAGTAGACCAAATACAAGGTGGTTGCACTTGATTGATTGATTGATTTATTGATAGATAGAATTATGAGTAAATCCAAGCTAAAGTTAAGAGTTATGAAAATAATTCTTTAGATATTTATTATTTTCATTTTACTTCTTTTTCCATTTCTGTATTGTTAGGGTTTTTTCTTCTTACCTCTTCTCTCAGGGAAAATAGGACTTTTGTGTGTGTGTGTGTGTGTGTGTGTGTGTGTGTGTGTGTGTGTGTGTGTGTGTGTTTTGGGTTCAACTGCCATCAGACTTTTACTCCTTTTGATTATGTTTAGTCTTACCAAGAAATTGCTTGTGCATGGTCTTACAAAATGAAATAATGTAACATTATTTTTTTAACCATACTTCATTTAGTGGGTTTATGTCCACACAAACAAGTCCTCATAAATGCCAACTCCCCACAATAGCCTTGTCTCACAATAGCTCTACCTCCTGACAGCCTCCATCCACTCCTTATCAAGTAACACTGTCTACTCTTCCGCATCTCCTCACCCCACCACCTCTACAGCCAGACAGGCTGTGACACCACAGATTCCCATGTCAGAAATAGAGATGGACAGAAGGACGACGACTCCAAAGAGAAACAGCATGAGAAGGAACAGAGGAATTTCTGTTGGGAGGGAAAAGCAAAAGAATGACCAGCCGAAGGAGAGACAGAGGAGCTTTAATGACATCTTGTTGACAGGCTGGATGGGGGTATGCATGGCCCCTGCAGGAGCGGAGGAAGAGAAGGGTGTAAGAAGAGCCATATAGGCTTGTATAGCTGTGAATAGATGTGTGCTCTGTTACGCTCCCAACCCTGCATGTCTCCATGCCTGCACTGATCATACATGATGAGAAACAGGAGCAGTGAAATCTCCAGCTGTGCATCAATGTGTAATTTCCGACTTGGCTAGTTACGTTACGGGCCACTGCTTTCTCCAGGCTCAATTTGCTGGCCATGGATGCATGATCAGTCTGTGGTGTATATGAGGGCTATGTGGTGGAAAAACCCAACAAATATAATTTCTTATTTTTTTCTTTACATTTCTTCAAGAACTTCCAGCAAGTCCAGTTGCCTTTGCTTATCACAGAGAACTACCATGACCTGGATGACTGAGAACCTTCAAAACATAACTTAATCCTTGACAAACATAATAAAAGGGTTCACTATGCTTAAAACTAAAAATATCTGCAATAGTCTGCCTCCCTAATCTGTTTTCAAAAACTTTGTCTTTTAGGTGCCTTTGTCTCGACGCAATTAATTGCACAAATGGTGATAAGGAAGTAGTAGTAAGGAATTAGGCTTAAAGGAATAGTTTGACATGTTTGGAAATACGCTTATTTATTATCTTGCTGGTGGTTAGATGATAAGATTGATACCTAACTATATGCAATAACAAAAAAGATGCAAAGAGCGTATTTTCCAAACTGTAAAGCTATTCCTTTGACACATCCAGCCAATCGCTGCATGAAGTAGGCTTCATTACTGGACTGTCTGATTTGGGAAGTTACAAAAATTGACACTGTAAGACAATATGACAAGCACTTTGTTTTAAGCACACGAAGGCTTTAGGAATTGCTGTGCACCAAAACCAATGAAGTATCTTAGACGGTAAACCATCTTCAAGAATAAAAAAGCAAACCCAGTTACCTTTGACTTAGTACTTCTACTTCTAGTAGGCTACTACAACATCCTACTGGATTACAGAGAATCTTCATAAACGTACTTTTTATAGATTTTAAAACTCATTAAAGTATTAATACAGTACATAAGACAAGTTTTTATCTCCATCATCCTGCTAAAAAGAAAATCATTTTTTTCAAATAAATTTTCTAAATGCCTTCGCAGTGTCTTGCTGGAGTCGGTGCGTTCTTATGGTGTGCTCTGTGTGTGTATGTGTGTGTTTCTGTGTGTGTGTGTGTGTGTGTGTGTGTGTGTGTGTTTTAAGCTTAGAGGTTGTAGCTGCAGGTCGGGAGCAAAAGCAAAGAACAACGACCCTAAACAGCTGTAGCAACAGTAACTTGAGCCTGACAAGGACTGTGTGGAAGGCTCGATTAGCATTCCAGCAACCACAATACCCAAATATACAACGTAAAGATATCACACGCACACCAGCACTTTTATTGTCTAAGCAACCAGCACAACCAGTGGTCCATATCAGCAGCCCGACAATCCAGCTCTGAAAAGCAGTATGATTGATGAAGAACTGTAACCCTCTGGCATATCACTGCCTTAAAAATAACTGTAACTATAATTTTGGAGTCAGAAACATCTCAGCTGCTCAGTTATATTTTCTATGTCATGTATGGAAATACCATGGCTCATGTTCTACAGGCTCAGCGCTTCTCTTGGTTGGTGGCCCCTGTCAATACAATCAATACAACCTAAACATAAACTACAATCATAAACTGAGAAAGAAACACACACATATTGACTGAAAATCTATTGACTTGTGGTCATAGGACAATCCGTTAAGCCCTTGTTAAGAGTGTCAATAGCTGTAGAAAAATCCATCTATTTACAGCAGACAGAGACAGACCTACATTTGGAGATGGGTGTTCAGATTTCAACAGAGTTGTAGATAGATGATGGGTGGCAGTGTGTGTGTGTGTGTGTGTGTGTTTCTCTGTGTTTGCGTGCCTGTGTGTATTTGGGGTTTTGGTGGGTCGTGGTGTGGCCAGAGGGGGTGGTTTAGCCGAGAGATTACCCCTCTGCTGGGAAAAGAGGGGGCAGGTTTTCTTTTTCAAAGGGGGTCCCAAATCCGTTCCTAAAGAGCCGCGAGATTACAAAACTGAGATTGAGCCCGTAGATTAGAGGGATGAAACGTCCTGTGAGAACCTCCTTAACGCGAGGTGAGGGACTGAGGATTGATGGTCTTTGAATAATTCACCTCCCTGCCTCTATTGTCCTCTAAAACACTATAAAAACCTTTCTGAGAGGCTATACAGAGCCAGGCCAATTAATTAATTACCACCACTCTTCCTTTTCAAAAACAAAACAACAAAAAACTAAACATTATATTTTAGGCCTTTATTTCTGACTGGACAGCTTAGACTTGAAAGGGGAGAGAGAGGCGGAATGAGATGCAGCAAAGGGCTGCAGGTCGGAGTTGAACCTGCGGCTGCTGTCCCAAGGACTAAGCCTCTTTATGTGGCCGCGTGCTCTACCAGATGAGGTACCCAGGCGCGTGCAAAAGAGATTTTATTCATATTTTGTGGTGAGTTCTCCTAGATGTCATTGGAGTTAATCCAAATGATTTTATCTTTAAAATTATACATCCATAATTAAAGGGATAGTTCGGCTTTTTTGATGTGGGGTTGTATGAGGTAGGATCCATAGTCAGTATATTAGCTACAGTCGATGGCGGTCTGCACGCCCCCAGTTTGGAGAAGCAGGAGGCCAGGCACGGAAGCAGAACAATCTGCTGCTGTGGACGGGGGCAGCAGCTAAACATACGTCAGACAGCCCTTTTCAACGGGGAACTGAGGCCGTTGAAAAGAGCCATTTTACCCTGGCAGAACACGGGAGTTGCTGGTCTATCTCCTCGATTGGTTAATCTGTTCATGTTTTAGTGTGACTTTGGTGAATCCAGCATAAGCCTTTAGAAGACCAAAGTCACGCAATAAAACAAGCAAACTAACCGATTGAGGCAGCGGTAGACTAGCATCTCCTGTGTTCTGCGAGGTAAAATTACTGTTTTTGTCAAAGGAGTCTGGTGGCTTTGAAGAGAGCATAGATAATGGCTCTCACATTTCGAATTTTATCACTCCATTTAAATGCCGCTATCAGTTGTTATCAGCTGTTATTCATAGGTATGGTTTAGAAGGGGCCTGATACACCTACTAGGAGATTCAGAAGGCTGTTATCATCTATTCATATGGTAACGGTTACCGTTAGCGTGGTCACGATGCCTTGGCATCACTTTTTAATGCTCTGGACTAGTAGGTAGAGTAGGGCCCTCATATCTGATGAAGCAAAGCGAATGAACGGGTTTCATTTTAGATGAACCTCTAAATAATCTAGATTTCTTTTTTTTTTAGGTGGGCAAAAACATTTTGCTGCACTCCCCATCTACAGTAAATTGCTAAAGCCAAAATTATACTGTTGGTGCGAGCGAGGGTCCGCGTGATGTAAATGTCATCATCAGAGGGTATATACGTAGACTCTGTGCAGACGTCTGCATGCATTTCTCCGCATTTCAAGTGGTAGTGTAGCGATCTTCCAACTATGCACTCATGGGGTCCGCAGCTGTGCTTTTACGCGTTTGTTCCGGAGTATAAGCGAGCCTTTAGCTGCCGTGCTGGTACTCCTTAGCCTGGATGCCAGCCGAACTTAGCCCCGCCCACAACATTTGAGGTCGGGAAGTTTGGTCTGGACTTGATCCGTTGCAGAGCAACTATGCTCGAACCAGAGCTGTTCGGACCAATCAAATTGTAAGGGCGGGCTTTATACAATGATGGACAGATGATCAACAGTAACGTAATCAATCACGTCACCAAAGAGCGCTTGGGTTTAATTTGTTTATAACAAAGATGGCTGCAGCTGGAGAATTGAGATGTGTAGATTTCGCCATTGTGTCTGTTATAGAAGATATCAACAGCACATTAATTTTAAAATGCTCTGAATGGTTGTAGGTCTATCCAATTGAGTGCAGAGTTATTTTCTTTCCTGGTTTGGTTGAAACACAGCCCATAATCACAGCCCAATGGAGCAGTATCAGACTCATATTCTGACTAGAATCTGAGTATGACGACACCAGGCTAGGTACTCCTGCCTGCTTCTCCAAACTGGGGGTGCGCCGACCGCCGTCTACTGTAGGTAATACACTGACTATGGCTAATATCTCATACAACCCCACTTCAAAACAAATCCAAATGCATCACTATATGTTGTCGTTATGAACAATTTTAAGCTTTGTAACTTTGTAACTTTTTTGAAGAGATTAATCATCCAGTTTCTTAATATTAAGTGACAAGTATTTCATTAAATTAAATCAAAACCAAACCACACGTTCACAGGGATCCACACATTATCTGTTGATGATTAACAAGGCTAAAGGGTGCAAGACAGAGGTCATAATAACCCAATACAGAGTTTCCTCCTTCTTATCTCTACAGACATACTGCAAACACTCGAGATTAACACTGACGACTGCTTTGGCTACATGTTTGTTTGGGGGATCCCCTGCTTTTAGCTGATAAAACTGTCAGATTGTCGTCTGGTGCAAAGTTACAGCTAATCTCTCACACTTCTCTGACTGAAAATATGACCTCTGTGCAGTAACTCCAGTCAGTTAAATATGACCACATTACTTTTGGGACATTAGTATAATTACTGTAAACAAGAAGAACCATTAGAGAAGAGATTAGCAGCCTCTGGACGCATTTCATGTTCAATCTACTAGAAATAATTATTCAGTTTGAAATGACAGTCACCTCTCATTTGAGGGGGTTTATATCCACATCAGATGAAAAGTGTAGGAATTGTGGCCTTTTTATGCATACTATTTTAGGGGAACAAAATGTTAAAGGTCCCATGACATGGTGCTCTTTTATATAGGCCTTAGTGGTCCCCTAATACTGTATCTGAAGTCTCTTTCCTGAAATTCAGCCTTGGTGCAGAATTACAGCCACTAGAGCCAGTCCCACAATGAGCTTTCCTTAGGATGTGCCATTTCTGTCTGTAGCTATTGAGGAGGAGAGAGGGGGGGCAAGGTGAAGGGTGGGGGTGTGGCCTTGACCAACTGCCACTTTGCTCGTTTGAAAGCCATGATGTCTCTCTCTCATGGGTGGGCCAAATTCTCTGGGCGGGCAAAGCAGAGAAAGGGGAGGTAACCTTGCTCCTTATGACCTCATAAGGAGGAAGATTCCAGATCGGCGTATCTGAGCTTTCATTTTCTCAAAGGCAGAGCAGGATACCCAGGGCTCGGTTTACACCTATCGCCATTTCTAGCCACTGGGGGGGACCATAGGCAGGCTGGGGGAATGCATATTAATGTTAAAAAACCTCAAAGTGAAATTTTCATGACATGGGACCTTTAATGTATGAATGTAATATACCTTTTTTTTTCCATGGTGATGCTCCACTAGCCCTGTACTGCTGCCATCCTGTGTGTTAGCCTTGTCCTCAGCAGGTGAAACACAAAATTTGTTTGTATTTCTAGAATAATTGCCCTGGTGCATTGTCTCAAAATCATCTCGCCGGGTTAGCGCAGATGGTCGAGCAAGCGCACACATATAGAGGTGTATACATTGACGCAGAAGGGCAAGGGTTTGAGTCCGACCTGTGACAATTTCCTGCATGTCTTCCCCTTTCATGTCTAGCTGTCCTATCCATTAAAGGTGGAAATGCCCAAAAATAATCTTTAAAAAAAAAAAACAGGGAGGCTAAAAGTCAGGTTTTTCCACCCTCATAGACATTTCAATTTAAAGCAAATGTGCTGCAGGGGAGACAAAACAATGCCAAAGTGTGTCACTCACTAGTATTTCCAGCTTGCACTTTATATGTTTTTGTGTGTGCATGCTTTCCACAGACTAGTTTCCACATTCTTGCCTCAAGCAGGTGTGGCAGTTGTAGGTTAGAAATCCTCAGACTACAGTGTGTTTGTGTGTACATCTTTGCACCCGTAGGTAGGTTTTCCAGATGGGACAGCTGCTGTTAAGTGTATGAGTCACTGTGTCTGTTGAGACGCTGTCGTCATACCTGAGTGCTACCAGACATGTCTGTTTGTCTTTGAGGGCTTTTATGTACGAAATGTGTAAGTCTGTGAAGTCTAATATTACCTTTCCTGTTTTCCGTACCTTCACCTGTGAATCTTCTGCCCGACCACGACTCTCTTCTGATCTCAGATTTTACAGACAAAACAAGCTGAGGGGCCAACGAAACGACGGCACCTCAGGGCTACATTTTTATGCACGTCTCTCACTCACTGATGCTATTTTATAAGCTTAACAACTTTGAGACCTTGAGCTGTATTCTTGAAGAGAAACTTTCCCAAAGCTGGCACAGTCCGGTCACTTTGGCTGCATAATTTACGACTCGAGTTGGCCAAGAGGAGTCACAAAGGGACAGACGCTGGAAATACAACTTCAACTTACAACATAATCACATGGTAGTTTGACCCAAATTCATCTTTCTGCACTATGCCTCTAAAATGGTCCCACTGACCTCACGTGATGTTTCTTCTTTCCTTTTTTTAACCAAAAAAAAAAAGTTGTGTGGATAACCAAAATTTGCTTCAAAGGATAAAGAAAGCATCTATGTATGATACAAATCTAATTTTAATTTTCTTGTGTATTTCAGCTTTGAACTTGAAGTATGTGATAGAAAAGTCTAATCAGAGCCACTCCACCTTTGTAGCATTAACCTGTCACCATAATTACTGTGTTATTGTCGTATATCATCATAATCACAAATGTAATTCCACCACAAAAGAAAATCATGGATATAAACAGATTAAACTTGTTATCTTCTCTAACCATCGCCTGTCAAGATGAGCCAACAGAGAGAAAGAAAAGCATTGTGGGCTATGTGCAACAATTAACGCAGGCTCACACAGCGTTGCGGGCTGCTTTTGTTTGAAGTAATTACAGTGTGTGGAACAGAGCCCAGGGCAAGGTGTAAAGCAGTTTAGTCATCGATGTTCGTCAGCAGGAAAAAAAGAAAGTAGTGGGAATGGTTTTCTGTGTAGAAGGGGGGTGGGGAAATGTTTGTGCAACGCTGAGAGCCAAAAGTGAGCTGAAGGGCAAAGGTCACTGGATCAGAGAGACAGGGTGACGCACACACCTGTTTGAGAAGTCAAACAATAGCTGACACCCTTGGGTGTGTGAGCATGTGTACATGATAGAGTTGGATTTATTAAGGACTTTCATTCTGCTCAACAAGAGTGGAAACGGTACAAAGGTTGGTTAGTGAGGTGGAAATCATTCACTCATTCAGTATTCCCATCAATGTCATTGTTTAAGCCATCGTTTCCCTGAAAACTTTAAATTCTGATTGTGTTTATGATTAAAGTGGTAAGGCATTACATATTTGCAAGCATATGTACAGTACGTCAAAAACTGATTACATTTTAGATCTACATATAGTTATGTAAAATACAGGTATAGTTAATCTTGTTAAAATATGAAAATTTCATCCTTCAGTCATTTCAAAGGTTCATTTTGTTAAAGGGCTCGTTAAACACGCTAACTTTTGGGTGCAAGGATTCAGAATGCAATCACAAAATATCACAATGACAATGTGGAGTAATGGGACATTAGCCTCATGGACTCATGGCAGTGTGCTACCCACCCGGCCCGTTATGAGAGCTAATCAGCACATATCTGCGTTAATCAACCACCAGAACCGGACTCTCTCTCTGTGTGTGTGTGTGTGTGTGTGTGTGTGTGTGTGTGTGTGTGTGTGCGTGCGAGTGTGTGTGTTGGAGGGAAAGTGTTTTGCATCTGATGAATGAAATGTATCAAGGGAGTGTTGGTGCAGTCATACCGAAATTCACATCTCATTAATTTCTATGCGGAATGTGGCGAGACACATTCGCTTCCATTTGCCATTTCATTTTTTATTTTATTTTTTGCAGTAGTGAGCGACAGCAAAATATTTGATAAAACACTGTGTAATTTATAACTTAAAAACTAAACACTTTATAACTTAATTAAAAAAAAAAAACATTGTTGTTTAGGTTAGGAAGTCATTACTAGGCATCGTGATCATAACCATTAAATATTAATGTTCATCTCAATCCAGAAAACTGTCATTTATTGCCACTTGAGGGCAAACTTGATTATCTGTTGTAATTGTCCCCCAACAACATAAGTGGATGAGCTTCACTTATTGATATTTTCTTATTAACAATAAATCAAATGACTTATTTTATGATGAACCCAAAGAAAAGCCTATATAACGTAGTACAATATGTAGTACAATATAATGTAGTACAAGTATGTGAAAAGCTGCTAAAATGAGTACTTGTATTTAGTTTTTTTTAATCTCAGTTTATGAACCAAACAAAACAAATATTTTCCCCATTGATAATAAAAACAGCTCATTATTTCAGAGCCCCCTGAGACACATTTTAAATGTGATTAAAGCCACGACAGACTTCTCATACACCACAGTCTCCCCCTGCACAAACTGCCACCCATAACTGTTCAGTTTCTGATGCTATCATGCTCTACAAACCCCATTTCCACTGAGCGTTTCTCATTTGGCGTCATAAAACTGCAACATGGACCTCAGCACTGCACACACGCATCAAATAGTCAGCAGCATTCATCAGCTTTCCCCCAAAAAAGCCATTCTCATGATGAAAATCAGCTTTTGTACCTCCCGGGCATGTTTTCACATGGTCTCTGACAAAGAAACTGGGTGAGTTACATAAATATATCCCAAAAAATCTGAACATGTCCCTGAGTTGTGAGTGGGGGGGGGGAAATCTGCTCTGACTCAAACTGAGACTGACAACTGTGGAACTCAGGACAAAAGTACTGAGACTCACTGAGCTTCACAGGATCCACAATGTCAGCCCTGAAATCTGACTGACACTGGAAGCACATGGAAATAATGGAGGCTGGTCTTCTATAAAAGCATGAACTCGTGCTTTGGGTGCACTTGCTCACGTAATCATCACCTTTTATTAGGTCGTACTGTCAAATTCAAAAATGGAAATGTCAACAAAGGCCCCTGAATTGAAAAGGAAACAGTGCTGTGTCTGAGGAAACGTGGCACAGTAAGAGAGGAAATGGGTGTTGAGCAGGGGAAAAACAGGAAATAATGAAGGAAAAAATAGAGATCCGAGTATTATTGACAGTGAATTATAAAGGGTGTCTTTAGAGTGTAATGTGATTCAGAAACAGGCTGTAAAACAAGATAGAAGAATAGAGGAGACAGATGTTTTACAGTCAGAAGGTAAAGGAAGCCCTCTGCTGGTTAGAGGAACAACAGACTCGATGCAGATTAAAATCATGCTCTGGTGTTTCTGTTAATTTTGTCACACATTTGGTTTAGTTTTTGCATTAAAGAGCCACCCCAGGCGCCCAGATAGCTCGGTTGGTGGAGCAGGCGCCCATATATAGAGGTTTACTCATTGACGGGTTCGGCTCCGACCTGCGGCCCTTTGCTGCATGTCATTCCCCCTCTCTCTCCCCTTTCATGTCTTCATCTGTCCTCTCAAAAATAAAGGCCGAAAATGCAACAAAAAAAAAAAAAAAATAAATAAAAAAGAGCCACCCCCGGACAACAGGGAAATGGAGGCCCAGACCAAAAAAAAAAAGCAAAGGGCCCATTTTCCCACTTACCACTACATTTGTATTGTAGGTGCATCAAATGGTTTGGTTCTGTCTTGATGAAAAGAAAAGCATAAAAACACTTTTTTCTTCCAAGTTTAGAAAAGGATTGATTACATTTTTCTTCCTGTTTGGCAGAAGAAAGAAAATTACATTTGCTCATTCATGCTTTGTCAGAATGTTAAGTGCAGTAGTCTTTATTATAGCATACCGAAAAAACAAAACAGCAAAATACAACGTACAACGAGACGAAAACCAAAATCTGAGATAAAATAATATTTAAAGCCTCCTTTTTTCATGTCACAAGATTAGGAATGTTAAAAACTCACACTTTGCACAGTCTCAGTCACAATCAGAAAATGAAAGTCAGTTAAGTCATCATGTCAGTGCACCTGACATGATCTCACCACACACACACATTCATATTTCACACATTTTATATAATTGTGCAGCACAGTTCCCCTTCCTGATGTCCGAGGAGAGAAAAAGTGGTTTAAATAAATGCTTATATTATGTAATAGTTATGTTGCGCTGCCAAATCTCATTACTGAAATCCCATGCCCTCTGCGCAGGTTAAGTGAGATAATCCTCAACTAATCTAGCTATCACTGCCTTTAATCTCTTAATCCGGTTACAGATTAGATCAAATTTGCTGACAAGTATGAAGGCAACTCTTTGTGGTTTAAAAAGCACTTTGGTAAGGTAGATATCACCACACAACCCCCCAAAAAAGTAGGCTGTGCAGCCTATACACCAGCTTCAACATCAGATAAAGTAATAAATCTGCTGTATTTACCTTTGATCACTTGTTACACTGTCGGCTACATGCTGCATCTCACGCTGGTAAAGAGACAGCTTATCGCTTATCTGTAGGCAGATACGCATCTTACTCCCACCTCTCCTCTTAGAAATAATAAAGAATTTCATTAATTAGCGTAACTCTCTTTTAGTACAAGCAGTTTTAGAAGTCCCCTTTGTAAAGTAAACTCATTTTATTCTGTAATGATATTGTAGAAGTAAGTATTAGTATATTGCAGAGTATCTCCAGCACTTAACTTTGTGTCTTCCAGGAACAAGGAATATTTAATTTTCAGGTTTGAAATATGCCATGATTCATATTATAACCCCTCCTCGCACTTTAAAGTTTATTTTTTTTCAAGACTATTCTCTATTCATGGGCCTAAAAAAGGGTAAGTAAGGTAAAAGAAAAAGGGTTTATGTAACTTTTTTTGTCCATTGTAATATGATTTTAAAACTAAATTTATGGGAGACGATGCATGACGAATGCATTTAATAGTTCAGAAAGAAAGGGACTTCTACAATAGCTGTACAGTTCAGTTACAGGACATCCTGTGTAAAATATAGCCTCCTCCTAAACTTCCTCCTCCACAATCCCACATCTAACCCCTTCATCATATTGTTTATATTCTCCCGATTTCTTCATCATGAGCAGCTAGTTGCTCTTGGACTTCAGCTCTGCCAGCTTGCTGGTGACAAAGTTCCACTTGAAGGATGTGTCCTCGCTCCCTCCTCCCAGCGAAACATATTTGGAGAAGCTGTTGCTGCTCCGTCCTTCTCCTCCTCCTTCACTCTCCTCTCCCTGAGGGATCTGCCCATCCTGGCTCTCGTCCTCTCCGGCCTCTGTCACCCCCTCCTCACCCTGACCTGCTGCTGCATCGTTCGCTGCAGCAGCAGCGGCCGCAGCTTCCGCCTGCTTCTTGGCAGCCCAGTTGGCCGCAAAGCTATCCCAGAATGCTGTGCGCTTAGTGGGTCGTGGAGGCTCCTCTGGCTTTACTGCAAGTGGACTGAAGATTCAGAGAAAGTAAGGGTTCATTTTGGGAGTCAAATATAATTGAATGCTTTGGCTTGGAATTCACCATTGTCAACTATGTGTTAGGTTTTCTGATTTTAGATTTTAGGTCTCTACTCATTAGTTATACTGGCTGATAGTAAGTAGATTGCAGTTTACGTCAAACAAACATTTCTTAGAGGCAGAACTGCTCCGAAGACAGAAAAAAACAAGCATAAGTTGGCGGACAAACTGGTTAAAAATAATGGTTGACTGTTTTTTTGACATTTTGGGAAATACACTTATCCACTTTCTTTCAGAGAGTTAAACGAGAAGATCAGTATCACTTCAACAGACTGGTGTCAATCTTCTCATCTAAATGACGAGAGGAGAGCGAATAAGCGGATATTTCCCAAAATGTCTACTAACAACATAGTTTACAGTAAATGCTGTTAAGGCAACAGTCATATCTAACCTAGAAGTCTATTAAACTTTGACTTTTAAATCAAAATTTAGCCCAGAATTTCACCAAATCAAAGCTTGCAATTTATAGTTTTTTTGTCATATTTTAATCAGACCTATTTTTTTGACATTCAGTTTGTCAGAGTTAAATTCTGCTACTGATGTTTAACTAAATCTACAACATTATTTGGACTTCCTTAAACTCTGAATACATATCACACACAGAAACTATAAAATAAAATAACCCACAGTTCCACAAAGCAGCCCAATTTTTTTTCGACACAAACCCCACAAATGGTACAACAGATAACAAAAGAGAAAGATTTTCACTCACTGGTCGGGGACTGGCGGGCTTTCAGTCTCCTCTAGAAGCTGGTGTTCATCGTCTTTGTTGAAGAGAGATGATAGCCTGTTCCAGCTTTTAGTCCCGGCCCCCTGCATCTGAACACACAACCAACCACACACACTGGGGTCAAAGGTCAAAGTAGGTATACACCTAGGTGGTTTCAGAGGATCAGTCGAACAATGGTCTTCTGATACATGTAGAGAAAGACCTTCTTTATTCATTTTACAACCTTTTATGATATTCTTCATTACTGACACAACACTGAAGATGTGGCGTACATTTAACAATGTATGACCACATTGAAAACTGTATGTGTTTTCTGGGGTTAACATATTTTTTATATATATGAAATTACATACTTTCCTGGCCAGCTGGGTTACAGCGTTGGGTCCCTCATCCTCCTGCACAGGACTCATATCATTCTCCACCTCTGTGACCTGCAGCAGCAGCAAAAAACAAGACAAAATGGATGGCCAAACAGCAATGCCCTGATGTTAATACAGATGCACAGGATTTGCGCACCTTGGTCACCATCTAGTGCATAATGTCGATACTACAACCTGTAGAAAACCCAGAACAAGACCTTAAAGCGCACATCAAGAAATGTTCATCAAGACTATAGAAGACACGGACTGCTGCGGCCTGAAGTAAAAGCAGTTTTGGAAATTGTTTGATTGTTCTACAAAAGTATTTCTACATCAGTTTATGTTTTGCCATGAGGTCATAGTGATACACTTAAGTCGTCTTTTATTTCGCAAGTGCCACGGAGCAATGTCGATTTAAATAGCAGCTCTGCACACCCCTCCAAATGGAAACTATCTCTCCAAACACACACAGTGTTCCCCGCCGTCCCTGGCGCTGCGAGAGACTTGAAGGTGGCTGGTCTGAGTACACCCAGAGGCCCTGACTATCTGTCTCGTCCACCCATGTCAGTCAGTCAGTGGAATGCCAACTATTCCGTTTGTTCAGCTCCCATGCATGATCGAGTTTCTGAGTCTTCCAGAGATCTTGGTCAACACAACACTGTGTCTGTTTTGTTGGTAGCAAACTCTGGATGGAGTACAGGTGCCATGAAAACCAGTGGTGGAAAAAGTAGTACAACAATGTAAAATACTCCATTACAAATAAAAAGTCTTTTGTTCAAATTCCCACTTATACAAAATGACTGTGTAAGCAGCATTTTACTGCTGTAGCTGGTGGAGGTGCAGCTAGTAACTTACATATACATATACAGTTTAGTAGTAATAACTTTAATCCAGTGGTTCCCAACGTAAAGCTTGCAAAAATAAATCTGGGGCATAGTGAGATGATTAAAGGTGCAGAAAAGAAGAAAACCAATAATCTGCTACACAAATACATGTTAGTTTATTGGAATTTTCTATTTTGCTTGCTAATATTGAAATATTGGATACTTTTACCTCTGTTGCCTCAAACTATTATTCAAATGAGTTACAAGAGGAAATGTGTGTAAGGTGTTACCAGCCAAAAAGATTGGAGAACCACTTGTTTAATTTTCAACAATGTGTTATGTTTATTAAATTTATCAACATAAAATCTTAATCTGAAAAGTAGTAACTATAGTGTTACTGTTAAAAAAAATAATGGAGGAAAACGTACACAATTTCCCTCGGAAATGTAGTGGAGCAGAGATATAAAGTAGCATAAAATGGAACTACTACCTCAGAATTGAACAGTAATGAAATGTGTAGAAAAGAAACTTATTACATGCCTTCTAATGTTGCCGTAACATAAAGTATTTCAGTTACAAGCTGCTTTATTGGTGCAGTGAATACATCTGCTGGATTTCATCTTTGACACTGAAAACAGAAGATCTGCAATGCTAATAATAAATTCCAAACAGTTTTTATCAGTTAGTAATTCAGTTGGCAGTCAAAGTTGCCAAAATATGCAAAAGGAAGTATTGTAGGTAATGTATGCCTAACTTCTGCCTTAAAGTTCCCTTTGCACAGAAAACAAAACAGCCTAGCAGGCTCATCTGACCCTGTGATGAATAAAAAATGATCAGGAAACAAAACCTGGTGACTTTCTGACTTCAATGCCAACAACCACGGCAACTTTTTGACACTTTAATATATGCATAAGAATGAATGAGTAAGATGGAGAAAGTTGTAAATTCTGTACCTCTTCAGCAGTGTCCTCTTCATACTCAGGGTTAATGCTCTTCAGCACTTTGCTCTTATAAACTTTCCACACTGGATTCATACTTGCACAAATAGATGCTCAAAACTCAGGGCCCGACCTGTGAAGACCTCTTTATGCCTCTGTGGTCCACCCTCCACCAAGTCTCCGCTTCCAGCTTCAGCTCGTCTCAGTTGGGCCAACTTTGACCTGTTTCCATGCGTAAAAGTTGTCGGTAGTTCAGTAGAACAGGGAACCAGTTCAGTTCTGAGGCCCGCACAGTTTCATAGCGTTTCTTCTGCTCAGATTATGTCTGTCTCATCAAGTCAACGGAGTTGACAGCTGCTTTCGTCTCCACAGAGTGTCTGAACAGGTAAAGCTAGGAAGATGTGATGTTCATGCATGCGCCATACGCAGGTGTACACGCACACACACACACACACACACACACACACACACACACACAAACACACACACACACACACACACACACACACACACACACACACACACACACACACAAAATTCAGCGTCACGGTTCAGAATCCCTGCCTTGGTTACCTGGAAACAGGTGTGGATTTCCTCATGCATATTTCAGTGTTGGTAGACTGGGTCCTTTAACTCTGATGCACACACAAACACACACACACACACACACAGCTGGTAGGCAACCAGTATTGTCATGTTTATGCTCAGATGGAAATCTTACTTGAGCAAGCGGCTCACTTTCCATCCTTAACTCTTCCTAATGTACCTCAGCAGACAGCAAATTACACTGCAGGAAGACCATTTTTTAGAAACATGCGTTACTTGTAGTCTGATCTGTTATTCCCTATGAATTGACTCTACCCACACACACACACACACGTTCATACCTTCAGTTTATTTATGGAAACACGAGTTTATACCATCTCACCCATGGATGTATTGATCTCACCTTGCAACCTGTTACCTGGCCACTTCCCTGCAAGTCCTCCTCCTCTGCTCTCACTGGTTGCAGCAGGATATCAGTCAAACACCAATCAGTTTCAGGGACACCGCAAAGGTTTTTTTTGTGACTGGTCGCTTGGCAACCTGAGACGGTTGTCGTCGAGTGTCGTGTAGATAAAGAGAGATGTATAAAGCTTTGATGACTGATTGGGTTTCACCAGCCACCCTCAACAATACAGCCGAGTACAGAAATACACGTTCATCATCCGCAGAAGAAAATGAATGTTAACTCGACATGTCTCAATTATCTCTTTTATTGCAATCCTGATCAAGGCATTGCAAAAGCTCTACATTGAATACAACAATTGCAATGCAGCACTTGATATACATTTACGTAACGCTATACACAGTAGCCTTGATGATAATCTTGATTAATCCGTTAAATGTGATCTAATTTGCCCTATAGCTCTCCTGTTCTTGGTTTGGATTACCATACAGTTGGACAGTAATGAAACTGTAAGGTTGGGCAGATACATAAGATCAGCATGAATAATGAATGTAGTTCTATGGACGACACGTCTATGCACACAGACTGATGGATGTCTGTTATTTGAAGAGCAGCCAGTTTGGTTGAGGCCGAAGCAGCTCAAGTTTCAGAGTGGAAAGAGTTAACACACCAACCAAAAGCAGTGGGTTGTAAAGGCAGCTTCTTTAACGCTTCTTTAATAACCTGCATACGTCTTGTTATATATATATATATATATATATATATATATATATATATATATGTTAACAACCGTTAAATAATAGAAGATGTGTAGGATTTTATCAGTAAAGTAAACATGCACGATAGTGAAGTTTAAGAGCATTATGTCATACAGGACTATTGCATCAAAAAGATAAAAGTTAAGAAGATCTCACTCATATGTTATTTAAAGTGCTCATATTATGCTCATTTTCAGGTTGATAATTGTATTTAGAGGTTATATCAGAATAGGTTTACATGATTTCATTTTCAAAAAACACCATATTTTTGTCGTACTGCTGCAGCTCCTCTTTTCACCCTGTGTGTTGAGCTCTCTGTTTTAGCTACAGAGTGAAGCATCTCACTTCTGTACCATCTTTGTTGGGAGTCGCACATTCACAGTAGCTAGGTAAGCACTACAAGCCAGTCAGAAGCAGAGTCTGAGGGAGTGCCATGCTAGCAGCTAGGTGAGCATTATAACGTGTGTTACAAAGTGATGCACGTTTGTCACAGAAGTAAAGTCTGGACTACAATAGAGCTGTTTGGAGCAGTTGGTGAACAGTGTTTTCTGTTGGAGTCCCTTTGGGGTGAACTTTGGGCTTTTTCACTTTGTAAACCGATTACATGCACACAAAAGATATATAACACAATAAAGGAAAGAGAAAAAGCCAAAAAGCATAATATGAGCACTTTAAAGTACATAGATGTATTTGCATATTATGATTTCATCTTTTATTTGACCTGCAGACGGTGGTGGAAGCAGCATTAAGATCTTCTTAAGTTAAAGTTTTAAAATAAAATAGCAATAAAATGTACTTAACAAATCAAAACTTCTTTGCATGCTGAATGGCCAGTGGCCACTTTCACTGGTTCAGAGTGGTATATCATTGTGTATTTTGTCTTATTATGTTATTATTATTGATGCAATAACATTTATGTGGAAACAAGTTTAATCTATTACAATGCTTAATGTCAAGATGTTAATGTGTACAGTACAAGTATCCCAAAATAGTGAGACTTTTTGACAAACTGCTGCTTTCAAGGTCAAGAGGGTTGCTGGTTGAAGTCCCCATTCGGACTGAAGTATGGTAGTCGACTGATAGCTGGAGAGGTGCCGGTTCTCCTCCTGGTCACTGCCAAGGTACTCCTGAGTGAGGCACCAAACCCCCAACTGCTTGGGGTGCCTTTCCATGGGCAGCCCCCTCACTCTGACTGAGCATGTGTGTGTAATTCAGGCCTGTGTGTAATGTGTTTAATAACAACAGAGTGAAAACATATTACATAAACGATATTGTTAAACAAAACACGTTTTTGCCATGCCATAAAAACAGAACTGTTGTTATGTTTCTGCTCACTTAATCAGAGACTAGAACTACAACATTGGAGCAAGAGACAGATATTGTGTTTTAATTTTCTTCACATCATCCTCATTAATTAATAGCCAAACGGACCCTACTCAGACTTCCCAGTATTCAAAACAATTGTTATCTAATTACACAGTGCCTTCTCTAACCTTGAGGCTGTTTATTTTATTATTCCCATTGTGCTCAATTCATTATTTTGATCTATTTTTAAATCTCTGGTAATAGCGCCTCACATGATCAGGATGTGATAGAGGCAACAGCATGATGCATTGTGACCTCACTAAACCAGTGTTTAAACAAAGACAGTGAATTATCCATATATCCTCTTATTTTATGTATCCTGTTTCAGTTACCTTTAACTTTCACTTTCACTGGTATTTGCTTATTAATTACTGACTGGATGTTTTCCAGATAAAAAAGCAAATACGGAAGAGAAACATTACTGTTACATGTCTTGGCCTTAGATTACCACCAGGTGGCTCAAGAGTCCTTTACAGTGTTGAACATCTGGTTTTGGATGTTGTGAGGAAGCAGTTATTTCTAATAATTCCAATGAGCTGTGATTAGTAACTCGACTTTATTATTACATAACAATCTGGTAATGCTGATATAAAGTAGTGAGGGAAATGTGTCATAATTACTATCAACAAATGCACGTTGAGCAAAAGCGCCACTGTAGCAAACAGATCTTCTTTAAAGAAAATGTAAAGCTATAAAGAAGAAACAATGGGCTTTTACTGCTTCAATGGTTATCATATAAAGTTTTGATTTGATTTAATGTGAAGTTTCTTGACAACATTCATTAAAGCTAATCATCCTTTTTATTGCAGTAGTTGTACAATTTGTCTTCTGGTGGACAGCCAGCTGTTTTATTGTTATTTTAAAGTATCCAGGAAAGATGTCTTTGTTTGAATTCTTCCACTGCAAAGTTCTCTGTAAATGCCTTTGTCACAAAGCAGTCTATGTCTTGATATTATCTGTACATAATAATATTATGTAATATTTGAATGTTTCCTTGATAGCCTATGTCCATTATTACCTTTTTGCTTGTTCCCATACACAGGGGGTCAAAGTGGCACTCCAGAAACTGGCAGTGGTGAGACAAAAATAAACCTAATCTGGAGATAATTTCATGACAACCACAAGGGATTTTTTTCCCGGTGTTGACTCATGTAGAGCTGAACAAACACTTCCTTCCTTTCCACCGTTAACATGAACCAAATGATAAAGTCCATGCTTATGTCTGCGCGTGCCCTGAGTCCATATAGCATGTGCATCATATGCATGCGATGGAGAGATGCATGTTTTTTGTTGTTGCATTATAAGCCTTGCCTTCCTTTTTTTGACCACTAGGGGGTGACAGTGAAACAACCCTGTGCTCCAGTGTTGTGCTTCAGAGATATGGAACAAAATGTACAGAATACACATGCTCATGTGCCACAGTGTCAACAACATGCAAGCCTGTTCAAAGTCACGTGAAAGATAAACAACTGCTGGGCCACCTCTGAGGAGCGCCAGCATTATCTCTCAAACTATATTAGGTCATTGAATGTCAGAGTAAATCAATGCCGACAGAAATAATAAAGACATTGGTTTAGGAAAAACTAATCCTGTGGATAAAAGGGAAGACGGGTGAAGCAAATCCATTTAACCCTTTTTTGTACAAGCAAGCAGCGGGGAGTACTGCGTGGGGAATGTGGGTGGAGGGGAGATGATGTCAGTGTTTGCTGACCTCTCACCTGGCAGGCTGGTTTTCCAATCAATATAGACCGGTCAAGAAGGTAAACAGAGGAATGTCATTAGATAAACCCATTATCAGTTACAGTAAGTGTTAAACAGACATGTTACCGGAGCAATCCCGGAAGTGTAACGTCAAGGGATATAGACTATGCTAAATCCTACATAAAAACTTGGAAGTACATTCTTAAAGGAAACCTGTTAATGGGGTTAAGATCTTTAGCTTACCTAAAAGTAGCAATAAACTGTGGAGCAAATACTGCATTACAAGTAAGTAAATAAGTAAGTACAATATTTGCCTCTGTAATGTAGAGGAGTAAAAAGTATAAAGTATAAGTATAAAATGCAGATACAAGTAGTTTAAAAAAATGTACTCAGTGTAGACACATCACACGTCACACTCATTGCTAATTTGTAGTCAAGGATCAACTCACATCTGTGCTTGTCCTTCTTCACCCCATGCACCCAACCACCCACTCATGTCCACTGGTGTCCTCATAAGGCCCTTCCATTTAAAAGCATGTTGTCCGAACTCCTGTGGCGACTTGGATTGGACGAAGAAATTTCAGCAGCATGATCTTTACGAAGCTGATGCATGTGTAAATGCTCACCAACAAAATGTTGCCACCCCAAAATAGACCTGAATGTTCAGTCATGGGAATATGAAAACTGGTTGCTCTTCAAACCCAGTTTGAGTGTTGAATAAGTAAAAGGCCTGCTGAACTTTGCTGACAAGTTGTGATTTTACTAATTCTTGGCCAGGCACATTTTGTTACCTTTGGACAGAGTCAGGCTACCTGTTCTTAGCTTAGCCTTACTTTTTTGAAATGTAACTACTACTGACCACTAGTAAAACAACTTGTCTGTTTTTGTCAGATTTAAACAAACTAAATATGATTTGTTGATTAATGAGCTGGTACTGTTTCCAGCATTTATGCTAAGCTACTCAAATTGCATGCTGGCTGTAGCTTCATATTTACTGGACAGACACGAGAGTACCCTTCTTTACAGGTTGAATACAGCTATGAGCTGCTTAATCAGAAATTGATTTTCTCCTCTAATCCTGTCAGATGGTTTCATCTTTTCAACTGTTTATAAATCTGAAGAGATAAAACTTTCAAGTAATTCACAATAAATAAACAGGGATTAGACAAAAGTAAAAGTAAGTAGTAAAGTAAAAAAAAGAAATCTAAATTTATATCTTGCCTTGCTCAAAGGCACTTCAGCAGTGCCCAGGAGGGTGAACTGGCACCTCTCCAGCTACCAGTCCACAGTCCCTACTTGGACCCTCCGGTTCCCAAGCCAAGTCCCTATGGACTGAGCTACCGCTGTCTCCATAATAACATCATATGTGGATTTGTGTAAAACCATATTTGACTCATTGTCTGTAAATCACCTTAATTGTGATGGAAAGTCACCTGTGAAAGAAATAATACTACATGACTTCTAGAAAAGTGTCGCTTACCCTACATCTGTATTAGTGTGTATATGCATGTGTGTGCCAACACACGTGTACATGCATGTGACTGTGTTTATTTGTCTCTTTGTGTACACAAATGCATGTTTAAAAGCAAGCTGTTATGTCATGCAAGGCCGTGCAGGTTGCACAAACACATCGCCCATTTATGTTCTACTCATGTTTCCAAGGCCTTGCAGACGTGTGAGTTTTGGCACCATCGCTTCTACACAGGCCTTTATTGTGCCAACTGTTGCGTAACGCACACTAAAATGCCCATACATGACTCCTTTTACCTCCCAAAACAGGATTTTGCTATTCTTATGTTTCCATCAGCAACTTGGCTTCAGACTCTGGCTTTACGTAAGAACTCTAAAGGTTATTAGTCACAACTTTCCAATACACCTACACCCGGGGACACTAATGTTTGTACTCTTCTTCTTTTTTATAACACATCTGCAGGATTTGACTGTCTGAGGTACCAGTTTATCTTTTGTAGGATTTTCCTAAGAACGCTATGACAACATGAAGGAAAACTGCTCATTTTAAGACGTGTGTGTTCTTTTATTATTATCCATGGCAATCCAAACTCAACATCAACCAAGCTGCCATTTTGTGTATGTACAGTATGTACATGCCAGCATTATATCAGGAACTGTGAAGCACTAGATCACACACTGCACTACTGACTACCTGAATTTCTGTATGAAGTTGATGAAGTTCCCACAAGAACTGTACGCTGCTATCCAAATAATAAGCCTTGGATCACCAGCGATGTCAAGGACCTCCTCAACAAAAAGAAGAGGGCGTTTAAAGAGGGGGACCAGACGAAGGGGGGAACTCAAGGTCAAGCTCAAAGAGTCAAAGAAGGAATCCAGAAGGAAGGTAGAGCAGAAGCTGCAGGAGAACAGCATGAAGGAGGTCTGGGAGGGCATGAAAACTATCGCAGGCTGCAAGAAGAAGAGTAGCATAGTGGAGGGGGATGTGGTGAGGGTAAACCAGCTCAACCAGTTCTACAAGAGGTTTGATTGCCCTGCTCCTACTGCAAGGGCCTGCCCGACCCCCACACCGGACCCCCCCACCTACTCCAATCTGTTCACCGCATTTCCCACAGACGGTGTGGTCCCATGCACTTCAGCCTACAGCCACCATTCAGAGATGCACCCCTCCGCCCTATTCTCAACAAAGGGACCCCCCTTCCTCCCATCATCATGGCATATGAGGTCAGAGGAGAGCTGAGTAGACTTCGCCCAAGGAAAGCAGCCGGCTCAGACAGAGTGTGTCCCAGACTGCTCAAAGCCCGTGTTGTGGAACTGGTGGAGCCTCTGCAGCATGTCTTCAACCCGAGCCTCCGACTGGGGAAGATACCAGCACGGTGGAAGACATCATGTCTCATCCCAGTTCCTAAGAAACAACATCCCAGTGAGCTAAATGACTTGAGGCCAGTCGCTCTAACATCACACATGATGAAGACGATGGAGCGACTGCTACTTCACATCGATCAGACCCCAAGTCAGCCACTCACTCAACCGGCTCCAGTTTGCACTGTACACTTCTGACTTCAACTACAACTCTGAGTCATGCCACATGCAGAAGTTTTCGGACGACACTGCAATTGTGGGGTGTATCAGGGATGGACAGGAGGACGAGTACAGGAACCTGGTGGATGACTTTGTGCAATGGCGCAGGCTCAATCATCTGCAGCTGAACGCAAAAAGACCAAGGAGTTGGTGGTGGATTTCCGGAGATCTAAGCCAATACGCTACCAGTCTCCATTGAAGGGGTCAATGTGGAGGTGGTCAGCGCATATAAGTACCTGGGGGTACACATGGACAACAAACTGGACTGGTCAGCCAACACGGATGCGCTGTATCGGAAAGGGCAGATTCGGCTTTACTTCCTGAGGAGGCTGCGGTCAATCAATGTCTGCAGTAAGCTCCTCTGGATGTTTTACAAGTCAGTCATTGCCAGTGTCCTGTTTTATGCTGTGGTGTGCTGGGGAGGCAGCATTAAGAAGAGAGACTCTGGGCGGCTGAACAGGCTGGTAAGGAAAGCTGGCTCTAAGATGGTGAACGTGGTAAACATTATACTTGTTAAAGCATGTTAGCATTGTCATTGTGAGCATGTTAGCCTGCTGACAGAAACATTTAGCTCAAAGCACCACTGTGCCTAAGTACAGCCTCACAGAGCAGCTGGCTTGGCTGTAGTCTTGTAGTCTTTTTTGTACAAAAGCTCTCAGTTACGACTGTAAATAATAATTAGAAAAGGACTGCCATCTTGCTTTCCAGGATTGTAAACCCAATTATGGCCGAGAACAGAAAGCAGCACAGGTGTGGTGTCAATGTCTGCATGCTACAATAGTTCTGCTGTTGCGATGCAGTTCTTGCATCTGGGTGGGAACGGATAAATGGGTGCCTTTGCATTCACATGTGTGTTTATGTGCTTATGTGTGGTTGCATGTGTTTGTGTACACAGTCCCAAGGTACCCTGAGGACACTTTAGGATCTTTTTTTAAGGAGTTGCCCCTTCAAATCCCAATAATTTCTTTAAACTGTATATGTGGTTGTGTGCTCCTCTGTGCACTTGCACTGACTTTTTCTTTTCAGGATTGAACCTGTTCAAACCGGCTGTGAAGCTGTCACAAGCAGGTTTTTATTGCGAGGCTGGAGGCAGTTCCCCAACAGCAGGCCTGCTGTTTCACTCAACAGGAATTTGAAAGCTAATGACCAAGAAGAAAACACACATGCAGGCTCACAGAGAAATGTTGTGGTACAGATGTGATAGACTCAGACATTCACATGGCTACATATACACAGATGTACACATTTCGTAGGTCACGCACTAAAAAAGTTACCAAAGGAGGGTTTTTGGTTTTGATCAAAGCAAAACACATTCCCACGGATCGGCTGCTTATAGAGATCATAAAAAATAAACATGTATGAACTGATAGAAAAAAAATATTTTTTATAATCAATACAGGCCTTGAGATGTTGAATTTGACTCTGACAGTTGATCGTCAGAGCAGCGTTACATAAGAAACCCGCACTGAGCATGCTCAGTGACAGCGCAAATCAAAGACCCAGAATATCGGAGAAGCAGAGAACTTACTGTAATCTACTGTACATGCATGTGTGTGTGTCTGTTAATACAGACATGAGCACACTCTATGTCATACGTGCATCTTAGTGTACGAGTGACATATGACTGTCTGTGAACCACGTTATGCAACCATCACAGCCTCGCATCCAACTTTATAGCACTAACTGTTGCTGCCACGATAGAGCATAGAGGCTTTAACTGCCTCCTCTCATCCTCACCAATCCTCGAACTTTGATCTAAATAGAGCAATCAACAGACATTTCTTTTGACCACTAAAGAGCCACTTTGGTCCAAAACAAATGTTTCAAGAGTGCGGTTGCTGTAAATTTCCTGGTGCTGAGAGTCCTGGCGGTTCCAACAGGATGAAGTCTCACAGTTTGCGATCAGCATCCATGTGGTGCACCATGTGCCGCGAGTCTCAAATATCCATGCACACCTGTTTTCAAATGTTCCCTCCAAAATTAACCTACGCGTAACCCATTTGTATCAGCAAAGAGGAAAAGGCGGCTGCTGCCAGGGGAAGATTAGGTGAGGGAATTTGTGGGGACAGAGGGATAAGATGAGAGGATCAGAAGGTTATAGCTAGCATTCAACTCTGAATTCTCTTTATAGCTGTCTTTGGTGTGAAGCTCTGGAACAGCTACTCATGTAAGGACAACTGTATCAGGTGCCAGATGAGTTATGGCTACAGCAGTGACAGAAAAGGAAATAGGGAAAGGGTTGTAGATAGAAAGAGTAGTAAACAGAGCAGTGAGTGTTTCATTCGGACTCGAGGAACATGTGCGAGCAGCAAACAAGACATTTGTTTAATGTAAGCCAAGTTACAGCTTGTTTTTGAATTGGCTATGAACACTAAACGAACACTCTAGGATGCAAACACATATATAAAAGCCTATAAAGATGAAGGTATGAGCAGGCCAACATGCAGACAAGGACAAAATAAATTAGTAGTGTTGTGTATTTAATGCAGGGCGTAAATCTTTATTTACCCTCACTCAGCAGTTACAAGCCCAGCAATGCGTACATTTACATGGAGTCTGGAGCCCCAAAACATATGAAAGAATACAATAAGTAACAAAATTTACTGTATTACATATTCTCAAATTTCTCAACCTACTGGGAAAGATCTGGGCAGAGTGAGAATTAGTGAGAAATAACTTCCCCATGCCATTTAGCAAGGCATTTAACCATGTCTTACATTTAGACATTTTGTAAATATCATGTCAAGAATAATTCTTACTTTATTCCAGCACCATTTGTTGCATTGCCAAATTGTACTACTGTTTACAATCCTCATAGAGCTGTTTGTTTACATGTGTGTTTGTATATTTATGTATGTGTATGCATATGTATGTTTAGATGTATATATGCATTATTTTATATACAAACTTCTACCATGCATACATACAAGTCAAATGTTGATGTTTACCTTTTTGAGTTTAGTTGTCCTTGTTTTTAGCCACATTTCTATTTCTGTGTATGTACTTTGAGAGCAACAAAAAGCCAGAGTCAAATTCCCTGTATCTGTGCACACTTACTTGGCCATTATAGCTGATTCTGAACCCATCATTTCTCCAATAAGGCAACTTCATGACTAATAGTGGAACACTGTAGCTGCACTGAGCAGCTCCCACCCTGAATGCATGGTTCCACTCTGAACGCATGGCTGTCAAACAGACAAGGTAAAAGCAAATGTTTCTTGCATGTTTCTGACAGCTTGTGATACATATCCAGTGCTACATAAGCAGGTAATTACTGCTATAAGTAAATATCATGATAATTATCTCAGTGATTAAGTAGACATCTTGCAGGAGCCCTTTAGTATCTGTACCTGTACCTTAGCCACAGATCGATTCCCAGATAAGGTGCTACTTCATTAAGTGTACTATAGTGATAATATATATATATATATATATGCTCATTTTTCAAAATTCAGCAAAACTTTTATTTAATTTTTTAAAGATTGATTAAAGTCAAATGGTTCACAATGGAAAGTGCCAGTGCAGATGAGCGCAAGTGAGTACTGTGTCATGTCACAACATATGTAGGATCATGTTCACAGCTGAAAAGTAGGCCACATAGCCTGAATGTATACGTCAAGTGATATACAGTATGTCAAGGTCTGTTGATGATATATAGCTGGTAAAGGTGATCTATTCCTAAACAAGTCCCTCAACAACACCTACAGAGTGACAAACTTTTTTTTTTCTTCACTTTTTCTGTGGAGAAAGAGAGGAAAAAGTAGGTGAATACTGGAGAGGTAAAATGGAAAGGGAAAAGAGACTAAACTCTAAAAAATAGAGGTTTTAAAAAAGGAGTATAGAAGAGGAATGACAACTCCCCCACACACTTTTGTTCACATAATTACATTAAATGCAACACGTTAAAGCTCTCAAACAGACCATGGCATGGATCCTGATGATTGAAAATTGGTTTGTCCAGGGAGACCAATTCAGAACACTATCTCTATCCGCTCATGACAGAAATAAGACACTGAGCGACTCAGAGTCTATAATTCCCAAACCCACGTCTATTCCCAGCTCTGGCTTTTACAGCCGCTGGTATTCACACAAGCATTCCCTAACAATATAGACAGGAAATCAGCAGCTCACTGTCCCTGCTCCTCTCATACAGCGGCTCAGTAAAAAATGTGCTCATCAAAACATGTGGGATGTTGAAACAACATTCTCAGGCTTTCATTGTCAAAAAAAGTGGTCTAAACTGAGTGAGGGATTTTAAAAAGGGATAATGAATGCAGAAAATACTGAGACAGTTTTGACTCATACAATAGGTTACAGCAGGACAGTTTTTCCACTACTAAACCAATGTTGGAGGTAACTATTTTACTCAAAACAGAGCAGAATTCCTGAAATACTCTGAACTACATTAAAAAATACTGAAACTCATTTCTCTCATCATTTCGCTCACTCATTGTCTCATTTCTGAAACGTATTGTACAATTTACATTTCGAAACTTGGTTCATGACAGAGTTGCTCAGATGCTTGCTTTTATATACCGGAAGCAGACTTTAATAATAAAACCATCATCTTTTTTTAATTTATTGTGTCGAGTTATTCTTTTTTTGTTCTGATCTAGTAGGCTACTGCTTCCAATTTTTTAGCCTTATATCGGCAAGGCGGAAGGATGACATCCAACACGTGAATTGATATATATAGAAACTACATTGTTGCATCATATTTCTTTCATGCCAGTGCAGCAGGCACTTACTTGCATGATAAAATTGTTGTGGTTTACAAAGTGACAACTTCCTCCTCCAGAGATTTCCATTTATGTTTTGCAACATGTTCTGTAAATGATTCCCTCCATGTGTTTCCTGGTGGCATGGGGAAATACGAACAGATGGTAGGTTCAGGTTGTGTGACAGAACATGAATGGTTGTAAGATTTGAAAAAACACCCTGTTAATAGGGTTTAAACAAGACTAGAAGTCTACAGCCATGTTAGCCGCTCCATGAGGTTGAGTTAAATGCTAATGCCAGTATGCTAACAAGTTCAAAAAAAGACTTTGAAATGTTGTGCACATCCATGTAGTTGCTGGGGCAGGACAAAAAAGTAAATGTTCAAATAAGGTAAAGTCTGCACAACAGTTTAATGCTCCAAATAAATATTTAATAGTGCAGAATCAGGTACACAACGTTTCACAACTGAGGAAGGCCAAATTTTGGGCAGAAACGTTGTGTGCCTGATTCTGCACAATTAAATATTTTTTCGGAGCATTTAACTGTTGTGGAATTTACCTTATTTGAACAGTATGCTAACATGCTCACAATGACAATGCTAACAATGTTTATCATCATCTTAGTTTAGCATGTTGCTAGTGTGTTGCACAGTGTTAAGGCAAGTCATAGTGGGAAATCTACGTATTAAAATATAATTCTACAGTTTTGTCGGATATATATTGCCGCACACTTTCCTTTTTCTGTTTGCTCTAAATGGATGACATCCATTAGCAACAGTCATAAAGCAAAAATGATCATAAACCCAGTGGGAAAAGACCTGAGTCCTTAAATAGAGAAACAAACAGCCCTTTCGAATCCAGAGATAAGCTGCTTTTCAGCAAATCCTAATGAACAGGGAGCCATAGGGAGATAGGAAAAAAAAAAAACTAAGTGAGATTAGGAGACAGAACATGGCCTCCTACATCACTGACCTTGCCAG
This sequence comes from Perca flavescens, assembly GCF_004354835.1. NCBI lineage: Eukaryota > Metazoa > Chordata > Actinopteri > Perciformes > Percidae > Perca > Perca flavescens. The sequence goes on along the minus strand of NC_041336.1, from coordinate 13,227,195 downwards.
ATAATGGAGCACCAACAGCTATAGCAAACCTATGAACTACAACTTTACAATTGTCAGATTAATTTACATAGCACCTTTTGTTTTTCGGGCATGGCAACTTATTTCGAGATCACTAAAAATATACTTTTATTTATTACATAAAAGTGGATGCTGCTGATTGTGCTGCAGGGCGGGGGTGTCTGTGATCTGAGAGACACTGTGTTCTCTACAGTCAGCTCCCCGGGCAGAGGCCACCCCTGAGTGAACCTTCATCCAGCTGAGATCGTGCTCGCTGCCGTCTCCTCAACCATGGATGCTAAGATGTGACCTGATGTTGCCTGTGGACATAAACAGGACTGTGGTCTGCAGGACTGTGATTAAAATTATTCATGTCTGCCATTTAATGATTATATATACAGATACACATTCAATATACAGTAGGCTATACAGGGCTGTGTTAAGCTGCCAGTATCCTTCATCTGAGCTGCTTCAGAAACCTTCTCCCCCTTTCTAATGTCAAAGTTGGGAAGGATTGCATCTGACCAATGCTCAAGTTCAAGTTCAAGTTCCACTTTCTTTATCCTTAAAAAAGAAAATTTAGTGAGCAGCAGGATGTCTAAAAACACATACACAGAGGAAAGCACCACCAGATGCCAACAACATTGTAAACACAACACATCAACACATCAACGGAGACGCTCCTTCCCCCCAAAACCAATCATAGAATCCAACTGGACATCATACAAGTAAATCTGTCATGTTGACAATAGACAGGAATAAATAAATACATACTCACATACTGTTTAAAGATTTCAAGAGATATCAATCAAGTGAATTCAGGTTCCTAATAGCCACAGGAATAAAAGAATCCCTGGCACGTCTAGTTCTTAACATAGGTAGCCTAAAACGGCGACCTGAGGGGAGCAGATTAAACTCCCCAAAGAGTGGGTGATCAGGGCAGTTTAAAATTTGGTTAGCCTTACCCCTGACCCGTTTATCATATACATGTTGCAGCTGTGGTAACTGTACCCCAACTACCTTAGACGCTACATTTACCAGCTTTGTTAGCTTACGCTTGTTGGTCATTGAAAGACCACATTACCACACCACAATACAAAATGTCAAGACTGATTCAATAAAACACTGGTAGAACAAAGTCATTAGAGTCCTGCACACGCTGAATGATTTCATCTTCCTCAAGAAGAAATCATCAACAACAGGACTTTGCAAAACCGTTAACTGCAATTCATACACACTTCATGCTGTAATTAGTCAGCTGTCTTGAGTTGAGGAAACACAACTATTGCTATCACTTTTCATGTGAACAACAAAGTGCAACACTATGAATCTCATCCTAGAGCGACTATCTGAAAATGCGCCCGATTATCCCAATGTATAAACAGCAACATGTCGTACAAACTAGTTCTTCTAACCCTTCCTTAGACGCATCCTGTGAGCATTTCCTGCGATTCTGTTTTTGGGCTTCTCACAATTGACACTTGCCAGATCAAGAAATCCCTAAAGGCTAACTTCCTCCATGTGCTAATGAAAACAACAATGAAGCAGCCTGTGGAGAGCCTTGAGGTGCAACTAGCAAAATTAGCTCCCTCGCTAATGCCACAGTTGTGGTTGAGACTTGGGCGGGTTGGTCTGTCAGCTAGCATTAAAGTAACCTTTCTGGTGTTTCCATTTGCTTCTCTAATGCCCTTGTTCTTGTCAAATGGACATAATCTAACTTGTCCTTATGTGGTTTAAACCACATGGTGATAAAACATTCCAGTTTTAAATTGACCAAAGAGGGGCCTCAAATGCTCATAGCCACAAGATTTCTTAACCCGGCCCTGACTATATATATATATGAATAAGGTGACTATGAACTAATTTGTGTGACTTTTTATCTTATGACAAGACAATAGTTCATAGTGATACACAGAGCAAATATTATATCTTAATGTCTTTATTGAACAAAAAAGCAGCAGCAAAACAAACACAATTAAATATGTTCACAGGTGGGAGGGAATGCCTTGTGAGGCTCAAACACTTCATCCCCAATGAAAAAATATTTCTTTATTATACAGCATGTCAAAAATAAGTCATATCTAACTTACAAGATTATACGTACAGGAGAAACACACTCATATACATACAGATTTATCATGTACAGTACACACAAGCTGAGCATCTTATATTTGTTCTTCTGAGAGATTGTGAAAATTAAAGTGACAGGCATCTGAGAATGAGCGTCAGTCGTGTTTCTGTCTCTTGTTCACACCTGCAACTTCCTAAAGGCCTTCACAAACATCTACGAAACCATCTCATTTACAGAACTTCACTTGGTTTCGACTGTTAAGGCCACCTGTGAGTGTAATTGTAAGCCTCTTGGTGAGAATTGGATAGGTGTTAAAACTAAAAACAGGGAATGGATCCCCCACTTCCATCCCAAAGAATGATCCTCCTCACCCACATTACCCACCAATGACCTTATCTCCATCCTTTTGTCTGTGTGGCTCAAAACCAGGCCGATTTTGGTGACGCATTACTGGTTAGCCAATGGGCCTTCGTTAAGGGTTGGGTTCTGAGCCTAGCATCACTGAGACGGCAAAGTGATTTTTGCCCAGTGATGTGCGATGGGGAGGAGCTAATGGCGTGAGCAGCGGGGCACGTGGCACCCAACGAGGTCTGAGCCTGTCACAGGGCATCACATCAGACAGGAAACAGGCATGCGCACTTTCTAAACTCCATGCCCTGCAAAAGAAAGGGAGGACGTGCAGAAAAGCAGTTACCAAACTCTCGCAAACCTGTCTTTTCTTCTTGTTACTCACTTACTAATGTGCCCTATGTTACTGAGGAAATAAGTGTATAAAACTTGAAGAATGTTCCATAAATACTCTTAAGGTGACAAAAATCACTGCCACTTAATAATCAACTCTTAATGTGGGGGACAGTTCTTGCCAGAAATACATCATTTGCCATACAGAGACATCACATTAAGGCTTGGTCACAAGCTAACCAACTGAAACGATGACGGATGTCTTCCAAAATCCTATTTGCTTGAGTTTTAGAACTTTATCATCTCATTACTTGCTTAAAAACGGTCTATATTATGTGGAGCATTTTGATTGCACCAATAAACATCAGTTGTCCCTTTGAATACCCCTTTTATCTAAATTATAAGTTTTCCTCCAAGCTCTAGTATAGAAGACAACATACTCACAGATAACTTAGATTAGATGATAGCATGTTTTCCTTACACCTTCATCTTCATTCCTCGCATGCCATTACTGCATGAGCTTCCTACTTCGACACTCAAAGCCATCTCTACACAACCACATTTTTGCAAAGTCACTATACAGTTGGGCTTGCGTGTGCAGAGAAGGCACACTAGCAGGTGATCTGAAAAAAGAAAAATCCTGACTTCCTGTTGCGTGCCGATCACACCACAGATTCTCAGACACAGGAAATACTGTAGCTCTGCAGCCTCTGGTGCCAACCAAGGAACCATTTAAACGCAACAACTTTGACTAATGGTTAGCGTTCAATATCACTAAATCCACTGTCCCATCTCGTTCAAAATATTCACAGCTTTATTAAATCATTACAAAGTAATACATTCATTTATCAATAACAACAAGACACTCATTAATTTTGCTTCGATTAAAAGTCTGCACACCCATGCAATGTTCAGTAAAGGTAAATGTTTGCATTAACATGTAGTAGATATTGCAGGGCAGGAAGGTTTCTTAACTAGGGTGCTTATATTAACAGGACTTCATGGATTTATGTTAAAACACAGGGGAAACACCATAAAGATAAGGTAGTCAGAAGTTTAAAGTCCCGTTGCAGATCTATTGCATTTATAAAAAAAAAAAAGTTTCTGCACTTTTGCGCAAATATCTTACTGAATCTCTGAGCTGACAGATACATTTCACAAGTATATTGACAGTTTGTTTATACAGCTGCTGGTCTGTTCACCAGCCTCTGTAAGGTTCTCCTGTGAAGGAAAAATACAGAAAACCTAAAAGAGTTTAGCCAACTTTTCATCCCCTTTAACCATGTTCTGGGACTGCCATCACTTCGTTACAAGGTACATCTCAATTACAGTCAGCTTTTCCCTTAAAAAGGCATTACTGTTCATATTTGTTAACCCTACATGGACAGGCTTTGAGCACTGGCAAAATTCACAGTATAAAGTAGTTTTTTGTAGCTCAGAACAGTATTGACAGCATCCTATAAGCATGTACCTTTGTAACGACTAATGGTCAGGCCCAATTGGCAGTCAGCTGGTTTTGAACACCCACCCAAACCAGTCTTTTCCACAACTCCATGTGAGCCATCCCCACAACCCCCCCTCAAGGTCCCGACAACAGAAAGTATAGAAAACACTTAGCAGCAGCCCTGAGGTCTGTGCGCATTGTGAGTGAGGGATCCCAGAAATTCAGAGTCCGAGTGTGAATATGACGGTGAGGTGAAAAAAAGTGCGGTCCTGGAAGACACTGCTGTGTCTCTGTATATATCCCCCCCATCTTCCACCTCCTTCACTTCTCATTGGTTCATCCATTAGCTCCACGATCGGAGTAGTCAAGTCCCTTCAGGGCGCAGGCTGGGACTGGACCTTCTCAGTCATCTGTTTGGCACTGTAGTAGGACAAACTCAGGCCCATGATGGCCAGCATCATGGCTATCTGGTTGACGGCACGGTCTTGTGGCTGCGTCTGCACCTCACCGGCTACTTGCCTCTGCAGAGACAAAAACAAACCGGACAAAAAGGTCAGAGGTCAGCCAACAGTGGCAACAATGAGTCTGAGCAGTCAAACCTGTAAAAAAAAAAAAAAAAAAAAAAAGCAAACATTCCAATAGCTGGTGTCATGAGAGGCTTCTCCCTTAAAATGCCAAACATCTGCAACTTTAGTTCCACAGCCCTCTGCCATGTGACCAAACCTTTGGCAAGTACAGTTATTAAACATTTAGGAGGGGGCTAGACTTTAGCACAGAGGGAACACAATGTTCTGTGCACAATGTAGAATATGAGGAGCAAATCATGCACCCAGATCAAACAGCTTGTATTGTATAGAATGACTGCCATCATGGATCATGTCCTACTGTGTGCGTTAAAATGTACAGCTCCTCCTTACACACACACACACACACACACACACACACACACACACACACACACACACACACACACACACACACACACACACACACACACACACACACACACACACACACACACACACACACACACACACACACACACACACACACACACACACACACACACACACACACACACACACACACAAAAACACGTTTTGAACACTTTGATGAGTTAATGAATATGGGTTCATTTTATAGATATTGTCAACAAGGAAACATTTCCAGCAAACTTATTCATACTTTTAACACTATTTTGCAGAAGTTTAGCAAATGATTATCGTCTGAGTCTAGATCTGATTTTGTCAGGAGGTATGACGGTGAAGAGCACAATGTGAAGCGCAAATGTACAACACACAAAGTGGAACTGGATGTTGAAATCTTGGGTGAACGGCTACCTTTCCTTGTATACAACATTTAAAATCAACTGTAAAAAGCTATAGCATTGTTGTGCCAATGTGTCAGTCTTTGCTCGGTTAGCAATTGTGGAAATTTGATTGTGGAAATGTTGTAGTGAAGCGCAAATTCATACGTCCAAGCATATGTTAAAATCTTTGTCAAATCAAAACAAAGAGCCATTTGTCTCTACGTGTGAAATTTTAATCCACTGTAAAAGTATTAGAATCCTCACTATAATTACTCGGCAATATCAAAGAAAAAATGTACTGTCTTGCCAACATGTCAAATCTTATGTAAGAGCCAGTCACTTTTCTCCGGTCTGTTAAGCTTTTGAGTCAGTGTAAAGCCATATGAGGGGACAGCCTGTCTGTGAATTACTGTTAATAAGTGAACAAAGGCTTTCCACAATGGTCGTGACATATGGAGGGTCACTACTGTTGACACCGATTACAATGACAGCAGAAGGGAACAAAAGAAATGGAGAGGAAATGATACCACAATGATTAGCGTCACCCCTAATTATACTGCCAATGAAAGCGAATTGTGGGTCACAGAACAGCAGTGGGCCCCTTGTATGAACGCAGCTCAGATTAGAACCAGTGTTAATGCCTATATACTGTAGGCAAAAAGATAAAGACAGACTGATTGACACGTTGACCGCTAAAATACAAATTTGCAAAAAGTGAAACTGAGGCCAGTGAAACTCTTGAGCGAGACTTTAAACCCCACATTACTCCTACAGATGGCTTGGTGGAGATTAGAGATTATGTGCCAGTATGAAGCTGCCCATACCTGGAGGAGGCGGAAGTATCCAGGTGTCAGCCTGCCCAGTCTGATGATCATGTCTGTTAATGTGGTGTGAGGTGGGTCGAAACGGAGGGAAGGGCTGGGGTGGCCTCTAAAGACCTGCAAAGAAAACGGAGAATTCATTAAGTAACTGCGCAGCAATCTGACAGAAAAATGCTAACCAGACAGCTGGAAAATTAAAATATCCACCAGAAGTGACTGGGAGTAGTGTCACCAAAACATGAAAAAATAAAAAAATGTAAATCTAGTATTCAGGCGTTGTTGCGTTACTAAGTTTTATAGAAGCATCAGATACAATCCATTTTCTTAGCCAAACTTTGAATGGAGTATTGCTGCCAAATGAGGAAGAGAACATTGCCATTGACGTGCAAATATAGGAAACCATCTGATCCATGCATGAGGAAGGAACATCTCTCGCCTGCAGCCATGGCACAAAACAACCCAATATGATCGCCATGCAGCGAAACCCAATATATAAAAGTGCTTATATAATTATCTTAGATCTGACCTACTTGGCTTTATATCCACCAGGAATGCCCCTTAAACCCCTCAGCTATTAAATTATCATGTTTGAACAAAAGCAACAGAGCCTCTATTCATGCTGCGCCATAAACAGCAGCAATGAAAAGGACAATTTCAGTCATTCACACATGGAAAATCCCATGTACATAATCTATGAAGAAAGTGGTGTTTTAGTATTGCTGCACATCAAATGTTAAGGGATAAAAAAAAAAAAAAAAAAAAAAAAGACCCCAAATAAGCCAATGGAGAAAGAAGCCAAGATTTAACATTTTCAAGCTGTACAAACTGGAACGCCTTCCCTGGTGCAAGGATGGGGATAAGGGTCATCTCAAAAAAGGCATCCCAGAAAGACCACATGAAGCAGATGAGGTGCATTATAAGAGACAACCTCCTAGGTTTTAGGTTTTTTAACAACCAGGGAAGTCACTTTCAGCTGGGATTGATAACCGCATTTGTGATCAAGGTTTAAGGGGAACGTGAGGAGGAGGATTGAGGATCAGGTAAAACGTGAAGCATTAATGTGCCAACCTGGTTGGAGTTACAACCCTTACCAGAAAAAGATAAATAATCCAAGCTTTCAAAGTGGCTCCTTATGAGAAAAGTTGGGTCTTATTCGTAAAAACCAAACAGGCTGGTATTCCTCACCTTGCAGAGACCCTCTGATGGCAAAAAAAGAAGCCACAAACTTACCAGCAGGACCTTCTACTTCCCAGCCACACTAAAAATCCTAACAGATGCCATTCAAAGTGATGAACTTGAACTACTGAGAGAGCTTCTCCGCTGTGCTCCGCCTTTTTATACAGACCCGCTCTCACCCAACCAGATCTGCGGGCTCCCCTTAAGCACACGCCCACTTTCAAACACACACATGTTGTCGAAAAGCATTACTCTCAACGGGTTGCTTTACCAAACACACCCCTTCCTGCCTCCTTCCAAAACAAGAATACCCCTTTGTGAACTGTCAGATATGATTTGCTCATATAGTCAACTCAAGCTAAATAGGAATAATGCAAACAAGCACGACAGTGTGTTCTTACAGCAGCGTGCATGTCAAAGTGTAGGGTTACATAACCAGCTTGATGTGGTCATTTAATCTCAAACTGGAGCAGAAATTAAATGCCACAGACCTCAGGACTGTCCACTATGAATGTGACAAACCTCCATCTTAGAAACATGGCACAATAAATTTCCTCTTTTAGAAACATTTTATTTGTGTTTTAATCAATTATGCTCCAATGACTGTGTGTCATATCGGTTTCCATTTCACTGAACAAATAATTGCAGTTACTCTCCATGGATCGTTAAAAGTGTGAGGCAAGCCAATGTTTACAATCACACAAATTTGAGTTTCCAGAGTTTCTGAACATCCATTTGGGTCTTTGTTTAGGTGCTGCTACATCACAAGGTGTTAACAGGATATTTGGGAATCTTACAGGGAAGCGCTCACACCTTGAACAAATACAATAATTTGTCTCAAAGCCAAAACATTAGCTCCAAAATTGACATCTCATCATCAACAGGGAGATATCTAGAGATTATAATTTGATTGTCTAGTAATCAAAAAACATAACGAGGTAAGGTCATTTTTTGGTGGTCTTTACAGCACTATGATTAAGAGATTAAGTCCAAACTTGGAATATGACTCTAAGCAAGTATACTATAAGCGGATATAAATAGCTTTTATACTTAGTAAACTTAAGTAAATAAGACATCGAGTCAAAGATTTAACCCAATCAAATTAGGATATTCTAATAGACGGGTGAGCATACGTATAGTAGGGTTGGGTGAGGTCTACAGAATTGGCATATTACAATGTTGGCTGCATGTCTCTCTCATGTAGGCTTCACGAGGTCTGTTGGGTCATTAAAAGAAACTGACACTGAAAAAGCTTTAAAAAAAAAAAAAAAAAAAAAAAAAAAAAAAAAGTGTATGTTTAAGTACATGGGAACAAGGTTGTTTTTTTTTTTAACCATAGTATCGAGAATCATGGTATTTTACTGGTATCGACTACTAAATTTCTAGGATTGTGACATCCCTAGTTGTAGGTCTTCTGTTGCTCTAGTTTTGCAAAGTTTTAAATAAAAATAACCTGGATGATGCCATTAAGATGGTCTCAACTACCTGTGTTACACACTGAAGGTGTGGGGTTCTGAAAGAAGTGGGCGTGTACCACTGTGGGCATGGTGGGCCTAAGAAAAGATGCTACTGAAGTGCATTATTGGAGGATCCAGCACTTTTGGAGCTTGACTCAAAGTCAGGACATCTTTGAATGCTACCTACAACTACAGTATACGAAAGTGCAATACTAAATCACTGCGAGTAAATGGTATATTGATAATGAAGTCCGCAGTGTGATACTTTGGATTTTCTACAATTCAATTTTCTTAATTTACCATTTTTGTCCATGTCAACAATGCTGGACATTATTAGTAAGAAAAAGAATAAAAGAGAGAAAAGTGTGCCCAGTTTATATTTCTAAATCTGACAGTGTTCTAAAATGTCCAAATATTGGGAACTTTATAATTGAATTATGAAACTGAGCTGGTCAGGTTAATATTTTGCATGATTTGTACTTGCATTTGTTGTGTAGAAGAAAATGAATTACCCAACAGTTTTAGTCTCATTTTATCCTAAAACCCTCTTTCCTGTTCACTGATTAAGTGCATATTATTTTACCTGATCAACAAACTTATAGTGATTTGATTAAGTCCGTCTGCCTTTTCTCTAGCTTAGTGTTCAAACAAAGCATTTTTACTTTGGTCACTGCGTGAGTGTTGTGTTTAGAGCCCAGGTTGGCACCAACAGAAGTTCACACCTTAACTAATCAAAGCACCTTTGATTAGTTAAAGCAGACAGTGTTGAGTCTATGCAAATCTACTCAGACAGACTTGGGAGTTGAATGTCTGCTCAGCTTTTGTTGATTCCGTTGTTTCCCGTCACCTCGTATAAAACTCTAGCCTGGTTGACACCAGACTTTGGTGGGGTAATGTTCATTCACAGCTCATTTCCAAAGGGGCGTCACCAACGGACGCCACTCAAATGCCTCTGGGCGCATTGGATAGTCCTTCAACCAATCAGACCAATGATCTGGGTGACGTAGCAGCGACAGCGGCATCAACGGGTTGCTGCACTTCGGTAGCCGTCATGTTGAATGTAAACAAAAAGCTGCTGCTCGCCGTCGTTGCGCTATGGTCATCGTGTAAAGCCCGCCTCAAAGGTTGTGATTGGTGCCTCGATTTGGAAAAAATTGAAAATGGGCTTGAAGGGGCTCTCGGCCATGCTGACTTGCAAAGCAAATCTCAAATTTGCCAGAAGTTCGTCAGGGTTTTCCCAGGCCAATAAAAGAATTCTACAGCGTCTGGTGAACTTTCTCCACTGCACAGTGAATAAAACTCACCTCAGCCAGTCACTGATTGGACCCGAGAGAACTTTTTCTTCCACAGTAGCATATCACACCAAGATGATCTTAATCTTCATGTGTATAAGGGTTGAGAATCACAGTCACCAGTCTGAATGCAACAAAAAACAACCTTACTGGAAGCTGAGTCAATGGGTCAGTGTTTAGGAGTGGTTAACTATATGTTTCGGCAGGAGTCCAGGGGAACAGCGGTGAACTGTTCAGGTTTACCTGAGGCCTGACATAAAAGCAGGAGGGTGTTTGCCCATGTTGTGACCACGTTTTAAAATACCAGCTGCAGACGGACGCAATGACTAACAGATTTTGGCAAAACTACTTCCTACTTATCTCAAATGAAAAAGGTTCTTCATTTTCAGTGAAGAAAGATGCAGTAAGGGCAGGACATTGTCTTTCCTTTTTATCAGGAGAGGCTGTGAAAACAAAGAGGGTTAGAGCCTGAATTAATTTACATAATCTCTCCCATGGATAGTATTTTTTTGTTTTGTTTTTAAACTGAAGGATCTCAATCAGCCTGCACCAGCCCCATAAACATGTACTGGGAACATTGTGTCCTTAAATACAAACAGCCAATGAAATATTAGCACTCCTTTTCTCCTCTCTTTGTCCCGCCTTCCCCTGTTACTTTCTAATCCCTCCGTAGCAGGGGCTCTCCTGCGAGTGAGCGTGGAACAACAGCCGCGTGGAAGATGGAGGCATCAGCAGCTGCAGCACAACTATCGACAAATTCTAAATCTCCAGCTGGGTCAGCAGCTCAGGATTACATCATCCATCAACCCGTCTAGTCATGCAATCGCTCCGCTTCACCGTCTGGGCTTCTGCCACAATCATGACTATGGCATGTACATGGCTGTTGCATGGTTTCTCTGTGTCACCACAGGGTGGTTTTTGCTGAGTTTATGTGCACAAGCTTTTGTGATGCGAAGTAGGGCTGGGCAATATATCGATATATTAGGCTAGATATCGTCTTTAACTCTTGGGTGGTCCTTCGGGTCCCCGGGACCTGTTCAGTTTGACGTTTTTGGATTGGCCTGGCTTTGAGCTTCGGGTCCCCCTGTACCTCGCGTACTATGTGATGTCATTCCCGTCAATGATCGAACGCTTTTGGACAAGCTAATACAAAATGTAAATATATTAACCAAGTCCCCATGACACGAAGGACAATTCAAGGGTTACATTTTGGATATCGTAATATCCTGATATGACACAAGTGTTGTCTTTTCCTGGTTTTAAAGGCTGCATTACAGTAGAGTGATGTAGTTTTCCAAACACACCAGACTGTTCTAGCTGTTCTGTTATTTGCCTTTACCCACACAGTCATTATATCCATATTACTGATGATTATTTATCAAAAATCTCATTGTGTGCATATTTTGTGAAAGCACCAATTGTCAACCCTACAATATCACCGCAATATCGATATCGAGGTATCTGGTCAAAAATATCGGGATATTTGATTTTCTCCATATCGCCCAGCTCTAACGCGAAGTTGTAACTAGCCTATGAGTTTTTGAATATTAAAACTTCAAAAACCCATCATCACAAAAACAATAGTGCACAACACTGCAAAAAAGAAATAACTTTAATACTTAGATTAAAAGATTGTGCTAAATTCCATAGATTTGCAACAAAATAATTAGGGCTGCAACTAAAGATTATTTTAATAACTATTTTGTATTATTTCTACAATTAAATCTTTTAGTCTATAAAATGTCAGAAGAAAAATTGCCAGCCTTAAGTTCCCAGAGCTCAATGTGACATCTCATTGCTTGCGTTTTCAGTGTATTTGCTAAAAGAAATAACCTAAACGATTAATCAAAATTGTTATTTTCTATTATCGACTAATCGTTTCTGCTCTAAAAATACACAAGACATGTTCCCATTGTGATGCAGCCAGCCATGTAAAAGGGCACCTTGGTGTTGAGTATTTAGTTAATCACAAGCTTCAGCGTGTGGCTGGAACAAACCAATATGGGTGTTTGGTGTACAAACTGCTTTCAGGTCAAAGTTTAAATGATCTTTTCCCTTCGCGGTGGATGTACTAGTGTTACATGGCCTCCATTTTGGGCCCCAGCTGTGAAGCCAACATGGCTGACCCACAGGCACAAATAAAAAGTTGAATTTGGGTGGGTAACAGATTGAAAAATGAAGCTTTGGCAGATAAATGAGCCAAATCTTAAGCTTGTTAATTAGCACCAAGCTAAACTGTTGGCCCACCTACTGTTAAAACCACACACACTAACTGACACAATAGTGTCAATCTAATCAAAGAGGGGAAAGTGTCCCAAAAGTACTAATGCCAAATTGTGATTTGCAGATGAAAACAGCTGACAGCAGTAGTAAAAAAACTAAAACTTAAAAAAAAAAAAAAAAAAAAAAAAAAAAAGCAGGAAGGTAAACATTCTTGGCTTAGAAATGCCTTCATATCCATTCAAAAGAGTCAAACATCTTCATCCAAACCAGATTAAAAATCCAAATGCAATCGACATTCAACTGTATTTTATCACTCAAAGCACCAACTGGCTGCACTTCTGAAAAAAAAAAACTCGTAATAGAAAGGAGAGGGGCAGTCGGTTATCCCAGTACCCTATCTATACTGCCAGGGTACAAAATGTACAGAGGACATGCCATGAGCACAGGGACTCCACATAAAAAGGTCAGATAAGCACCAACTGACTATACAGACGCACTGAATGCAAACACATCATTTTAGGGTGAGCCAAGCATCAGTGTTTTTTGGATTCAAATACGCAACAATATTTCCAGTTTTTTTTTCGGATGCAGTTGCAATCGTCACTGTAAAAGTTTACAATAAAACAATAGAATTGTTTCTTTATGGACATTTTAAAATCGTAGTATTGGTACCAAACGAACAACCACGCTGCTAAATAAAAAAAATAAAAATTGACATTTAAATCAAGAAAACAATAAATCTCCAGCACAATGCCTATCTTGATTTGGTCCCAGTTAGCTGCAAAATACGCCAAAATAACAACATCCTATGGTTTACTTTTGAAAATGTCAATTAATTCAACTCGTCCATTTATAGGAATACATGGCACATATACACAGCTCTAAATTTTAGGCGTGTGCCCTTTAAATTCTATATAGTTCCATAAGCCAAATGAGACGGCATTTTACTCATTTTGGACCAGAAACATCTCAATGCAACGTCTTGACGTCTGCAAGACCATTACAAAAAATATTCAAGTTTTAAATGAGAAGGTGAAGCGAACAAAGAAGCTGTATACAAATTCCATACAATAGGACACTTGTGTTGTAAAACCAGCTGTGGGCATTTGCTCTTCATGGGTTACTTCTTTTTTTGTTTATTTACATATCTTTTTGTAAAAGTACTAATTGAAAAGTGCTTACCTGCAGCTAAACCGGGTTTTAGGACGGTTTTGGGGTAGTTTAGCCGACGTAGGAGTGGATAGTACAGCGTGTTCAGTGTGTAAAGTCCTTATAGTGTAGGAGGCCGTGATATGTTCTATATGGACGGGGGTGGGGCACTCTGAGTCCTGCAGCACATACAAGGCATGTCAATGTGCATGAGAAACACATGTCCCCCACGACTGGGAGAAATGGGCCCGTCCACGTTATGTCCTCACGGATTTTTGACACACTGCTACATTTAGTCTTTCTCTTCTATAGTTTTTTTTGTTGTTGTCATATACCATTAAATATCAGCACATAGTAAATGTCACGTGCACACTATATAAATATGGCTTAAATTAAATGGCTAAAATGCATCTGTTTATTTATTTAGTTGAATGTTTAAATCCTAAATAGTCAAAGCAGGGGTTGACAACTTGTAGGCTATATATAAAAAAAATAAGGTTGGTTGCTCTATGTTTTGCATTGCTTTGCTACTCATTATGAAATGCTGTTGTAGGCTACTAAACACACGTTGTGCATGCTCTAGAAAAATGAACATTATAATTGCAGAAATACAGAAATGTTTGTTGTCCACATTTGATTTGAAGAACATTCCAGAGTCCATATATCCTACATTTGCATACGTTGAGATTGAAAGTTCATTCGTAAACAAAAACAATCTTCCAAACAATGTCAGTTTTGTAAATGTTCTGGAGCTTTCACATAACTTAATCTTCATTAGCAGATGGAGTTGTCCAGCTAGTTGTCACAATCATCTTAATGCTAAAATTCCCATTTTTTTCTGAGCACTTTTACAGGTTTCTACTTGCAAATGTCATAATTTTCCTAGAGAAAGAAGATTTTAACCAAAAACAGATTGATAAACTGTAGGGTTGTGGATCAGCATTTTGAGGTGCTCGTCTACTCGGTTGGCAGATCGATTTTCCCGGCTGAATCCCAAATAGCTCCCTATGGTCAGGCAGGCCGGCACCTTGCATCAGTATAGGTGAACAGATGAATGAAAGGCAAATTGTAAACCACTTTGGATAAAATTCTTCCTAAACTTAACACTCCCCTTGGTTTGTTTACTTTTAGTCATAAGTATTGTATTGAAATAAAAGGTGTATTGGGATTATGGATGAGAAACCAGCATTGCCTTTACCAGAAGCAGATAAAAGGAAAAAAAATGGCAAAAGTGTAAATGCCCTGGACATATTGTCAAGGTGACTGTAGAAACACACTCCATTCGTTTTGGCTGGAGTCAGTGGACTTATATGCATTCTTAACCTGAAGAAAATTGTGTCCTCCACACTGAAGCTACACATAGCTACTGTAGAGTAAACACACATCAGTTAACTGTTATGTCACTCTGGTAAAGCTAAAGGGAAAGGTGATAGGAGGAGGACTCCATGTTGGCTTAAAAACAATCTCAGCTTTTGAAAGAGATTGTGTGATACGGTCGAAAATACCCCTGTATGTTTCTTTGTGTCCTTGGTTTATGTCAGTTTCATATCAATCTAAAGCATTCATGTAGTGTTGGCTATGTGTTCCTGCTGTTTTTATAACATAATAATTGACCTTAATGTCTAAACTGTGCTGTGTTGCAGCCCCCTCTCAGCCTGTGTCCCCCCTGACATGATCCTGGTGTTCTCTTTCCTCTCGGCTTTACCATATGTGGAGAAACAGTTAACTTTTCTCTCCTAGTTTAGGAATGCATATGAACCCACCCCCGGGTGGAGCTACAGTCACCTTGACAGATAATGCATACATGGCATTTACATGTTTTCCTGTTTGGTTCACATATTCTATCTGCTTCTTAAAGGTCCCATGACATGGTGCTCTTTGGATGCTTTTATATAGACCTCAGTGGTCCCCTAATACTGTATCTGAAGTCTCTTTCCCGAAATTCAGGCTTGGTGCAGAATTACAGCCACTAGAGCCAGTACCACAATGAGCTTTCCTTAGTGTGTGCCATTTCTGTGTCTGAGGCGGAGAGGGGGGGGGCAAGGTGGAGGTTGGGGGTGTGGCCTTGTCTTGACCAACTGCCACTTTCCTCATTTGAAAGCCATGATGTCTCTCTCTCTCATGGGTGGGCCAAATTCTCTGGGCGGGCAAAGCAGAGAAAGAGGACCTTGCTCCTTATGACCTCATAAGGAGAAGATTCCAGATCGGCCCATCTGAGCTTTCATTTTCTCAAAGGCAGAGCAGGATACCCAGGGCTCGGTTTACACCTATCGCCATTTCTAGCCACTGGGGGACCATAGGCAGGCTGGGGGAACTCATATTAATGTCATAGTCAAGTAATGTCAAGTGAAATTATCATGCCATGGGACCTGTAAAGTGAACACATAGGAAATGGAAACATGCAGGCTATTAAAGTGCAGCTCTATGCTCTATATAGTTTTCTATATTGGAAACTCAGAGTAGAATAGTTATAGACATCTTCCTCGGCAGATGAGATGTTAAAACCCAACTAGAATAAAGAAAAACACAATACCATATTTTTTGCAACTTTATTAATAAAACCAAAGCAGCTGAAATAAAAAGAGGGGAATGGATGTATCTACATAAAAAAAAAACATAAATTGTTGGACTTTTGTGTAACATTTCTCAGGTTTCAGATAATGTTAATGTTTTAGCTGTCAAACAATCTTTACAAAAGATTCGATAATTCCAGTGTTTCCTGCACTGTACGTTCCCATACCTCATACTTGCATTATTGTCACTGCTAAATCTAAGCTGTTAACCACGCCAGTAACCTCCATAGACAGTATGGAAACCTCTAAAACAGCAGCACCCTCAAGGATGTGAGCAAACAGTCTGGTTCAAGGTTTCAAAACAAAACGCATCATATTTGACCGACTTTCCCATGCTGTACCAGTCAGAGGAAAGGGCGACCCCTGCTGGAAAGACCCTGATTAGTGTGTGCAGTTAGTGCCCTATATGTGCAGTGATGCGACACTGCCCTCTACTGGGGCTGCAGAGCAAAGACACGGAGGGTTCGCAAGAGCTGGGAAGTCAAAGAAGCACTTTTACTGATTATTATTTAATTTTTCACACCTGAATATTTCAAAATTTGTGCAACTTTATGAATCCACACCACTATTTCACTTTGGTCTTGAGCAATACTCGTCGTCTGTTGGCACATGGAGGGTAAACAATAAGATGAACTATCATACAGCACCTGAACTTGAACAATGGCCGTAACCCTTTTACTTCAAACCTCTAATATTGACTGTTGATTTGTGTCTATCCTACTGTCCACTTTATTCCCATATAACGCCATATTTAATGCTGTCTTTTTTTTAAACTTTATCTTTGCACTGCTATAGTTTTTATATTACTATGTCTATATTATTCTCTTATATTATCCATATTTAATGCTGGTCTCTAGACTTTATCCTTGCACTATTGGACTTATTTGCACTAGATACTCTTGTAGAGCACCTTACCATGCATGCTGAATCATAGGGTCAGTCCCTGCCCTGTCACTGCAAGCGGCTCATGCTTATGCATCCCTTAGTACATTCATGTGGATTTTTTATTTAGTATTTTTTTTTTTATTGTCCATATTATTCATGTGGATTTTTTTTTTGTTATTGTATCATCCTGTTTATGATGTATATGTTGTGTGTGATGTCTGTACACTACTGGGACCTTGAATTTCCCCCTGGGGAATCAATAAAGTATCTATCTACCTAAACACAATATGAAAATTATACTTTAAGGAATCATAAATTCAGACAATACATAGTTTGTGGTTTGATTCCCAGTACTGCAGATATAACAAAAGTAATGTTTCAAATGCAAGAACTCTTTAGGAAAGTGGTCCATTGTGGCTTAGCTTAAGGATTTATGTAATATCCAAAAACATTCTGGCTTTTCATTTCAAGTCAACGAGCCTCCAGTCAAGTACATTTAGAGCCATTCTTGAAGAACCCTTCTTAAAACAAAAATGGTGTTAAAATATATCAACAGATCAAGCAGGTTTATGAGAAATCTCTTAAAATAGATGTCCTGCAATTAGTTTGGGGATTTGTTGTTTGCTAAAATCACTGTATAACAGCATATTCTACTCACTCCACTGGGACTGTCACTGTACATCTACTATATGAAACAAGGATTTTCCTATTTCTTAGATAAGGTTTTCATGTCACAAAGTAACGTCAAGAAGACATTTTTATTCAAGAACATTTAGATCAACCATTTAAGTCAGAAAAGCTTCAGTCAGAACACAAACATAACTTAACAGGACTTTTCATCAGATGACCAGGTTCACAAACATGTTTTTTGGGATGCATTAATCTTTTGACCTAATAACAGTATTTTTCTGTGGTATTTTCACTGACTGGAATTCATGTCAACATACAGTGTTTCAAAACATTTGGTAAGCATTTTCTTATTAGTTTAACATTAAAATACAAGGAGATAAAAGGCACAATTCCTATTCTCCGTCAAATTTTAACGCTATGCTTTAGCTGCCTCATAATGTTTAAAATTAGATTTATATTCCAACTTGTTGGAACACATCTATTATTCTGCACTTTAAATTAAAAAAAAAGAAAAGAAAAAAGAAATTAGACAAACCGAAAATGCCTCGTCTACAAGATATGGACGGTAATCGTTTTTTTTTTTTTAATGGATATAAAATGAATATGAATGACACAACAAACTGTTGTTACATCAAGTGCAAGCCCAAACCAAACCTATAAATGACATTTGTAATATAAAACTTGGTAAAAAATACTTATTTAAAACTGTACAATCACCAAGTACACAGAGTGAGCACATCAACCGTTATTCATTTGGCTTCAGTGGCTTCGGCCTTTGGCTCCTGCGGACAGAAGGTAAGAAAGCAGCGTGTTAGAGGCATCATGCTGGGATTCAGGATCCATTTCATTTTATTTACTATATTGCACGGGGTCCGCAGGTTTCATCAAGTCAGACACAGACATTTCAGATCCTTTAATTACAATGACAGATAGGATCCGCACACTCAAATATGTGCAAAAATATTTGTGGGCTCAATTTTTATAGTTATTGAATTTGATAGTCCATACAGGGCTCAACGTTAATATAGCTTTTTTTTTTGGACAGCTTGGGCAAGTAAAATCAACTTGCCCCAAGTCAAAATTCTACTTGCCACCGGACAAATGGTTTTATTTATTAGGTTAGCAAATAACAAGACCAAAGTTAATTGTCACGTTGAATCGTAACTCAAGTAAATGAGCACACAAAGAAATTTAGGAGCACAGTTAAATGACAAAAGAAAATGTTGAAGTAACAGTTTATTAACAAACCATGTACACAGGCTACATATTTATACGGCATGTGTGCTCTTCACGTCAATATTAGGGAAAACATTTGAAACTTTTCTGCCCTAAAATGAATACTTTAAACACTTGAAGGAGTCATGTTCTCAAATTAAGTTAAATTTGAAAGGAATTAAAGTTTCATGTTTTGTAGTAGGCTAGCTGCTGTGTTTTGGTAGTGAGAAGCCTACAATTACTGAATGCATTTCTTTAATATTTATATTCTTAGCTTATCACAGTGTGTTCTGTTAAATTGTTCACATAAATTATTTGTAAAACAGCACAAATTACCTGCAAAAGAAGAAGAAAAAAAAAGTATGTTGTGTAAGCTCATAAAAACATAAAAGAAACAAACCTCGGCCTTGTTGTTCCCATTTTCAGCTGCTTTGGCCTTCTTTGCTTTGGGTGCCTTCTACAAAACAACAACATGACAATTGATTACTTACAGATTAAAGCTCTTCAGCTAGTATACAATCATCATTTCAGAATAACGAAGAAAATCAAGTGTACCACTAGGCCCGCCCTAATTTCCCTTCAAAGAAATAAAAGGCAATGACCCAGTTTTACATCTGACATACAGCATACAGATGTTCAGTTGAGATCAGCTAGCGTTTATCAGTTTCATACTTTTGGAGCAGGTTTTTTCTTTATTGGCTCGGCTGCAGGTTTATGTCTCTGCAAAACAAGAAAAACATTTCAAACATTATGTAACAGTAGACTACACAGAAGAGCATGGGCTACAGTGGAAAAAAATGGCTGGTGACATCGAGCACGTTAGTAGTTTTTTTATCTCCCAATAACATACATAATCCATCGGTTTAATATTGTAACAAGAAAATCGAGAATCTACACTCTATTTTGATATAGAGTGTAGCATGTTTGTGCAAAGCAAATAGACAAGACGATGGGTTTATGCAAATTACAATGTCAAGGTTAAAGTTAATCCTCAGCGAAAGATGCTGTTAGGAAACCAACTTGGATGAGGAACAAGAATAATCACAAAGTTAAATAGCTTTAATTGATGATTTCTAAGGAGCTTACCCCAGCCAGACGCTCGGAACTTCTTGTTCCCTATTGAGATAGGAGGAAGAACATCTTCAATAATGATTGTAGATAACTCGCCTACAGGACCCTAACTAAACATGATATTAACAGCCCTAAACTAGTGGGCATCCGGTGGCTTGTCAAAATTACTTACAAACAGAAAACACAACAAAAATCTAGGTAAAATTACAATAAAAGCAGCATTTAACTACAAATCTATTCAATAATCAATTTACTGAAAAGTTGTATAATATTCTTGCAATAAAAAAGGAACATCATTACAATAAGAATACAATAAGTTTATTTTTGTACAAACCGCAGATGCAGTGTTCTGAAAGACAAAGAACACAAAAAAGGACAATATTAAAATGTGAATACCAGTACAGTACATGACAACTCAAATAACACTGTAATAAAAACAGAGTATGTACATTTCTGCAGACAGGATCTTTTACTGGCGGAAAAATACGACCCAAAAACTAATTAGGAAACGTTTGGACACAAAGAACTTCCCGCGCATATTTGAATTCAAATGTGGGCTATCCTGTCACGATGACAGTCTTGGCGCCCTGACAGCTTCCTTTGTTTTCTATCAGTGCGCGCCGACAGACAGCTGTTGGGAAATTGATAAGATTACTAACGTTACTTTACTAATCTGCAGCTACCGCCATGTAATAAACGCAGCAAACGAAAGCCTGCAGAGGTTGCAAACTAAATGAAAATTACTTTTCTGCTTAGATTCAATAAAAACGTTATTTTTTCCATCAACGTTAGCTAGATAATTTAATAAAACACATGCAAAAAAAAATTAAACCTTCTACATCACTGCATTTTTTTTTTTTACCAATACGCACTAACGTTAATTTAGTGTATCTATAAAGTAATGCCAGTCGACGTAGATATTTTAATACCAATGTTGATTAAATTCAAATTGGCTGACAAAACGTTAAAACCAGTTTTGAATCAACATGCATGTGCATTAGCAAGCCTGACTTTCCCTATTCAAAACACAGTGAAGAATACATGCAACCTCCCCTCCCCCAACTTCTTCCTTAAATTTGCAAGTTGTGCTTAAACTTATTTTGATTACTCGATAGCGGCTCACTAGACGTTAATTTAGTAGATCACGAGTTATGCATTCATATCGATTTGACAGCTTACGTTAGTTACGCACTTAACATTAAAGCGTGTAATGTTATCTGTAACCTGTCAAGATTTCCCCCCCAACCTGCTGCTGCAAAGGAGGGAAAAAAAAAAAACAGACAGCGCAATGTCAACGGCTTCACTTGTCAGAGCTTTGGCGCAGGGCGTGAAAATATCATAATGTACGTTATCAGTCGTGTTTTACTGATTAGGATACATTTTAAGTTACTACCTAGACTATAAACTTTTATTTTCGAAGGATTAAAGAATCCCCGCCCAGAGTTCTCTCGTCGGACCGCCATGGCTGCACCGTTTGTTAGGGATGATGACGTTCTTCTGATGCAGATATATCAAACACAGCCTGACCTCAAGTTAACAACACGAACCTAGTGCACAAAGATGAAATAAAATAAAATAAAAATCTTACCTTCGATTTGCCCATGTTGTTGATAGGAAATGAACAGAAAGCTCACAAAAAATAGAACCGTAAAAACGAGGTTTTTTTTCGGAGAGATAACACACACAACGATCAGTCGATGCGTAAAATGGCGAACGTATAATGCAACGAATGTTTTTGTAGTTTATACGCTGAAATATAACAACGAAACCGGTTTAAACCAGTTTTGTGTTTCGATGTCTGCCATTGGATGCAGAACGTCACGTGCTCCCAGGCACCACCCATTTCTTAAAGAGGCAGGAAGCAGACCGGGTAAGCTATATACACTGTCTATGGGTAAGCTTTGCTTCAGAACGCGAACCTACGATGGCGCCATTTTGTTGCTACAAAGCGATCACCTCTTGTTAGCATTACACTGACTGCCATTTTTTTTTACGTCACTTGACTGCGAATAACTTTACATCTGAAGCGTTTAAAGACTATATTTGTCCATTGTTTATTTATAAAGAAACACGACAATGTATAAAAGGCTCCATTACATTGTACCTCACGTTATAGCTCCGTAGCAGACGTTTTAGTAAAAATAAGCTAACGATTGTGTCATAACCAAGTGACCTACTGTCGCACAGTAGAGGAATTACCGTACAGTACAGGAGAAGCTCGCAGGCAGTTTCGACTTACATTAGCTGTTTAGGTTTAATTACTAATGTTAACTAGCATGTTAGTGATCAATAATTAGCCTGTGCCCATGTTATCTCCTTACATATACCTACACTCTCCGTCTCTGTAAGATTGGAAATGATTGAGATTTCTCTTGTCACAGCTACCAGAAGACTTACAACTTTCAGACACGTTGCTCACGTCACATTTACGTTGTCTCTGTCAGTTGGAGGCTGCGCAGTAAAGCAAGTGATCACCGGAAAAGTGCTTCTAATAGCCTTCACTGGTCTCCTTCCAGAGCAACGGGGTCTATTGGTCCATTGTATATATGTCAATGGTAATAGGTAATACTAAGCCGCGCCGCAGGGAGGAGATGTATCGAAGGTTTCTGACTGATTAAAGGCCCGTCGTTATACAGAATGAGTAGGTCCACTTCACCGCATTTACTTTTGTGAAAAAAGGCTTCAGTAATATAATGGGAAACTAAATACAGTAATTTGGTTTCCCATGAGATGCTACACATCAGTAGCATGGACGTACTAAAGAGATTTTTCTGTTGCAGAAATTTAGACATTACATACCTATATTTTATAAGCCAGATGGAGACAAGAACTTGGGAAACTGTTCAAAGACCACCACAATGTTGACATGTGGTACGTAAGTACAAAGGACTGAATCGTACATCATTTACTCATATTTTGACATACAGCAATCGCTTTATTCTGTTTAAGAAAGCTGGTCAAAATCTAGTTATGCCATCAAAATCACACCCATCATCACACTCAAACACTTTCTTTGAGCCACAACAAAAATGCAAAACTGTACTGACTTATATTATTCTGGACGGCTGCTTTGGGAACGTTTCCAAAACACAGGATCCCTGGCTTTTACTCATATAATTTGATCTTCCAAACAATGGCATGCATTTGAAACACACTTTACACAATTACTTAACTATATCTTGACCAGACATGTATTAGACCTTTTTTTTTTTTTTTTTTTTTTTAAATCTACAATCATAAATATCAATTATTCTACAGCCCCATAGGGGTAAAATTGCCTTTGTCTTGTACAAATCAGTAACACAATGAAACCATTCCCAGTTACTGTTCACTCTTCCCTTTTTCCATCGAAAACCTTCAGGGAAAAGGACAGGAGAGGTTTCGTTCCCACTTTAACATGGCGTTTGTTTGGAGGCTTCCTAGGCCAAGATGGCGTCGCTCCATAAGTCACTAAAGAAAGAGTCTCTCTTGTGCTTTAGTGCTTCTAGGAAGTCCTGAATCCGTTCTTCCCGGCAGGTGGTGTACTGCATCAGTGCCTCTTGTCTTCTCTGGGCGTCTGCAGGCTTTCCATTCCCATGATGCTGCAGGTGCTCTGCTACACAGGCACGATCCGCCTCTAGCTGCTGTAAGGCCTGTTGCTCTCGATGGACGTCTCTGGCTTTCTAAAATACAACACATATTGATCTTCTAATTAGTCATGTATAGGTAGAAATTACTTTCTTTATCCAATTACTTACTTGCCACAAGGCCACTGTATTCTGAGACATTCTTATTATTTTGCCAATCTACGTGCATGCCCTCTCCAATGCCGAGTCCCATATTCATGACAACAAACAAACTGTCTCGACATAGGCCTTACCTGAATGGATTTGTGACTTAATTGATATTGAAGAATGGCATCACACAAGTTCCAGAATGAGTACTCCGGCCACAGAACCGACTGAAACACTAGACAGGAGTGGGAAGTCTGCAGAGTGGAAGATACAAGAAAATCAATATAAATTTCAAAGGAAAAGGTGTAAGGTTTTCCACAATATGATCAAATCTATTTGGTTAATGCGGTCTATTATAGATTACAACCCTAATTTGGTGGATGATACTTTGATGTTATAGTCATAAAAAATTATAAATTATATAAACTAAATCATATGTTAATAAAAATAGCCTGCGCTTCTTAAAGAAGTCCTGCAATCTAAACATGTATGATTACAATCAAAGAGAAATGCAAAAAGAATCCCCTGTATTTGGTTACAGTGTTAAAAGGGTAAGGCAGTGGAGTCTGTCATTGCTGGCATGTTTAGGTTGTTCAAGACTCTTTATTAAAAATCTATTTTTCATTGGTACAATCCAATGGTTAATTCTCACCTTTGATGGCAGCTACATTACAGATAAAGACAATGACATAAAGAATGTGGCTCTACCCAAACTCTGGGATGCTGAAGATCACCACAAACTCTTACTGGAAAACCAAAAGCTAGACTTGTATCATGTCTGCTTTGCGGTCAAGGCTTCATCTGACACATATTCCCAGCTCTTGCAGGTATGTTTTGGTGGCATTGTCTACATAAACTAAAAGCCTTGTACAACATAATGTTTGGAGGTGAATACTTTGAGCAACACAATTTCAAACACAAGTCCCACTGCCAGTGTTAACAGCTACTGTGCCTCAAAATTAGCCATTACTCCTAATTGCAAATAATCACCCAACACAAGCCTGGGAATTCATATCTCCAATCTTACTTTAATGTTTCAAAGTTTAAAGTGCTCATATTATGCTCATTTTCAGGTTCATAATTCTATTTAGATGTTATATCAGAATAGGTTTACATGGTTTCATTTTTAAAAAAAACCACCATGTTTTTGTTGCTGCAGCTCCTCTTTTCACCCTGTGTGTTGAACTCTCTGTTTTAGCTACAGAGTGAGGCATCTCACTTCTGTTCTATCTTTGTAGGTAAGGACTACTACACAGTCAGAAGCAGAGTATGAGGGCGTGCCATGCTAGCAGCTAGGTGAGCATTATAACGTGTTACAAAGCGACGCATGTTCGTCACAGAAGTAAAGGCTGGACTACTATAGAGCTGCTTGGAGCAGTTTGTGAACAGTGTTTTCTGTTGGAGATGGTAAGTGCCTTTGGGTAAACCTATAACGTGCACAAAAAAGATATAGAACACAATAAAGGAAAGGGAAAAGACAAAAAAGCATGAGCACTAAGTGAGATCTCTCAAGGTAACAACTCTCATCTTCACATATCATAATTTTTGCATTCATGCAGTCATTCTCATTCTCACCTGCCAAAGAAGGAAGTCGCTGAGTCTCACCTCTCCGGAGGTGCGGATAAGCAGATCAGGATTGGGAGAATTACTGCTGTACAAACACTCACTTAGCAACGGCTCTGAAACATCACTGAGCACGACAGGACACAGACACAGCTTGTTAGAGAAATAGCTCTACAGGTTATCTTTTGATATTCTAGGTCGTATTATGGATGTTGGCAGGATATCAACCCTGTATTGTCTTTGCCATATTTTTACCTTGCTTTGATCAGGCCCTGCTCCACTCCCCAAGCCATTTCTCGGACAGCATTAGTGATTTCATATCTTGACGTGTAGGCAAAGCACACGTTCAGGAAACATCTGCAGAGCAAACATTTGTATATCTGTGGTCATTTATAGTGTATAATATAAAATTGGTTTATGTCACATGTCTAGTGTGTTGGTAAAGTTAAGTCATTAATGATGAGTCATAGAAGCAGGGATACAAAGTAATAAAACATGTACTTATTGTGCGCCTTGGTTGTGAGCACAGCTTTGGCAATCAGCTGCTGAAGGTCGAGTGGCAGCATATTCAAGTCGCCCAGCACCCGGATACACACACCATGCTTCTCCAGATTGTCCCTATAAGCGAGGTGCGTGGAGGAGTAGAAAAATTGAGAAAAGCATGAAGAAGAACAGGGAGAACAACGAGACCACTCCATTAAGGCTGCTGAAACGTGTCTGTCTGCATTTTCCCACCCAGAGATGCACAAAGGTGCCTAAACATAGGAATTTCCACTGAGTCATCAGTGAGTAAAGTTTCCCTGATGCCGTCTGCAGTGCAATGTCACCAACACTAACTACCGTCCATCATATGCCATCCTCTTGGTGGCAGCAGCCTTGTAGCTATACTTACAAAGGTTGAAAGACATTTTGATACACATATTGAAAATGTGGAATAGTTGCATAACATGTTATTGGTATCAGGACCAATCAAGATGATGTGCAATATGTCACGACAATATGATTATTTATTTTCGACAGTGTTATTGTCGTAGGGAAAAATGTCATTTAGAGGTGAGGTGGGCGAGCAAGTGGCAACCACCAAAGCTGAGTGTGACAGGTACTCCTGTCGTTCAAGAAAATATGCTGCAAAACAAGCCAACCTTTCAAACTTTCTTTGCTTTTAACAAAACAGCATTGTCAAAATTGCCTCCAAGATAAAAATTTAAATTAGTTAACTTTAGCAATAATACCACAATGTCTTTTGAAAAAGCATTTAATAGACTCTGTATTTTTAATGAGGAACCGTAAGTGATCGACACAGCTACTGATATTATTGACTGATAAAAAGGTTTATTTCTTAAAACGCAAGAAATGAGTCACCTGTAAAATATTCATTGTTGTGGAAAAATATGAAGAAAAGAAATCCAAAGTCCAAGACAAAAAATTTATTGGGACAACCTCTAGTGGCCATTTGTGGAACTGCGTATTAACCATAGACTAAAAATAGGTATTAATCTATATACTGTCTATGGTATTAATGCACCTAATCATTCAGCATGATAGTTGTTGATTAGTCTACAGATGTAAACTAGATATTCTGGTGTATTGCATGGAAACAGCAATGGAAATAACTGATATTGTGCACTCCTATATATAAGTCAGCCTTTCTTCCTCTTTGTCCTTTTGGCATCAGTCTAAAGTATATCTCACTCAATGGCCAAGGCAGTGGTAGGGTTTTTTTTGTGTCAGTGTTGTCTCAGTGTGAATGTTTTTAAATGTAACTGGGAGCTATGTTGATTTAAAAGCACTTAACAGCTCATTTGAAAACATTTTTGTTACATTTGGCTCCTTAATACCCATCTGAAACTCATTTTGACATAGACTGAACCTGGAACTGGAATATGGAACAGACGTTTCAGTCTTGCAAGGAGAATTAACTTACTTTAACTACACAGCAGTCACTGCATTTGGTTCCTCTCGACTTAACTTTAAGAAAGCTGAATTAAATGATGTATAACATTTGACTAGTCCCACAAGCAACAGCGAAGTGAAAACCTGTTTTAAAACCTTAACTTGATAACTCACCGTTCCTCCAGCAGCTTTTCAAATTTCTGCCTGGCCAGCTCCATTAGCCCATCCACCTCGCTTTTGGTGCGCTTGAAGTTTTCGATGCTGAAGGCGTACACTGTCACCTCTTGGATGTTCAGATGCTTACACCAACGTAATGTCTAGTGTGGAAAGGACAAGGCGTTAACACATACATGAACAACCTTTTTTATGCCCAGGCAACATATGTTTGAGAAGCTTTAAGCAACCTCACCTCTGCCAGCTTGTTGAAGCCCTGCATATGCCCTTCCTGGCGCTCCATGTTTTTTTTACGTGCAAAGCGACGGTTACCATCCATGATGAAGGCCACATGTTTAGGCATGGGTCCAGCCTGGGAGACACAATGCAGATCAGGCGAGTCAATAGAGGTTATACTGACAGATACAGTTATATAGAGCTGAAATGATTAGTTAATGAACAGTAATTAGTAATAAGGCAACAATTGTTATAACATGCCAAATATCCTCTAGTTCTAGCTTCTAAAATGTGAAGATTTCCCTGTCTTTTAAGTATCATTCCTGACCTGAGAAATAATTTTTTTGTTTAAACAAGTTTAACTCAAGGTCCACCTACAAGCTTTTTTCAGAGCTTTAACTGCATCTCAAGGTGTTCATCACCATTTGACGTGTGAGCAACCTCTATCCAATAATGAAGGTTGTGAGATGCAGTTGAAAGCTGTGGGAGATGTGATTTTTTTTCTAAATGAATATTTTGGACTTTTTTTTTTAAATTAATGAAACTAGTTATTTAGAGAAAACTTTTGCTCTTGGAAATTGTTACCAGCATTTTGCACTATTTTCAACCATTTTATAGACAAAATAATGTATAGATTAATCAAGAGTATGACCAGCAGATTAATTGATAATTAAAATAATCTTCAGTTGTAGCCCTTTAGTGGTGCTGATTGTTTTAGGGTGACACGAAGTAGGCCTAGTGTATGCTTCTCGTGTATTAACCATTACATTCAAATCAGAGCTGAGCATCCATATTTTAAAAAAGCTAAATAACTAGGAAAAAAAAAACAGAAGTTTGTTTATCAAAGCTGCTCTAAAAGGTATTTCCAGTTCTTCTGGCCATCTGGATAGAGAAATATTCCGTCTGTAGTATGATTAAAAAAACGTTCGTTTTGTATGACACAAGTTAAATATATACACATTTTATTTTATATTAAAATATAAATGAATACAATGCAACATCCAGGCTATATAGACAGGCATAACTAACTAAGATTTTTTTTTTTTTTTTTTTGTTTCACGTCGTACAGAATGAACAAGGATATTTCATTTCCAGCTAGTAACCTTGTTCAGATTGTGCAGTGAATTGAATCTTTCTTCATCTAAATGGTTAGAAGATACTGGAAATACTGGGCTGTATGATCCTCTGGGGGTTTCCAAACTCGCTGGATTATTCGTTTTCGGAAATAAATTGAAAAATACATACAAAGAGGTACAAGAACATAAGAATATGCAGATTTGGGCTTACCTTCAGGATATTGGCTGAAATCTTTTCAAGCAGGTTTAATTCGCCTTCCCTTATCCACGACATGTTCAGGCTTTAAAAGGTCTAAAAAGAAGTGATTAACATGGTTTTAAAAAGGTTTATAACTGTCAACCTTGTACCCCGCCCTACACTAGACACAAAAATGACCAAGTTATTCTTTCTACAATAAGAATACTATCTGATGTCTTATTACCGTGTCTTGTATATATACTTGATTTCTACATGTAGAGCATGTTAGACATGCAGTGATTGATTTAACCGTTAACGTTAACTGCAGATTGGCTCACGAGACATGCAATGAACTTCACTGCTGTGAGACTATAAAAGCACAAACCAAGTCACACATCGTCCACTAAACACCTACTCTTACTGGAAACTGCTTAATTCATTCAAACTATTAAACCACATGCTGTTCTACTCACAAAATTACTATAATTTTATCACATCTCACAGACCTTCCAACTCACAGCTTTTACGATGACGATCTCTTCCGTGTTGGAGTAAAGTGACGTGACCGCGTGGTGACGACTTCCTGTCAGACGTAGTAGAGTTTCAAATGATGTGGATGAACTGTACGCATAGACTGACTGTACGTCCATTCCCGGTCAGTAAATCTGCTCAATATTTACTAAAGTAAAAGACCCTCAAGTATTTGTATATACATTACGATTACAAGTGAAAGTATGGAAGTCTTGGTTTTAAAATCTTACTTAAATTAAAGTACAAAAGTATTATCAGCTAAACTTGGCAAAAGTAGGCTAAAAGTAACATTACCCACAATGCATACAACATAAAATTGTCCTCTGAGTCTTAGCTATATTATTGCATTATTTTTACTGATGCATTAGCAAGTCGTAGTTACGATAAGCCTTCTTTATATTTTGCTGGGTGGTTTCACCTATAAAACAAATCATATTGTATAAGTAAATTTTATGTTATTATTTTTTTATGTGTAGACTAGTAACCATACCTGTGAAGGTAAAAAGGTACAATATTTCCCTCTGAAATGTATTGATTTTGAAGTATAAAGTAGCATACAAATGGAAATACTACTTTCTATCTATATAGTACTTGATTAATGTACTTGGCTACTTACCATCACGGTCATTCTCATATTTATTATGTTTATACGCTACTGTAGTTATTTAGCCTACTTTTTTAAATACTATAGGATGACTTTCGTATCATGGCGTTTCAATGGGTAGATAACTAAATAATATGTGCAGATGAATTTAAAGTGTAAGCAATGTATGGTGACTCAAAGTGTTCAAAGTTTTATAAATACATTTGAAATGAAGTATATAATACTGAAATGATTACTAGATTAATTGGAAACTATTTTGATAATCAATTTATTTTTCAAACAATAATACAAAATATTCCTCAGTTCCAGCTTCTTAGATAATAGTAAATCAATAATATCTGGCATTTGGGCAAAACAAAAAAGACATTTTAACACATCAACTTGAGCTTGAGGAAATTGTGATGGACATTGTTCCCTTTTATTCAGACATTTTAGACCAAACAATCGATTAAATCAAGAAAACAATCAACTGATTAAATTGTAAAAACTCAGTTAAATCTTATATAATGTTATTTTATTTCTGCTTCTTTTTACAATAAGTTTATTGCATTTATTTTACCAGGTTATTTTCCCAATGTGAACAACAGGCTCAAATGGGAGGTACATTTGTGTCACGTTAACATGCACATAATATTAAAAGTTTACCAGTGGTGGCAAACTTGTTGGACTGTGCTAACACAGCATCCCTCTTTCATTCCTTCAACCACCTCTTGAAATTTTGGCGTTGCAATGTTTGCGCATATCTATAAACCTGTTGATATCCAAATCTTTCATAATGTTTAAAAGTAACTGTGTTTCTTATCTTTTGAGCATGCATCTCTACTGTAGCCGGACGCGATATTTATTTTCCCACTATGGCCACGCCAAGACTCACCGTTCAATAGCATTCACACATTACTATTGGCCAGGCGTCCAAGCTTACATGTACAGGTCCTATCCCCCTGACCAATCCCCTAACCCTCACCTTAACCACTCAAGGTCAAATGCCTAACCCCAACCAATCGAGCTGCTTCGTAGGGCGGGTCTTGGCGTGACCATAGTGGGATTCGTAATTTTGCTAGCCGGACAGGCCGTAAACTGTTGCAAACTGCGGTAAAACCCCCAATTAAATGCATATTCCGAATGCGCTGTATACAAAGAATGCCTCTGAAACCAGAGTATACCGGCATATCCCATATGTCTTAATCTGAAAATGCTAAATTTGGAAAAAGGCCTTATTCGGAATATCGAAACAGAATATGCTGTTTACATGACCTGAATCAAATTCAGAATATTATCATAGGCCTATTCAGAATAATAGTGGAATATTAGTTAGTGTGCATGTAAACGTACTAAATTGAAGAGAGGAGTTACGCTTCAGGGTAATGTCCCAACACTTACACCATATAGATGAAGAAAAGATGTGACCAAGTATATAGAACTTTGGGGAACTCCATGAGATGAAGGATGAGTTGCCAATAGACACAGTGAAGGATCTGTTGGATAAATATCAATAGCAATTATATCTGCACAGGTAACAAAACACACAAAACAATACATTAAAGGATTAAAAACAATATTACACTGCTAAAATATGCGTAAAACAACGCAAAGTAGAGTTCTTCAATGACAAAATTCAAGTAGCTAAGTTAGGTCATTCAAATAAGCTTTGAGCCTATGTTCAAACTTTAAGAGAAGATAATTCTAACACAAATTACTGAGCTGCAATACATTAAGGTTTTAAAATGTCCTGAATTATTTCACAATTTAATGTTTTTTTATGTTTTTGTGGTTATTTTTTATGATTACTAATTTCACAATGTCTTATTTCTTTATTTTAAAAAGACACCGGGTCTTGTTGTATACAGTCTATGGTCTTAAGTGACACTTGCCTATATTTGCATATCTGCAGTGTAGTTCCGCCTTCAACCTCTGGGGTGTGACAGCAAGTTCATCAACAGTTCCTTTGCACTTTCTAATGGCAAAGAAGAAGTTTCAGATTTTTGGGGGGTGAGGAGGGGCTGGCCCTTTTTTGTTCCGCTGGAGAATCCTGCTTAAACGGCGAGTAGGGGCACAACAGACCGACGAGCAATCACAGCGCCGCGGACAATCGGCCAAATAACGGCGCCGGGAGGGAGCGCAGCGCAGAGGAACAGTGGTCAGAAATAAGATAGTATCGCCCTCCAGCTCTAACGTTCCTACCTCCAGGGTCAACGGGCAGACAAGCATCAGCTATCGCCGTTAGCCTCAACTCCTCTGCGGGTCTGGGGGGTTCTGGCAGGGGCAGGGGGCGGGGGTACACCGAGCAAGGAGAAGACTAACACGCCGAGAGGAGGGGGCTGGAAGTCTGAGACGCTTCCAGCCTGAAGGGGCCGGCGGTTTGGCCACAGCACCCCGGACAAGCTAGCTTGTACCCGCGCGGCTAAGTGAATGGGATGGAGCCGGGACCGTCTGGCGCTGGTAGGTTTATTTTTTTTTTCACTTGACTGGTTTCACATGTTATCAATTCGGATACCTGCGTTATTCTGCAGCTGGGGGAAAAAAAGGGCCACTGTAGCCTAGCCTTAGCGTCACGGGGATGTAGAAGGAGGCTTGGTGACAACCCAGTCTGTTGCATCGCAACGTGTACAGAAGAGAGAGAGAGTGGGAGATGGAGGGGGCTCTCTTGCAGTCTGCATGCCCACCACTTTGTAGAGAACGTTATTATTTATCCAGATTTATAGCTATAGACAAGCCTGTGGGAGTGCTGACAATATCCTAAACCATGCGCGAGGGCAGGGGGGGTCGTGGGAATCTGGATGAGGAGGGACGAGGTGAATCCCGCCTTGCAGCAGCAGCAGCTGGCTGCACACCCCACACATCAGACCAGCCTCTCTTTTCACTGACAGGTTATCACTGTTCAGGTTGTCTAAAGTGTTTAACACCTAGGCTTACATTACATGCGCACATTAGGGACACAGGCCTAACATCTGCAGAGACAGATTATTTATTTATGTTGAACCAAAACGAATCCTCAATAGTTATATCTGTGCATCTGCTGTTAAGAGTTGACAGGACCTGTTTTTAGACTTGGAAAGACTGAGAAGCATTATGCATTGCATTTGTATGTGGGGTTTCGCTCTGCGTGCTTCAGATTTACAGCTAGTGCTGATCAGTGCCAGTGATAATCTTTATTTAGCAGTTTTCTTGGATGACACTGAGGTGCGGAGGCGGCTAATTAAAACACAAACTAGGTAGAGTTTGACGTTATGCCAAGGTCTAAAGTCCACCTATTGAACCCTGGCATTTACAAATCAGCCTTGAATCTGTCTTGTACTTTTGCAAGGCAGGATTTATATATTGAATGCTGTTTGTTTTAAAGAGGTGGTGTTGTGACCTCATAGACCCTGTTAACTATTTCTGAACCCTCTTTGGATATATTCAGGCTGCTCTTTATTTGTACAAATTTAGGCCTGAGATTGAAATTACATTGTCAGTCCAGACACTGAACCTTGAAATCAGTTGAATAGGCTTGTTTTTATTTTTTAGGTTGGGGGAAGGGTCCTTGGGGCCCCCTCATCTCAAAGTCTGCTTTTGTGTTTTGAAGTGTGATTATTATTCAATGTGTTATTTTCCAAGATTGAGCTGATTGCCATGTTTAGCTCATGGTCAACAGCCAATTATCCAGAGAGCCAAAACAATGCATATTTGTCTGTTCCTTCTCATTCATTTACTTGGCCTGTTGTGATCTTCTGATGAGGGAAGGGGTCTCCCAGTACAAATCCACTACTGTTCTCTATTTTAAGATTTTAAAGCCTAATTTCATTGTGATGGATTCTTTCAATTTCAACGTACTTGCATTTATGTCCGGTAGCACTCATCCTTTATCATTAGCTACACTCGAGAACTGCTATTACTGCCGTCTAGTAGGATGCCTAAAAAAGGGCTTAAAGTTGGTTGTACTGCAGATCTCACCAAAGGATCATGAAATGGGCAAATTTGATTTGAAATTTAATAATGAGCAAAAATATAGTGCGCAAAAAAATGTACGTGTTCCCTCAGATATGACTTTAAAGTAGTAAAATCCCATGTGACATAGGCTTATTGCTTGTTACGTCATAGTAAAGACAGTAATTTGTGAGTGTCCTCATGTTATGATGCAGCTCCAAAGCTCTGCTTTAAGTCTGGCTGCTCGGAAAAGACTGCTATTGTCTTGGGATATGTGAAAGCGCTGGCTCCGCTTCTCACCATCTGCCTTCACTGGCACAAGGGTAAAGTGTGTGTGTGTGTGTCATTGTGTGAGTGTGCAACAATCACAACTCACTTTAGACACGTATTCACACACATGCATGTATTTTTGCACATATAGTATGTGTGGTCAACACACGTCTATGTTTATGGTGTTGTAGTGAAGTGTGATTCTACACATAGACACACGCAGCACACACTAAGCACAGAGCATCTTTCTGTGTTTTATGGCTCATGCTACTCTTCATGTCAGTTTGGCATTTTCTGAAGGCTTAGTGAACATATGATTGAGTGGTATGTTTGACCCAAGGATTTCCATAGCAGCTATTTAAAGGGGGGCCTTTCCAGTTTGCGATAAACAGGCGCCTTGGCCCGATGTGGGAACATGCTCAGTGCAAGACCAAAAAGGCCAAGGTCTCTTCAGCATGACCACAGCAGCACCCTGCCTCCTCCTATCTCTTCCAACAGCCACACAGACACACACACACACACACACACACACACACACACACACACACACACACACACACACACATAGGGGGCCCCCTCCACATTCCCAGCCTCACCATGGAGACACCACGGCAACACAGCATTGTCATGGATATCAGGGGACCTGTGTGTGTGTGTGTGTGTGTGTGTGTGTGTGTATATATGAGGGTGTGTGTTCGCCGAAGCAAGGGCGCTCCTCTGTCGTACACCCGTGTGTTTGTGTGTGTGAGATGGAGGAGCAGGGCAGCTGGGGTCTTTGTTGTGGTGAAGGAGGGCTGTTCTCTGGGGACCCAGAGGTTAAAGCACTGGGCCCCTCTCAGGCAGGAGTCACAGCTAGCCTCACATCTATAGCACCCAGTCTAGGAACCCCTCTGTATTAGACCTCCTGACCAGCTCAGACTTGTTTTTAAGACATGATGCTAGTACGGACACCTATAGTCATTAATCAGTGTATGCTTCGTGGACTACTTGTTACTACTTCTGCCAGAGAAATACTGCCTAGACTAAACCTAGATTATACAGTATACATTTTCAGAAATGAGACTTATTTTGAGTGTGCAAAATATGTTTAGGGCAACTGATGATTATTTTCATTATCAATATAATCTATAAATTATTTTCTCAATTAACTGATGAATCAGTTGGTCAATATAAAATGTCAAGTTAATAGTGGAACATTTCATCATGCGCTCCCAGAGCCCTCTGTGAAATCTTCAAAATGATTTTGTCTGTCGATTATCATCATATTTGGAAGTCCGTAAGCAGGGATGTAATCAGAAGCACAACCAAACTGAAGCTCATGTGATAAATCATCTTCAAAAATCACACTTTGCTACATAAATAAAGTTCTTTTTCTAACGTATTCCTTTTCTTTCCTCGCCATCATTTCTATTTCTACCATCCTCCCCGTTCTCTCCCTTTCCATCCTCATTTTACCTTATCTGGTTGTTTCTCCTCCTCTTCCTTATGCTTTGTCAATATCCTCCTCCCTCATCCTTTATCTTTCCACTTATATAACATACCTTTCACTCTCCCTGGCCCCAAATGCACATTTTGCTGCTTAACTGTTCCATTCTAATCATTGCTCTGTTTTCCTATCTTCCCTCTTCCTGTCTTCCTGTTCCTGCCACTCACTCTGGTGTCCCCTATCATGTCCTCTTGGCCCCTGCCCATGCTTCCTTCCCGGCTTATGCCACATTTCTTGCCCTCTGCTGCTCACAACCACTTCCTTTGCCACCTCCTCACTTGACCGTTCCTTATCCCATGCATGCCTGCTTTGCCTATGTCCTTCCTCTGCTTTGCCTTGCTCATTTTCTGCTCT
This sequence comes from Perca flavescens, assembly GCF_004354835.1. Classification (NCBI taxonomy): domain Eukaryota; kingdom Metazoa; phylum Chordata; class Actinopteri; order Perciformes; family Percidae; genus Perca; species Perca flavescens. Next base: position 13,191,237 of record NC_041336.1, on the reverse strand, counting down.
CACTGTTGCTTTGTGCACATCCACCTTCCCCATTCCTACCCTCTTTGCTCTGAACCTCCTCCTTTCTGTCACCTGCCCTTGTCGATGGCTCCCTATCCCTTGTCTGTCCAGTGCCCATGGGGGCCTTCCCCCCACCTCTGCAGCAGGTGTTCCATGCCCCCCGCCGGCCAGGCATGGGTACCGTGGGCAAGCCCATCAAGCTGCTGGCCAACTACTTTGAGGTCGAGATCCCAAAGATGGACGTCTTTCACTATGAGGTGGACATTAAGCCAGACAAGTGCCCACGGAGAGTCAACAGGTAATGGGACATGTGAAGACTGTGGTTACACCTTCATTTCTGATGTACCCCATGAATCTGAAAGATCAGTACTTGGCAGTTGTCAAGTGTCATAAGCAGTTATAAACTTGTGGCAGAAAGGCATGGATTTTGAGAAGTCAACAAGCAGCTGAAATGTCTCCAGTGTTGAACTGTTTGAAATTGGATAATGAAAGCCCAACAGTCACTTGTAATCACTTTTCAGGAGGCAGCAACAACAGCTACTGTCAACATGAACAATGCAACTGGGATTTAAATGTAATTCTTCAAATGTTTATTTATTTTTTTACATACATGTTGATTACCATGTTTTTGTGTGGGGAAAATAATAAAAATATATCTGTGGTAGCTAAAGCAGAGCTCTTCAACTCTCAAGTATGCCTTACATGTATTGGTCTTACTAGCTTTAAAGTGGGTTATGTTTGCACCATGCAGCTCTGTTATGTAGGAAAACAAATATTTGATTGAAATGTGGTATAAGTAGATATGTAGTCATGAATTACTCAAATTTGGGTCAAAAAGGCTGTACCTTGTGATCTGCTTTAGATATTTTAGGCAATGAAACGCATTTTTCAAACTTTAGATTACATTTTATCCTTTGCTTTATACTGAAGACAAAGCCTCTGTGAAAATCATACCCAGTGTGAGTCCTTGAAGAGCAAAAAGCAGTGGCAAAAATGAAATACTTAAGTACCGATGGGTTTTAGATTATATTAAGCAGTAGGAGGCCTTCTCCTCCTGCAGTCGCTTTGCCCGAGTCACCGGACTGGACAGATGGTGGAGTCAAAAGTGAATTTAACTTAACTGACCCTTTTACCTTGGCTGGTGTTCATGCTTCAGTTTGCTTGAAGAAGCCCTTGTGTTGTGTGGCTGTGTCAAAATCTAGATAAAGTCACTGAAGGGTTCTATGATATTATTAAGTAGAATAAACATACTGTGAGTGGCTTTCCAATCAACATTGTAATAAGATGCATGAGCAAAAAAGGCATCTTACAAAAAATGATAATGGAGCAGGTTTATTAAAAGGTATTTTGTTCATTGTGAAGAGACAGCCTTCCTTTAGCTTCCCTTTAACTATTTAGGCTAGTGCAGATTACTATGTAACTTGCTACATACTTGCAAGCTATTTTTTTTTTTTTTTTTTTCATGAAACTATTAATCCCTAGACAGTTTTTACAGGCCCCATCCATTTTTATGTTCCAGCTGTAAGAAATTAAAAACATAAAAGAGCTGCTGTGGTTATGATTTGTCGTATTTATTACTTTAATCCAAGCAACAAACAGAACATAAACATGTATTCCAAAATTCAGGGGGGGAATATGCTGTCTGTCTGCATGACTGCAGACTTTTGTCATGGCTCTCCAGAGAGCCAGTTCCTTTAAAAAAAAAAAAACTGTCTTGTCTGCCTTTGAGGTGAAATGGCAACATGCCACACAATACAGATGTTTCGTCATGTAGAGCCAGACCGATAAAGGATTTTTAAGGCCGATATTGATACAAATATTTCGTGATTTAAAAATCTGATATATTATATCCGATATATATTATATATATATATAAATCCAGAAACGCATAACAAAACATAAACAGATTTCCCTAACATTAGTTATTTGTAGTTATTTATGAGTCCTCACTAAAATAATGATAATGCAGTTATAAAAATGCAGTTATAAAAATAAACTTGTTTGTTTTATTTTCACAACAGAACAGAGGAACATCAAAATATATTAAAGTTCTGATAAATAAAATTTATTAAAATTCCAAACTTAAGATATGAAATTTAAAACACAAGTGTTACCAACAGGGACGTTGTAGAGTGCCGGACAAACTATGCAACGCCAACACTCATAACACGGTTGAAGGGTGTTTTGTCAGTTTTTAAAATTTTTTTAAATATTCATTTATCGGTCATTATAAATGCCAATACCGATAGTTTGGAAAATGCCTAATATCTGCATATTTCGGTCGGGCTCTATCGTCATGCCATGTTTGATACAGTAGATTTTACCCTTCTATGAAGGCATGAATGCCATTTCCCCCTTTTACAATACTTTCCTCTGCTTTGGACGAAGATTGTTGTTGTCACGCTATGAGGTGGCTGTCAACAAGATACAACTGTTGTCCTTCTTTGTGTGGAAACGTGTCAGGTATCAGGGACAGTAGAAGCAGGAATATTTTTTATATATATATATATGTATATGTATATGTATGTGTATGTATGTATGTATGTATGCTAACCTTTTGTCAGTGTCTAGGCACGAGCCCAATCCATGAACTCTCAAGTTTACTGTCCAGTGTGGCTGACTACTAGCCTTGGCCCTTTAGAGAATAATCAATAATCATGTAATAAGATCCAGTGTAAAAAGGTTAGAATAGAGTCTTTCAATCGAGTGCCATATGTTATTACACAAACATGGGGAAGCCTTTATTGTTGACAACTTTACTTAGACTTTTGCATGTTTAAAGACCAATTCATTACTTTTCTCAAATCCTGAAAGGAAGAACTTGACATTATTCTTTTTATTCTGTCTATTAAAACAGCCCTGACTTAATTAATACTAGTGGCCTCATACAGTATAGCATTCTTTTTTTGATTTGAACAACTTTTATTCAAATCCTTGAAGATTTTAGCAGAAAGACAAGAGTGTGCACATTAAGGGGTTTTGTTCAAACAAACAATTGAACAAATCGGTAACTTGTAATTGAATAGTTTTTTGCTCAGAAAACCTGAAATTCTTGAAGAAGAGTTCTTGAAAGTTGCATGTGTTTACCACCTTCTCTAACATTCAGCGAGGTTCTCTTTTGGGTTTAGGGCTCGAGACAAAGGTTCTAAGAAGGCATGCAAAGGTCGAGCCCTTTTTGACCTTTTCTTTTCAGAACAACTTCTCATCCCCCACACTTATGAAGGCCAAGGCACCGAACATTGAAAGGTGGCCCCCCGCCCACTCCCTCGCTCTTTTTGTCCTTGCCTCTCCCCCTGTGACCATGACATATTGCACCCAACAGCTGCATCCTGCTTGATCAATTTTCTATCATCTTGAGAACTTCTTACCCCCCCATCACAATAGAGCATCCTGATGAGGCGATAGGTTTAATTGGGCAGAGCAGGGTCTCTTTTGCCTTTCTGTTGCATATTAATCCCATACTGTGTGTGTCGCTTCCTACAGGGAGGTGGTGGAATACATGGTGCAACACTTCAAGCCCCAGCTCTTTGGCGACAGGAAGCCAGTGTATGACGGAAAGAAGAACATCTACACGGTGCTAGCACTTCCTATTGGGAGTGAGAAGGTAGATGTTTGCAGTGGTTGTGCCTTACACTGTTACAACTAACCAACTGACAAATTTCTCCTCAGGGATCAATAAAGTCAATCTTCTGACCTGTCCGAACAGGAGTTACACTATTTCTCCAGGGGAAGAAGTGTGAAGAAAAGAAAGAAAGAAAGTGTTATTTATCTCCTACAGAACACATATGTCTCTCCCAGTATTCACAACAACCACAAACACCTACTGTTTTGTGGAACGATGTTACTGTCTGGATGGAGACGTCTAGTTTTAATGTGTTGAGTACAAAGGATTCTGCTTTCTGTTATTTTTGATCTTGAAGGAATATCGCTAGCTTATTCGCTTTCTTGCAGAGCGTTAGATTAGAAGATCAATAGCCTTCTCGTATCTATCCCTGTAAATATACACCACAGGGTTTCCGGTATACTGCACAGCCAGATAATTGGCTTTACTTGCTAATAGTCCACCTTCGTTCAATTTCGGTTATTCTCTTTCTCCTGCAGCCTTGTTCTTTACCTCTACCCTCTGTGTCTGTCCTTTCTGTCCTCTATTTCTCCAGGTGGATTTTGAGGTAACCATTCCAGGCGAGGGCAAAGACCGAATCTTCAAGGTGTCCATCCGTTGGCTGGCCAAAGTGTCATGGCGCCTGCTGCAGGAGACTCTGGTCAGCGGTCGGCTGCAGGTCCCCCTCGACTCGGTTCAAGCCCTTGACGTGGCCATGCGCCACCTGGCCTCTATGAGGTACACCACAGGAACCCTTTCTCTCTGAAGTTACACCAGTACAGACACAAACACACATACCTACACATACTGCCACACCCCTACCTCTGTAAAGTTCTACTTTAGTGAGATAATCAGTTCTTAAAAATATTTATAAAATAAAGAGTTCTTTGCATGTACATCTTAAAAGCAGATTGGATAGTCAGGTTGCCAAGTTATAAGAGTGCAGCTTAGCCAGGTTGACGGGGTTGTTCCCTTCACATACATCAGACCGTCATAGCTCCAGGGGTCGGAGTGACTAAACAATAGCTGTTAGCGGAGACCTGTGTGAAAGTGTCCACTGAACAATGCTGTGCAGGGGAATAACGATAACTGGCTTTTAGTACTTGACCTAAAAATGGTCAAAAAGGAGTTGTCAGTTCAGTGTTAATGCTGTTACCTAATTCTATTTCAATAGAAGTAATTCTGTTCCTCATAACTCCCATTGTGGTGTTTTTCTTTGCCGTTTTTTGTTTTTGTTTTGTTCTAACGGTTTCAAGAGTTGACTTCTTCTGAAACCTCTGACATGAGACGACAACTTCACTGGATATGAAGTCACGCTGAGGTCATGCTTTGTATCAAGTCTTTTTTCGCACATTCATCTTTTCCATCTTTTCCGATTAGGTACACTCCAGTGGGCCGTTCATTTTTCTCCCCACCTGAAGGATACTACCACCCACTGGGTGGGGGGAGGGAAGTCTGGTTTGGCTTCCACCAGTCTGTGCGCCCCGCCATGTGGAAGATGATGCTTAACATTGATGGTGAGTCACTGAAGTGACTTGAGTGTGTGTAGTCAGTCAGTGATCTCATTGTCTTTTACTGACATTGCATGACTGGGCAGAAACGGGGGGTCAGAAATGGAGAACATTTACTCAGAGACCAAAGAGGATTTGAAACCACTAATTATATGATTTTATAATTACGATATGATATCATAAATACAAGCTTCTATTGGCTGCTTGTAACATAAATGGTTGCTCTGATAAATGCCTTAAATGGCGATGTAAAGGCTAATAAAAGTTGTGGGCATCCATGGACCCTGTGTTAAGTTGCTCTTCTCTGACCTGTATGGACTTATTGTTGCTCTGTCTCCCTCTAGTGTCCGCCACAGCCTTCTACAAAGCCCAGCCTGTAATTGAGTTCATGTGTGAAGTTTTGGACATTCGCAATATCGACGAGCAGCCCAAGACTCTCACTGACTCGCAAAGGGTCCGCTTCACCAAGGAGATTAAAGGTGGGCTACTAGTATGAAAGGGCCTTCCAAACACTCCACGAGAAGCCCTGAACAGGAAAATAAATGTACACCTTCATGCCCCTGTCTAAAGATTATTTGCTCACACCTGGCAAACTCTTTTTAGACCTCATACACAAGTTACTGACATAATGTTATCAGCAACATTTCCCTTTTAGCGTTGATTGTGGTTAGGGGTGTGACGATACATCGATCTGGATCGATATATCGATTCACTCATCAACGATCTATTATTATCGATACAAAGTCAAAACATCGATACGTATCGTCATCTTTTAGATGCGCCTTTATTTTGAAATTCCCACTTTTATAATTATTCTTTTAGTTAAAAAAGAGTAGTTTGTTTTTAATTAAAAGTCTGGAAAAGCTTGGTAATGAAATTGACGCATCATATTTTAGTTGCTTTTTGTAAATACATATAACATACATGTAACTGATTGTGTTAAATTGGCTTATGTATCAACTCACATTGCTCGCAGGCCCCTGATTTGAATCGAAGTTGTGTCGTGGCAGACTTTGTGATATCAGTAAATATTGTATCATTGTCCAAAGAATCAATCTAATATTTGTATCATGATAAAATGTGTGAATTTTACACCCCTAATTGTATTATATTATTTCACAAGAAGCTCTTCTGATTACTGTACTCATAATTATAATGTCTGCCTTTCTGTGTCTGTTTGTGTTCATTCTTGTTAACGCCACTTCTTGTTGGCATTACCAGGCCTGAAGGTGGAGGTGACCCACTGTGGCCAAATGAAGAGGAAGTATCGTGTATGCAACGTCACCCGGCGACCTGCCAGCCACCAGACGTAAGTATGCAGACAGTATTGAATTACATTATCAAATACACCCATTTATTATCTGTATACATTATTAAGATATCCCAAAATTGCCTCCTATGGAGTTGAATAATCTGCTTAGATGTGAATAACTAGTTTGGCATAGAGATCATCCTGTAGCTTGTTTTGCCTGTCTCCACAGTTGACACTCTGCTGAGTGTTTTTATGGGTATTTATTTTTGTCTCTCTTGTTTACTCATTGTCACTCACTGGCCCTCTCAACCACTTCTCCCTCTGTCTCTCCTTATCTGACTCTTTTTTTTGGCTCTTTCTTTGCACCTGGAACTCTCCTAGAGGAGCTATATTAATCTCTAGCTCCTGCCAACACTGGCAAAGTTTCTGATTTCCTCAAAAAGGTTCTCAATCTCTGGGGAAGTTTGTGCAGTGGAAACCCCCTATTTTGAAATATTAGCAAAGGTTCCTCTTATATAAACTATATAAAAAAAGTATTTATCCCAAATTTTTAAAGTGCCCTATTATGAAAAAAATCACTTTTTGTGGGATTTGGGGTGTTATTTTGTGTCTATGGTGCTTCCACACGCATACAAACTTTTGAAAAAAAAAAAAAAAAAAACTGTTCAAAATCTGCAGGGTTTTCTACGTCACTAGCCGAAACGAGGGGGCTAAACCATGCTAGCGGTTAGCCCCCTCGTTCTCAATGGCAAAACACCGCTACAACACACACAAGTTAACCATAATCTACAAAAGAACTACTTACATGTCCCTCTTCTGCAGGTATTCCACGCAAAGTTGGAAGTGCGCCCTCATTTAGAATAAGTCTCCCGGCTAATCCTGCCTTGTACTGACTGCAGTTAGAGAAACAGCTAGTTGCAAATTGTGAGCCTTACCTAGCTACTGCGCATGTGCGACTGCCAACAAAGATGTTACAGCAGTGCGATGTCTCACTCTGTAGCTAAAACAGAGGCTTGAACACAGGGTGAAAAGAGGAGCTGCAGCAATGTGCAGTACAACAATGTTTTTTGAAAATTAAACCATGTAAACCTATTCTGGTACAACCTCAAAATACAATTATGAACCTGAAAATGAGCATAATATGGCCACTTTAAGTTGTTTGACAGATTGAGACAGAAGGAGAAAGTAAGAATTGCTGCATCAACCTGTTTAAGTCTATTGGTCAAACTGAGTTAGCAACTTTAATACGTTAGCATTTTAACATCAACCTGGGTGAATCAGCAAATCAGCTGCTGGCCAGTGGTGCATTGCGATGACAGAGTGACATTTGTCGGTACAAGGTCACTGATACGCCACACACTCGTGATCATGCTGGGTTATATCCACTCAAAAATATTGTGCAAATCATTACAGCAAAGACAGCTTCTTCATCTTAGTACCAGCTCCTACAGTAATTCATGTTTCTTTTCCACCAGGTTTCCCCTCCAGCTCGAAAGTGGGCAGACAGTAGAATGTACAGTGGCCCAGTACTTCAAGCAGAAGTACAACCTGCAGCTAAAATACCCCCACCTACCTTGCCTACAAGTGGGGCAAGAGCAGAAGCACACCTACCTGCCTCTGGAGGTGAGGAAGGGTTTGATATCTTATCATTTCAAGATTTAACCAATAAAGAGTGTTCATATGTAATAACACCATGTGCACTGACTTACACACACTATTTTGAGATACATCCAAGATTAGTACACGTGGGTAACCAATGTTTACCCCCTAATGACTCTGGATTTATTTGTCGCAGGTGTGTAACATTGTAGCAGGTCAACGATGCATCAAGAAGCTGACAGATAATCAGACCTCCACTATGATCAAAGCCACAGCTCGCTCCGCACCCGACAGACAAGAGGAGATCAGCAGGCTGGTGAGTTGTAGAGACAACTAGTGGGTGGAGGCCACACAGCTGACGTAACGAGTATATATATGAATGTCTGACTCAGTAATTTATAGTGTAAGACACAGAGACCGTGAGATATGATGGATATCCTTTACTCTTTACAGATGAAGAATGCTAACTTCAACCTAGACCCGTACATCCAGGAGTTTGGGATCAAGGTGAAAGATGACATGGCTGAGGTGACGGGCAGGGTGCTTCCACCCCCTATCCTGCAGTATGGAGGACGGGTAATACATGGTTCATTTATTATTTAAAAGCAAATTTTTTGAGTTTTGATGGGAGAGTCTGAATGGACACTCCAAACTAAAATCCTTCAGTTACACACACACACACACACACACACACACACACACACACACACACACACACACACACACACACACACACACACACACACACACACACACACACACACACACACACACACACACACACACACAGTAGTGTACATCATTTTGCGGTAGATGTGACCTGATTTAAACCTTCTCCCCTCTTGTCCTATTTTTCAACAGAATCGTGCCATAGCAACACCCAACCAGGGAGTGTGGGACATGAGGGGGAAGCAGTTTTATAACGGCATCGAGATCAAAGTGTGGGCGATTGCTTGCTTTGCCCCCCAGAAACAGTGCAGAGAAGAGGTGCTCAAGTAAGTACGAATGAGTGGTAACAGTGGAAATACAATTTTTTGGGAGGAATGAAATCATTTCCCCCATAACACTCTTTGGCTATTTTGCATTTAATAGCGGTAAGTCACTAGACCCATCTGGATTAAGCTGCTGGCGAGAGGAAAATAATTTGCATCCGCAACGCCATATTCAGCCTACATTTGGCATCTCAAACACCCGTGATTCATTTCTTTATAATCTAATCACTAATATGTCCTGATGAGCAGGGATACATTGCCTTAGCAATACACATGCCTTAGCTTGCTGAATTTTGTCTCAACTAATCTGGTTTCCTTTCAGGAACTTCACAGACCAGCTGCGTAAAATCTCTAAGGATGCTGGGATGCCCATCCAGGGCCAGCCATGTTTCTGTAAATACGCCCAGGGAGCGGACAGCGTGGAGCCCATGTTCAGACACCTGAAGAACACCTACTCGGGACTGCAGCTCATCATCGTCATTCTGCCGGGAAAAACCCCTGTCTACGGTAGGCTATTTTTTCCTTTTCTTCTTAGATATACACTCGGTTTGGCATCATCAAGAGACGTCAAGACAGATGCAAGACAAAATGATACCTCAGTCCTTTATCATCATGGTGTTCTTCATGTCCCATTTCTAAACTGTCCCCTCTAGCCGAGGTAAAGCGCGTGGGAGACACCCTCTTGGGCATGGCCACGCAGTGTGTCCAGGTGAAGAACGTGGTGAAGACGTCACCTCAGACCCTCTCCAACCTCTGCCTCAAGATCAATGTGAAGCTGGGAGGCATCAACAACATCCTGGTGCCTCACCAACGGTGAGCTTTTGTTTGGGCTGCTTTTGAATTAGGTTTTACATTCACGGCAGGAGGACAGCACTAAGAATTTTAATAGTACTTCTGACACACACACACACACACACACACACACACACACACACACACACACAGGTGTTTGACCCTGTGTAACCCGTTCATGTAAGACTACTGTCACAGGTCGATGCTGTCTATATAAGACATTGGATTGCATATTTCCATATAGGTCACTGTTAAACCATAGAATTAAAATGATCTTAAAAAAAGTTAATTTTTTAATTTATTTATTCTTTGAATTTTCTATTTATTAAATTTTTTACATTTAGGGATCTATCGGCTTTCAGTCAATTAGAAGTAGCTAATATAACTCTTTAAAAGCAACCCCACATTGCCTTTATGAGCAAGTTTAATTTGCATGTCCTCGTCCATTTGCACTCTCAGGTCAGCAGTGTTTCAGCAGCCGGTTATCTTCCTGGGAGCAGACGTCACGCACCCCCCTGCTGGAGATGGCAAGAAGCCCTCCATTACTGCTGTAAGTCTCAGAAATAACGCCTTTTATTAACCAACACTAGGTGAACTTGAACACAATCTTAGGAAAAGGAAAGGAAATGGGCAACTATTGCATGTCACACAAAGTAAGGCCACTTGTCAAGTGGGGGAAAAATATTGACTTTCTAGTTTAAGAAAAGTATTTTTCTTTCAATACCGTTGGGGGGGTTATTTGAGTATTGTAAGAGCCATGAAAAGGGGAACAGCAGTCTGAGCCACTTGTTGTAAATTCCAAAGTCAAAGTAGCCCTGTGTCAGCTCCGACATACAGATGGCGTAAAGTGGATCAAAACTATATCTGGTGAATAGTTTTCTTTTAAGAACAAAGGGCGGTGGCCAACAATCTCTTTTTCAATTCTTTTTTTTTTTTAAAGCCATAAAACATTATCCAAAAATGTATACTGTAGTTGTATCAAGTGAAAAAAAAAAAATCAAAATAATTGTTAATAATTGCCACAATGTAGTGTGGCGTCTCTGCTGGCAATCCAGATGCTGTGTTGGCAGGGCCCCTCCCTTTTTATAGGCAAATCAAAAAAGCAACAAGGTCATGTAAATAATGCAGATGATGTCAAGATGTCATAGAAAAGCAAACTCATGGTCATGGTTGCTTGGCGACAGTGGCACTGAGTGACCATGGTGCACGGCAGTGCTGGTTAAAGAATAAACCCAAAGCCATAAATAGTATGTTTGAGGCAGAAGAGCTTTACCACCTTTTTTAATCTTTAACACAGACAAAAAGTTAATCAAAACACTGTAGAACAAATGTCATTACATTCAGCTCATATGGGAGTGTTTATTATTAATTTGACTGTTATGGTAGCAGAATGCACAATAGAAATGGGGAAATGATATTATGTTTTTTGACTGATAGACAAGATCAATTTAGTACCTTGAGCCCCGGTAGTTTTGGCATTTTCATCAAAACACATCATTAGTTACCGCCCTAATTTACAGCTTTAATAAGTACTGTGTACTCTCAGTCAGTTCATAACACTTAACAAGCAATTTAGCCTGAAGGACCGTAGAAGTGCTTGGTTTTGTTTCTTTTCCGATGCATTTGTTCCTCTATCAATATCTCTGCTGAATCAACATGGGAGGGCAAAGAAGTGATAGTTTCCCCCCCCCCCCACTTTCATCTATATATTTATGGCTATTTAAGACCACTCTTTTTTTTTTAAGACCCCTCATATTAATTATATATTTATGTTTTTATTTTTTGATGCCTATATGTTTTTAGCTTTTTGTCTTTAGGTTGTTCTGTTGTAATTGTTGGAGCTTGTATTGCAAGACAAGTCTGTCTGTCTGTCTGTCTGGTCTATTTATCAAGTCTGTCTGTCTATCTATCTATCTATCTATCTATCTATCTATCTATCTATCTATCTATCTATCTATCTATCTATCTATCTATCTATCTATCTATCTATCTATCTATCTATCTATCTATCTATCTATCTATCTATCTATCTATCTATCTATCTATCTATCTATCTATCTATCTATCTATCTATCTATCTATCTATCTATCTATCTATCTATCTATCTATCTATCTATCTAGTTAGTCTATCAATTAATTACTGGCAAATGCCCTGCTTTGAAAGTCCATCTCATGAGAAACCGCAGTCTGCAGTCAATCTGACATTTCGTTTAGACTCGGATAGACAATAAATGAGGCTGAACGAAGAAAAGGAAAGTAGTAAGAGAGGAGTTAGTGAAGGATTAAGGGAAACAAATGGCTCATCACTGACTCACGTTCAAAAAGGAAATTACATCAATACTCGTCCGCCCTTGACCTCAGCTCAGCTGTGGTTGGCTGTGTTGTTGCCTAGGAAATGATTACAAACGCGTGAGAGGATTGGAGAGGAGAGTGGACCTGTCTTGTTCCTTCTGAAATTAGACAACCGGTGAAAAAGTATGATTTTTAGACCGTGCAGTACAATAATTTGAGGGAAGAAAAATAAAAGGTTGATGTTGATCCTCCCACACTTTGCAGTGGTGGCCTCTAGGGGATGTTAATGTACAAACATACACCTTAGGGACTAATGACTGATAACAGTGGATTAGGATCTGGTCCACTAACAAGATGTTCTTTGTTTGTCCATCATATATTTGATGGATGACTTAATGCAAAGCACCTTATAATACCTAATGCACTTTTTGCTCATGTGTTACCAGCGGGAATCAAATCACCACCGCTGAAAGTGCCATGTTAAACTCTGTCACTCCCCTCTCTTCCAGGTGGTAGGCAGTATGGATGCTCATCCCAGCCGATACTGTGCCACAGTGCGAGTCCAGAGACCCAGGCAGGAAATCATTGAAGATTTGTCTTACATGGTGCGTGAACTGTTAATTCAGTTCTACAAGTCGACCCGGTTCAAGCCCACCAGGATCATTTTCTATAGAGATGGAGTTCCTGAGGGACAGTTGCCCCAGGTAATATGACGACATGGTAGTTGAAACTGATGTGAGTCATTTGATGGATTATCTGGATTTTCCCAAATATGTAAAAATGTCTTGTTTCTTAACTTGATGTTGGCAAAGTGAATTTTTGCATGTTTCTGTAAAATTGATTTATATCAGTGAGCTAATAAACAATTGTCTCGTGAAGATTCTCCACTACGAGCTCCTGGCCATCAGAGATGCGTGCATCAAGTTGGAGAAAGACTATCAGCCAGGCATCACCTACATTGTGGTGCAGAAACGCCACCACACACGCCTCTTCTGTGCCGACAAGTCTGAAAGGGTGTGCCTTCTATTTTCCAACACATTTTAAAATGTGTTTTCATTTTTTTCATAGTCCCTTGTTTTCATATGTTTAAAAATTATCTTTTTTGTTGTTGTTGTTGATAGATTGGGAAGAGTGGGAATATTCCTGCAGGGACTACGGTGGACACCAGCATCACTCATCCCTTTGAGTTTGACTTCTACCTGTGTAGCCATGCGGGCATACAGGTAATAATAACAGAAACTGTATGTTTTAGTGCTCTGACTAAATTATAATGAGAGTGAATGCCTTTGACCCTAAAACCCTACATATTGCATTTGGTTGTTTTACCATTTTATTTAGCGTATTATGTTTCATCTAATTTTTTTTGCCTTCTCTCTGTCTCCAGGGTACCAGCCGGCCGTCTCATTACTACGTCTTGTGGGACGACAATCGTTTCACGGCTGATGAGTTGCAGATTCTAACTTACCAGTTGTGCCACACGTACGTGCGCTGTACCCGCTCAGTCTCCATCCCTGCGCCAGCCTACTATGCTCGTCTTGTGGCCTTCCGCGCCCGCTACCATCTGGTGGACAAAGAGCATGACAGGTTAGTGTGGCTATGGAAGATGTAACACAGGATTTCTCAAATGCTGATTGGGTGGCAGTTTTTGTTTACCAAAATTCTCAGGACCCACAGCAATTGGAATTATTATTATAAGTAGAATTAGGGAGGAATCGGTTCTGGGTAATTTTGAAATGTTCTGTAGGCCTTCTTCTCTAATCTGTCTTTAGAAGCAGTTAAATATTTAAAATATATTTACTTTACCACAAATATATCAAACATAAAGTATATCAGTCTTAATACAACTGTGTCCTGCAACACTGTCTACATATAAACTGAGCCCACATTGGGTTTGGACCCCAAGTTTGAGAGTGCTATTTGGTGACTGTATTCCGATAATCACATATGAAGTGTCGTTGATCTTTGTTCTGCAACTTGTCTCCCTGTCATCTCTCTGCAGTGGCGAGGGCAGCCACGTGTCTGGTCAGAGTAACGGTCGGGACCCCCAGGCGCTGGCTAAAGCTGTTCAGATTCACCACGACACCCTGAGGACCATGTACTTCGCCTGAGCTGCACCAACCATCACCACCATCGACCCTTCCCACCTCATTTCTACCTGAGTGGGCGCACGGCCCACCACCACCTCATCCCCATCCCTTATTCCCAATGACTACCCACCACACACACTCCACAGACTTGGCAGTTATTCACCCAAATCCAAGAAAAAAAAAAAAAGCCCTTCACCTGTAAATCACAGGCAGACTATACAGCCTCATGCACTCAAATGGTTATGAATATTATTATTTTTATTGTCATTTTGTTGTTTTTACTTTACCGGGACTATTGATCTTTTTATGTAGAATTTTTAAACGTGGGTATTATTATGTACTTGTATTGTACGCTACCTTCACACTCCTGTGTATGTAAGTATGCAATGCGGATGGGAGGGAAATAGGCGATGAAAAGATCACAAAAAACTTTCTTAACTGCCATCACGATGCTGCCTCTTTACCCATCCGAATGCCGGATGCCAGTGTTCCAAGCCCCTTAGTATGGGGATCCTCCAGAGGGGTGGTACTGGGCACGCACACTTACATGTATCATTTTATCGTTGTCATGAACTACATTCATGTTTTTAATGTTTTTGAATAATGTTATTTTTTTAAACTGCCTTGTGGAGTCCGAGGTATGGTACATTAGCACTTAGTGTTAGCATGTAGGTGCCACCTGTCCTGCAAAAGACTTTGTTAGTACATGTGAGGCTAGCCCTCTGGTCTTTATATAAGCAGAGACAGAAAGAGCAGGTGTAGCATATCGTAGATACAGGAGAGAAGTCCTGCCGCACTCTCTGTGCTGATTGGTCAGTCCCTTAGAGATTTAGCCCATAGAGGCAAGCTTAGCATAACAATAGAGGGACCTTTTTTTTTTCAGTGTATCAAATATACTTGCACCCCATGCACCTAAACCAGCATTATTAACCAGCCAAAAGTGATGCCAACCAATGGAAAAGGGGCACCTAAACAGGAAGATAATCTTTCGTTTCTGTATGCATTGCTCTTTTAGGATTTACGAGGCACTTTTTTTATTTTATTTTTTTTTTTACTTCTTGATATATTTTACTTCAAAATGGTGAGACTTGTCTGTCCTGAGGCTTGACACAGACTAGTTTGAAGTTTTCACACCCACACCTGCAGAGCTTTCAGGACAAATAGGTAACTAAGGCAATAGGCAAGGTCAACACTCCTCTGTAGATTTGAATGCAGGCAAATATAAAGCCTGTGATCACTTAAGTGCTGCAAAGCTGAAATCACATTCAGCAATTGACCTTGCTCCGATCATTCTGCACCTTCCAACATGTATCAGTAGAGGTGACGCCACACGGTGCACTCTAAACTACAAACCCGCACACTTCTTTGCATACCTGTACACACCTATCTCCATTTTTACACAAAGCTCTTCCCTCTGCAGGCATTTACAACTCATAGCCTGAATAGCAGAAGCACACACATATCTTCCTTCCGTCTCTTTCTTAGCATGTAGAGACCCACTCCTTCAAATGCACTTGTCCCCTTATTTCCCTCCAAGTCAAACTATCACTCATAACCCTTTCCATCATCACCTTTTATCCTTGCTGTCTATTCTCACTTTAACATCACACACCTGCAGCATCCCCTGCACCAATCCCGTATCTTGTGTTAGCCAATCCCTATTGGTGCTTGGTGTGCATGGGCGGCACAGATAAGGGATTGCTACATTGGACAGGGTGGGCCACTATTACTATTACTTAATATGCCCTGCATTTACATCTAGTCACTTTCTGGATTTGTGAAAAAAATGCATGTAATTATTTTTTATGACTGGATATTCTGAGCCACCTTATTTTGGTTTCCTTAGAGGTAGGAGCCTTGTGCTCGCCACTGCCTGTTATGGTTATAAAGACCTTCCTTTTGTCATTATTATGAATATTGTGACTAGTGTCAGAGTGTATCCTCAAGAGGGCACTGTGGAGACGGTCTCAAAATTCCACCTCAGTTGCCCTTTAAGCGCCTCAAATCTTGTCTGATGGTCAGAGCCCCTTTGAGCGGAAAGGGATCAGAAGATCAGATGTGTTTGATTTTGAAATCATGTTTATTAACTTGCATAATCAAAATGCCTTTGTACGCCGTTTTACTGATCCTTCTTTGTGTCCAAGGTGATTTGTATATATAAATATATAATAATAACCTGTTATGTATCTTGGCTCACCAGTTGCCAGGCCTTTCACAGTTGGGGCCAGTGTTTTACCCCTCATTATTTGCTAAAAAAAAGAAAAGAAAAGAAAAATCAGACTGGGGGCTTTTTCCAGTACCACTGAAACCAGATGCAGTTCTTCACTCACTGAAGCCACAAAGCACCTTGCAAAGGGGGGAGACGAAATGGCAGTCACCCTGGAAATGCATCATATGGACACCGGAGAGTCCACTCCTCTTCACACAGCCTCACTGTCTGACTAAGCAATATTGAAGCCACTGATCAAGAACAGTCCTTATCATAGCACTTCCCAATAGATTTGAATGAAAAGACATGGAAGCATATTATTTTGGCTCTGTATGTTATAGTATGGAAACTCTGTTGGGGTGGGTTATTTTTTAAAGAAAATAAAATTGTTTTTTATTAATCCTGTTGTTTTTAAGTTACATATAACTAATACTGTATTGTTTGCTTGGATTTTAAGCATAAATATATCGATGGGATATTAGTTTAATCTACACTCAAGTTTGATCAAGTCTCAATAGAAAATAAAATGGAACTTACACATTTAACATGACAGCAGAGGAGACTTGCAGTATTAAAACAAATGTAGCTAGTAATTCGTAGAGTCTGACGTAGCTATTAAAAATTGCATCTTGTATCCACTAATGTATTCATAGTATTGTAAACGTAGGGTTAACTTAAGATGAAGGCGGAGTTGATTCTTCTGACGTCTGTTGACACAGAACCCACCTCTTCCTGTCGGTGTCAGAAAGGCAACTTCACCATATTTAGCTGGCTTGCCGAAGCCCCGCGGAGTTGATCTCTCAACCAGACTGGAAATCTTGGCACTTATCGGCGAATACTGCCCGGTGTTGACAGCTTTATTTTGGCACCGCGATACTACAAACTACAGAAGACGATGTCATTGGGATATGGTGCTGGGGAAACGGGGCCGTGACAACGGCTGTTTTTAACGCGATAAAAGTAACGTTAGACGTCGTCTCTGTCTGTCAGAATTCCAACTAACGTTAACGTTATCCAACAGCCGAGCTAGTCAGCTAGCTAATTACTGTAGCTACCCTGACGTTCGCTGTGCAGTAGCTAGCTAGACACGAATTTATGTCGTCTCTGTTAAAGTACATATTTCGGTAGGAATTCATTTGGACTCCGTGACCCCGCTATGATGATATCCTGACAGTTCCTCTCTAGCGGGCTAACTTGGCTAACTAGCAGGTCTTCACTGCCACAGTGTCGCGTTGAGCAACCGGTAGCTTTCGCCGTGGCAGTGGAATCCGATTGGATACGTTGACCGTGCGCGAACGGTGGTGTGCGGACACGGGGGCGCCGAAGACCCCCGGCAGGGCAAAAACGACCGTAACCGAAGGGCCCCTGTTGACATTCTGCAGGGAGAGGAGCTAACCGAGAGCAGGGCACTCGGCCATTCGGCGCGGCAGAGGCGGTGCACTGCCGAAGGAGACACCGGATTGAACGGAGGAAGAGTCCCAAACGTTTGACTACTGTGATCCGGGAAGTGATCCGGACAGAGACCTCATGAATGGAAATCGGAACTACAGGTAAATTATTCCGTAAACGTCTCTTTACTAAGTTGTTGACTATTTTACAGTAACAAGTTACATGTATGCGTCCGTGGAAGTTAGTTCTATTCCCCTGTGATTGGTGCTGAGATAAAACACTGGGATGATGATGGAGGATGTTCCAGCTGTGATTGACAGCCCTGGTTGAAGCTTGAAGGTTGTAAACTGTAACCAGGGAGTCTCTAAGCCTCTACTGTTATTTTGCCAAAACATGAGTCACAATTGAACTAGTGACTAACACTCCCCGTCATACTGAAGTAAGCTTCTCGTTTTTAATGACATATGATGTATAGCTAAGTCATTCCCGAAGGGTACTTAGGGCTTTCGGTCTCACTCACTGAGAAGTCCTTATCATCATCAGCCAGGTGTGTGGCCTTCATTAAACAGGGGCTGATGTTGAGCCTGGTATTCCCCCTGCATTATCAGGAAGACTCCCACACTATTAAGTTATGTCATGGTTTTAGTCGTGCTGGTGCAGAATGAGATGTTGTGTTTAGCTTAAACCACCATGGCTAGTCACCTGAGAACTTGTGACAGTGGGATACTGTCTCTTTCCTTTCAAGGCCCCCGGGTCGTCACCCACTGACCCCAGACTCATCCCACAGCACCTACAGTTAGAGATACCTCCGATACTACTGGAGTTTATGCACCGATCCGATACCACGTAATAAAGCCCTAAAGAAAATCTACGTTAAAGTAGTTTATTTATGTTCTTTTTCCGTTCTGACTGTCAAACTGGAGAATAGAAGAAAGTTCTGTGGCATTCATTGTTTGTGTTTGTTCATGTTTCACAAAGAGTTTAGCCTGAGCCAGACATACAACAAAAATAGAAATCATATCACATCCATACAGGGATAGTAGTATACAGCTGTTAAAACATAATCAAATATATGACACACTGGTAGCGGATCGGTACTCTGTATCGGCCGATACGCAAGTTCAGGTATCAGAATTGTTATCGGGAAGCAAAAAATGGTATCGGGCCATCTCTACCTACAGTCTAACATTTTTTTTAAAGAATATTTTTTGGGCCTTTACACCTTTTTTAATTGACAAGACAGCTAGGTGAGAGAGAGGGGGGTCAAGACATGCAGGAAATCGCCACAGGTCAGACTTGAACCCTGGACTTCTACGTCAAAACATAAACCTCTATGTATTATGTGCGCCTGCTCTACCAACTGAGTCAACCCGGCCACGACAGTCTGACATTTAACCTGTTCTGCCATGCCCATGTATTGTGTATACAACATTCAGACAGTGCTGTTTTCTAATTCTTTAAGAGTGAGTAGGTAGGCAGTGTTTTCCTAAAGAACGTCGACAGGATCCTTAATTTGTTTTTGGAACAAATGAGCTGCGAAGTTTAGCTTATATATTTGTTTTTGCCAACTACACAACAGCCTGAGTTTAAAAACCACAAAAACTTGTTACTGAACATGTTCATCTTCAGCAGTAACCTTGTGTTACCTGGCAAATTCCTGTCTCGTCCTGGTGATACAAAAAAATGTCAGCCATGGCCAGTACCCTGTTTCTTTCTTGGTCACAGTGGCAGTTAAACAGTCTGAGTGGCCTGGCTTTGTCTCAGCTGTAACGGAAGCGTTCCACTTATGTGACCATAAACTGAATGCCAGGTACTCTTGATCAGCCAGTGACACATGATACAGCAGTTGGCTCTGCAACCCCTCCTCCTCAAGAGGAGATCCCTCTCTGCTGCCTACTGTCTCATTAGTGTGTCTGCTCCAACTTAGGTAGCATAAGGGAACATGAGGTGTTTTCCTAGTAACCAAGCACCTACAGTGAAGTCAAACCGACTAAAACGGTTATGTGTCTGTGTTTTGGCAGGTGTGGGAGGTCAGATTGTAGTATACTCTGGACTAGATTCAATTTGGTGTGTTCTCACAGGCAAAAGGACGATTTATTTTGAACCAAAAAGCAGCGGCATCCTTGACTTTGCTCTTCCAAGTGTAAAAAAACATTTGTCAAACTAAATTTTGGCATAGCCTTGTTGCCCCTTCCTAGTCTCACATTGCCAGACCTTCCTCCACAGCACAGCGGAGAAGGGTCTGGCTAGTCCACACAGCATTCCCGGGATGGGAGAAAAACATGCTCTGTTTTATTGGCATTTCTTTAAACCAATCACAATCGTCATGGGTGACTCTCGGTAAGCGCCTGACGGAGCCTCAGTGAAGCTGCAAAATAACCTTCTGGAAGGAACTTGTTTTTGGTGGAACATGTGTACGTTCCAAGGTTGTTTTAGTCGTGCAACAGAAAACTCAGATTGGACAGATAGTCTAGCTAACTGTCTGGATTTACCCTGCAGAGATATGAGGAGCAGTTAACCGTAGTCCTCATAAATCCACCGGAGTTTAAAATTCCAACACAAAGAAACCGAAAGGTAACGGACATCCGGTCGAAATGAGGGAAATCCGGCGCAATTTCCGGAGGCACCTGAACAATCCTGGAAGTGGAACGTCGTGGATATAGACTAGATTATAGCATACCCTGGACTAGATTCAATTTGGTGTGTTTTTTTGTTTGTTTATTTTTTTACCAAAAAGAAGCGCCAGCTTTGACTTTGCTTTTCCAAGTGTGAAAAGGATGTCTTAAACAAAATCTTTTGTTCTGTAATCTAAGAGCACATCAAATGCAATGTCATGTAGCCTAGAGACTAATTAGTGCACTAATACAGTCAGACAGAGGCATATGTTACTGTATCATTTGTCCATGCCTTGATGTTGGTGTGGGTTCACAATCCCATATCACTGTCCACCACAGGCCAGCCAGTGAGTCCTATGACTGGGTGACTGATTAAAACGGGGCCCTCGATCAGTCAGTCAGTGGCCCGGAGACTAGCGTGAGAAAATGCAAATTGATTGCACAGCCCACTTAAAAACTGACAGTCACTCTTCTCCCCAGCAGTACTCCGAGCAGCAGCACATGTGGCATTGAAACCACGCTCTGGAGAGCTCAGCACTAGGGATATAATGAGTGCAAATCAAATCCATTGTGATGTGCTAACCCCGTGGTATGCCCACAAACAGCTTGTCACTTGATATTGATGTGATGTTACAGTTTTTTTTTTTTTTTTAATACAAACAATATCTGTACATATATGTAGTATCAAAAACTTTACTTTTAACTTTATAACTGTACATAGTATCAAAAAGTTGATGTTTACCTTGTTTATAGCCATATGTCTATTATTACTGTGTTTGTACTGTGAGAGCAACAAAAAGACGGAGTCAAATTCCTTGTATGTGTTCACACTTACTTGGCCATTAAAGCTGAATTCTGATTCTGCAACGTCAGAAATGTCAAATTAGTTAAACCTTGTTGTTTACGTTACTTTAGGCCTCATAGTTAAACATAACCTTAAATAATAGATACATATTTTCTTGCATATCATTTTTGACTTTGATTTTGACCCACTTTGTAACCAGGTGGGGTTTGAGTTGGCTGAAGTTGACTCAGCTTGGTATTGGTATTGGCTTAGCAGTCCATTGATGTCTTACTCATTTGGCCAGTCTCCCTTTCCATTTCTTTTCCCCCTTCTTTCTCACACTCCTGTTTTTCCCGCTCTTTTTTTTGATTCACAGACAGTTGCCACCCCCTCCCCCCCCATCCTCCCGTCCTTAGTTACTGCTTCTATTTCCCTCTCTTTGCCTCAGTGGGAAACTCTGTCCTCTCTGTCATTCTCCTTGTAGGCTGGTTCTCTGTGGATTTCGTGCAGGCAGTGGGGTCTGCTTTGAGGGAGGGCTTAGCACTTGATTTGCATTCTCTCCCCATAATACTCAATTCATTCAAGAAACCCGTTGACAATAGACAACCCCCCATCCTCAACCCCAGCCAACCATAAGGCTAACTATGGCGCATTGTAGGTTTCTATGGAGAATTCAGTTTGCCGTTGCTCTTTAGGCTCATTTTAGAGAGATTTACCCTTGCCTTTATTGTACTGAAGACAATGAAATACTAGGGGTGGAAATCACCAGAGGCCTCACTATACGATATCATCACAATACTTATGTCACGATACGATATTATTGCGATTTTAAACATACTGCAACATTCTGCGATATATTGCAATTTATTACCTTTTTTCCAACTTCAAATTTTTCCCAATTTCAAAGGAAAATGTTGTCAACATCTGTTTTATCGAAAAATATACTTTTCTCAGTTTGTTGATCTCACTTCAATTTTATTGCTGCAAAATCAGATTGTCAAGCAGACAGACTGACCAACACCTATAATAAAAGGTCGATACTTGGCGTCTGTGTATCGATACAGTATTGCCACGAAAAATATCGCGATATGCTGTATCGATTTTTTTTTTCTTCCCCACCCCTATTAAATACTCTTCCTGCTAAACCCTCTTAGACATTTTTTTTCCCCCCAATCAGATCATATGCTATATTTAAGATCTGGCCAGTGTTGGCCATACTATTCTTCCAATCAAAAGTATTAAGGACCAGAATCTACACGGAGCTGCTGAAGTCTCAATGTGAGATCATCAAGTATCCCGGTTCTTTAAGACATTATATGTTTTGTAAGTTGTGGTTACTTTTCTCACAAACGGCGAATGAATACTGTCAATGATATTCAGTATCATAAGTTGAACGACAAAGGCTGTGTTTCTTAAAATATTTATTTGTATATATTTCTTAAGAGTGTCACTGTTTCCAGACTTTCTTGTGCAGGTAAATTAACAGGTCTGTGTATTGTTTAAAAAATGTAGTTTTTTTTCCCCTTACTGACCTATGTACGTGTTCCTTAAAGTGCTCCTATTATGCTCATTTTCAGGTTCACAATTGTATTTAGAGGTTGTACCAGAATAGGTTTACATGGTTTTTGGGTGGTCAGTCAGGCAATAGGACATAGCGAAGACAGTGGTGCCTGCCTGTAACAGAGGAAGTCTAACGTTAACCCATACCGTGACGTAGGGCTGGGCGATATGGTTGAAAACTGTATCACGATATAAGTTTTTCATATCGGTCGATATCGATAATTATTGATATTTTTTATGACCTATTTAAAATAAGGACCAGGAGAAAAATATATTAAATTTAAACATTTTTATTTAAAACTTAACCCTGCTCTGATTATAATCCCCTCAATTATAAAAGCAGAAATGTCAACACAACCATGGAAAACATAATTAAAATGTAAACAGGTCTAAAATCACAATGAACACTTAACAATTATCTCTTAACATTAAGGTGCAAAATTAACGAATAAGTAAGAAATGCTTAATAAAGTGTCATAAAATAGTGCAAAGTGTTAGGGGAACTATTTTCTGCAGGTTTAGTGCTAGGTTGGTAACCTGGCTTCTGGACAGTGCTCAGCATGTCTGCCTCCGTTATTTCTTTGTATCGTTTAGTAAGGCGCTGATGCAGAGTACCTCTCCATGGCGGTCTGCTGCTTGTGCAGTGTTGCAGCGGCAGATGTTGTTGGACGTTGATGGCGGATACGGCTGTGCTCGAAAGTGTGAGCGCGGCTAAAGTGGTAAAACAAGTTTATGGTACTACCAGTGTTGGTCGGGACGATGGTCTGACGACATTGGTCTGACTACGGTCAGACTTATAAAATCCCCAAAACTGCCATACTGACTTTTCCTGTTTTATCAACAATTTCCTCGCTCGCTCCGGCACTCACTTTCCACTCCACGCCGGTTCTGTTATTGAAGAACACGAGACAGCGATGTGGC
Source organism: Perca flavescens (assembly GCF_004354835.1). NCBI lineage: Eukaryota > Metazoa > Chordata > Actinopteri > Perciformes > Percidae > Perca > Perca flavescens. The sequence goes on along the minus strand of NC_041336.1, from coordinate 13,167,632 downwards.
GCAACCAAAAATGATACTGTTACATGATTGGCTGTTAGAGTGTCACTCCCCACGTTGCTAGGTTGCCAGAGAGTGAGGGCCTTTGTTCATGCAACCAAACTTGATTCACAACCTCTGGTTTCTTCTGATGAAGAAAAACAAGTTATCGAACGTTTTATCGACCGCATTTTCTATTGATATTGATTATGTGTCTATCGCGATACATATCGTTATCGTTTTATCGCCCAGCCCTACCGTGACGGCTTTCACCTCGCCGTTATATACGCTGTCTGCGTGGAGTTGCCGTGACTCACTGTGACTTTAACAAAGTCGAGGTTGTTTTGCTCCGTCGGCACCACAGCTGTGCGTGTGCGTGTGTCGGCAGTCGGACTTCCGCTCTCTCTCAAGATGCAGAGACGTCAGATATGTTCGCGCGTATGTGCTCTCGGGTACCAAAATTTGGCACTGTTTGATTTAAAGTGAATCTGTCCTCGGTAGTACCAACGTTATTTGTTCAGTACCCAACCCTAGTAATGAGTAACACATAACGTGAAGTAACATGGCATTTTATTTTGTTTGAGTTTTAACTTGTCCAGTGGGGCAAGTACATTTCTCTTCCACTTGCCCTACAAAAAAAATCCACTTGACCCAGACAAGCGGACAAGCCTTAATGTCGAGCCCTGTCACATATTTAAAGATTGTAAAAACTGATTATTTTCCAAATTATGGCACGTTTTGTATCTTTTATTTTTAATGCGTTCTGCAGAGTAGGGAGACTGGAGTTGGTCACGGTTTGGAATGAAAGGGAGTAAATGACGTAGTTAAGGCGGCAGGCGTGTCATGCTTAGGTGGCCGCCTAAGCTGCAAAGTGCTGCGGTAAACCCTGGCGTGCCACGCTAGCAGCTAGGCGAGCATTCTAAAATGTGTTACAAAGTGACGCACATTCGGCACGGAAGTAAAGGCTGGACTACAATAGAGCTGTTTGGAGCAGTTTGTGAACAGTGTTTTCTGTTGGAGATGGTAAGTCCCTTTGGGGTGGGCTTTGGGCTTTTTCACTTTGTAAACCTATTACATGCACATAAAAGATGTATAACACAATAAAGCAAAGGGAAAAAGCCAAAAAGCATAATATGAGCACTGGTTTGAGCAAAAGTTTTGTTTCAGCTCAGCATTTTCATTGTAGTTTAACACCATAAATGCCAACAAGTACACGCTTCAAATTTGCTGTCCAAAATTCTTCTCTGTATTGCATTTTATTGTATTGTGAATCCCATTGTTCCTGTGTGGACTATATCTGATGCAGACTAAGGACCCATTCAGACCAGAAAATGCGATTCGCCGCAGGGTTGTGCGGTGGTGGGAGTGTCACTTAAATGACCCATTTGTGTGACGTCTTGTAGTGTTTTGTTTAACCCCCCAATGTAGCACAAGTAGACTTTATATTTCACAACTATTGTTTTCTGTCAGATTGTTTATAGATCTCGACATTTCTGACTTCACTTGAAGGCAGCTTCATTTCACAGAGAAAAAGAAAAGAGACGAGTGACCACTGGGCTTTGTGCTGGAACTTTTGCACGAAACAATCCGTCGTTATAGAAACTCCTGGGCAGTTAAATACTTTTTTTTTTTTATTTTTTTTTTTTAATTTCTTGTGGCAGCGATAGAGGCAGTGATGTTTACCGTTTACTGTACTGGACTCTCACACTGCTTCAAAATGGACCAGTCTGATCGCCGGTTACGTGATTGGCCGCCGCAGGGTGATGTCCGGTTGCGTTTCTCCAAAAGTTGAATCTGTCGCAATTTTTTGACACAGTCCTCCTGCTTTTCCCCTCCCTGAGATCTGATTTTTGGGGCAACTTTAAGGGACAGGAAGAGAGGGACTTGGAAGGGGGAAGTCTGTGTGTTTTGTCAGGGGGCTCGCTGGAGGACAGACAGAAGTATTCCTGTTCATCAGTGGCAGAGAAAAACAATTTGGAATATCTCTTCATTAGTCCATACAATGAAATTAGGCTTGTTAAAACATAGTTCAGTTGCAACTACATTTTTTCGCATTTTAAAGGGACAATCCAAAATGTGTATATAGGCTTATTGAAGAGTTTAAGTTAAATGCTTCTCAGCTGATTGTAATTAAAAATGTATGCCCTGTTTTTACTCCTGTGTTTAGGAGTCAGTGTTTTTAACGGCAACAAAGAGTGAAGTTGTAGACCTTTTTGTATATGTTTAAAATAAACGGTCTTGTTAGGACGTTAACATAAAATTGCAATAATCTGAGTATTACCTTGTTTTGGTTATAATTAAGTTATTAGACAGCATGTACACTCTCAGAGTGACATAGTCATCCTGCCCAAGTCAACATAGAAAGTCAACAACCCCTGGCCCCCGTCCACTGTTCCGCTCAGGCCGGACTAGCAAGACTGTGAGGACAGAAGGCTCCATTTAACCTTCCTCAGTAGAATCTCCTGGTCAGGTCAGTTGTGTGTGTGTGTGTGTGTGTGTGTGTGTGTGTGTGTGTGTGTGTGTGTGTGTGTGTGTGTGTGTGTGTGTGTGTGTGTGTGTGTGTGTGTGTGTGTGTGTGTGTGTGTGTGTGTGTGTGTGTGTGTGTGTGTGTGTGTGTGTGTGTGTGTGTGTGTGTGTGTGTGTGTGTGTGTGTGTGTGTGTGTGTGTGTGTGTGTGCAGTTGATTCTAAACCCCCACCCACTTCCCTCCTGCTCTCTCTCTGGTACTCTCCTTTGCTCACTTCATTCTCACACATGCACTCCATCACTCAGCCTTAGTTTCATCCTGAGGGGGACATTTTTGCACGTTGTTGTGACTGACTGGCCCTCGTCAGCCTGTCAGTATGTGGCTGCCTGCTGGTGTTTACCTGTGGCAGAGAGTGGCATTGACTCCCATAGGTGCCAGATGAAACCCTCTTGAGGTTGATGAGGGGAACAGGAGGGAGGAGTCTGACAGTGTGTGACGTGCGTCAGTCCTTCTTGCCCGCTGTCAGTCTTTCTGTGTACACGTCTGTGCATGTGTACGTGTTTCTAGGTCCTGCCTGCTGTGACTGACGCCATTGTGCCTCGCCACTGAGCACTCGCCCTGTTCCTACGGCTCAGGCCTCTCTGGATTAGAAACACAACAGCTGTATTGTGTGTGTGTGTGTGTATGCGTGTGGGTTGGTGCGTGGGCCTGTGTGTATGTGTGGACATGTGCACTCGTTAGCAGCGTGGACGATTGTGTACTGGGGGGGTGGGTTGTGGCTGAGGGCATTCGCAGGCACTGGATGTCAGCCTAGTTTCTTACTATGCAGTTTGACTGGCTCTCGGCCCACTGTGTACAGTGTGACTGTGTTGCGTTGCAAAGCTGCAGAGTGGAACAAGCTGAGATGTTTCTGCAAAACAACCATATGGTAAAAAAGGCATCACCACTATTGGTGTGTTATATAATATTAACTGGATTTATTTATTCCATGTGCACTATTGTGGTGTAACACTGACCTCACTCAGCTTTGTTTATAATTTAATTAAACTAAACTAACTAAATTCACCCCTTGTGCTTGCCACACATTTTCCATTGGTACAAAGAAACCACTAACACAACTTATTTAATGTTACTGGCTGTGCATACCATAGATTTGCATGTGGATTTTGATGTATCTGGTCCTAATATGGTTAATCTTAATCTTCAAGAAGAGAATTAGACTTTTCAAACTTATTTGGCATTAGTGTTAAATGCACAATTATACCAGAACTGCAATTGGATCAATTTGAACAAATTCAGAAACACTCTCATACGTAACATTAACAAGCTGCCAGAAAGGGTTGCAACAGCGCTGAAAAAGCACTTCTAAACTTGATTACAGGTAGTATGTTTTGTAGTGGTTATGTTCGAAATGTGTAGTTTGCTTAAGCTGTAAAAGGCGTCAGCAACTCTTCAACTAGCCTTTTGACTTGTGTACAACAAATCCGCTGACAAAAAGTGGCGAAATATGTCCAAAAGTAGGGTGGCCAGTCAGCTCAATGTACAAGCGACACACAAAATTATCCCAGTGCACAAGTGGCAAACTGAAGCTGTGTGTCAGCAAAAGATTGGCAAAACTATGAGTGTTTGGAGCATATTGGACATGCTGTGGACAGCGGGAAGATGACTTATGTTGCAGGACTTGTGGGAGTAGTTTGAGAAGTTTCTTTGGATGTTTTGATACTGTATTTCTGCCTTGAAACTATGTTACTATTGGAGTACAGTGTATGTGACATAAAGTCAAGCTGTTCTTTAAAAGAGGAAACTACCAACATTTAAGAGCCACCTTTTAAGCCCCCAGGGTTTAAGCATATTAAAACATAAATCTTAGTCGGCACTTTCCTATAAAGTTTATAGAATATTGGCAACATAAAAAAATATATATTTTATCGATGTCTGCATTTTCTTAAAAAAGAACTATAATTTATATCTATATCTTAAAATGCTGTTGCATATCTTCATAAAAGAGGCAGCTTGTATAGTGATAATCCAGCACCAGATGTAGGTTATAGAATGAATGGTTTGCTGAACAATGAAGGGTGCAGGATGCAATCGGCCAAAGGCTTGAGAGGCAATATCCATCCACACCCCGAATTGTTGCAATTTTACTAAAATACACTAATGAAAGAAATTTTATTCATGGCGAAAGTAGGGTTTGCCCTCCTTTGTCGTCTCTCACCCTGTGCATGTACAGGCTCAGGAAATGAGAAACCTACTGATAGACAGGGAGAGGATTACATCTACTTTCTTCTGTTTGTTAAAGCATGTTCTTCCTGTAATTATCTGAAAGTGCATGCGCACACACTTAAACTCAACAAGGGGAGGCTTCCTTGAACCCTTACAATCACTCTGTAAAGAATCAAGCGGCTTTTGTGTTACTGTAAACTCATGCAATCATCTTTATTTTCTGTCAAGGGGCTTTACATCTCCCCACACAATGAACAAACCCAGAGAATGTCCATTTTGGCTGTCATGAGGCCTGTACTACGAATCAAGATCAACCTGCCCTGGATTGATTTCAGTTACCCGATTTCACCAAACCTAACAACCAGTCCAGCATAACCTGTGTCATGATGGTGGTTAACAACTAGTTATGCATTCTCATAAAAGAGGCGGTGTTTGCACAGCACGACCAATCGCAAACCTCTACCAGAGCCGCAGATTTTACATAAGAAGAGCAAACTATAATTCTACATAAATATGAAGAACACAGACACGGTTTTACAGGCAAAACACAATACAGTCGCTGCTTCATAAAACAGGAGGAAAGCTGGCAAAAAAAATAGCCGATACTGTAAATACGTAAATCACAATGCTTATCAATATCGCTTCCTCATCAGTCAGGCACAAGATCTGACCATAATTACATGTGTGCTTTCCATAAACTGTCGTTGCTTTAGTCTATTATTTCAGTTGCAACCCTGGCAGTGGTAAGCGATCCTGAGAGCAAATAAAAATATAAAAAATAATATGTGTTGCATTGGCAACACACGGCTCAAGAAGCTGACAAACCGAAGATGACCCTCTGCTGAAAATCTATATCTTTCATAAAAATACCCATCAGGGAATGTTAACAGGTTATCGCTCTCTAAATGTTTGAACATTTATGAGAGCGCACCGAGCTCCGGATCCTCTAAGATGGTGACGCTGTTATCGAGAATTGATTGGTCAGTAGGCGGTTGATCTCTGATCTCCAACTTAACCTGCTCCCGAGCAGTTTAGGTGTTCAGCATAAGTTACCACGGCGATTTAACCCGGTAACAAGTGATCCACCGTCGTGATACACAAAACCCTGGGTTGAACCTGAAGTTGCCTCCTTAACGCCAAATCTTGCTTCGTAGTACAGGCCTATGGTCTTAGTCATCGTCACATAACGACCACATTGCTTACAGTACATGTCTCAAACATTTATTGTTCAGTGATTACTGCACGAGTTGCCTTTGAATCCCTTTTTATTGTCTGTTGGACAGACTTACTCAAAGCTATACAAGCTTGAGACTGAAGTACTCTGCTCTCAAAGCTCTCCATTCGTTCCCGGCTAGACAGTTTAACCTTCCTCTTTGACCCCCTTCACTCCTGCCTGTTTGTTATGTCTGTTTGTAGAGGGAACAGAGACGCTCAGTTTCTAAGAGGGCCAGATAAGAGGGAGGTATCTGATCTATTGCTGAATGATCTGGATCAGATTGACTATTCAGAAAATGCTGCAGAACACATCTGTGTGACATGCCTGGTTGATTGATGGTTGATATCGCAGCATGTAGCCTGCCATGTGCGTAACATTGTAAGGTCCCATTTGTGTTCACAGGTTAGTCTGCACAATAGGTTAGTTGGACTGTAGGGCTGGGTACCGAAATTCAATACTTTTTAGGCACCGACTGAATTGCCTAATTGCCCCGAATTGATATCAAGTATCGAAAGATGCCTTTTCATTCAATACCCAATTTCAATACCTAAGGAGTAAATCTCATCGAGTCAGTGAGCCAATAAGTATGCAGCATGCTTCGACCAAGACCTATAATGTTTGTGATTGACTATCTAATGTTACACGTCGTAGAGGCACGCAGGAAAAACTCGACGTACGCTGAAAAATAAATAAAAACATTTGTGCCGTAATGTTGTAACCTCTTTTTGTTTTATAAAATTGGTATCGTTTAGGAACCGGTATCGAAGTCACGGTATTTGTATCTGTACCGGTATCGAACATTCTTTAACGATACCCAGCCCTATTAGTCTGTGTCAAGGGTTGGTCTGTGCATTCAGGCCCTTTTTTCTGGAGGTTTAGCCTTGGAAGAAATAATTGTCTTTCACAAATAATTTTTTTGTGTGAAATGTGGGAGTTTATAGCGGTTTGTATCTGTTGTTTTGGAAAAAAACATCAGGATGTAATATAGGAAAAATAGACCAGTTCTACCAGTGGTCTGTGCAGTAGTGCAGCTAGACATTTCTGTACGTCTCTGTGTGTGGGTTTCATACTTAAACTAAACCAACTGGCTGCGTGTGTTTTTAGTGTGCATGTGCGCGCAAGTGGGTGGAATGCCTCTCGCTGTAAGACCATGTCATCGCTACTGTAGTTCATTCACTCCTGAACCCAGAAGCATGGACTCAAGGATCTCCACTGTGTGTTGTGCTCTGCCCGTGGTGGCTCCGTGACTCATGCTGAACGGAAGCCAGTACTGAGAGGCAGATGAAAGCCGGAAAACACCAACCCTACTCTCTAATCCTGCCACTCCCTGCTAGCGACTTCACCAGGACCATCAGAAAAATAAAGTGCTGTCAGTAACAGAAAGAAGTGGACTTTCTTGAAGTTTGTATCAAGGGCTTCTTGAGTGAGCTCTGGGGCACTGAATTAGGACGGATCAGAATCCTGGGTAGACGTTTATTTCTGTAGCGTTAATGAATATTTCCCAGAATATCTTCCGTGTGTGTGTGTGTGTGTGTGTGTGTGTGTGTGTGTGTGTGTGTGTGTGTGTGTGTGTGTGTGTGTGTGTGTGTGTGTGTGTGTGTGTGTGTGTGTGTGTGTGTGTGTGTGTGTGTGTGTGTGTGTGTGTGTGTGTGTGTGTGTGTGTGTGTTTAGGCTTACCTCACAAGTTTCCCTGAGGGCCCCATTGAAATTACCATTACAAAAGTTTGTGTGCGTTTAGTTTTCTGTGACAGTCGTGGCGTGAATTCCAGACTTTCCTCTTTTTTTTTTTTTTTTTCATCATTTTATCCCAGCAGGCGATTTCAAACACAAGGCCTTACCCTCCATCAACCCTGTTGGCCTCCACTCCACAGCCCACCAGAGGAGAAAGAAAAAGAGAGAGCTGGGCACGAAGTACACACTTCCAGAGTCTGACTGTAAACAAACAGGGTTGCTCATGTTGTCTGCTGCTACCTCACATAAGGTTTCTGTTGTTCTGATGTGGGAAGGTTTTTATGAACTTCCCCTCAGCAGGGCCCTCAACCCCCACCATCACCTACACAAGTGAGCCTATGAGTCAAATCGGTGATGAATCTCCCTCAACCGTGACTCTCATTTATCAATGACACATTGCAAAACAATCGCAAAACGTACAGTAACGTCCTCCAAACATTGTATTGGCACATCAGCAAAGCCATTTGTTTTGTAAAGTGTGATGTGGAAGGCAAGCCTCAGCAGACCCAAAAATAGCACTGACATGAGTGTGGCAAATTAAGGCGAACAGAACTCAATGTTTCTGGATCAAAGTGACTCATGTCTAAGACATTTCATGGACTTTGTGTGAGTGTATGCATGTGCAGTGGTACCACTTTTTTATTTTTAGAACAATTTTGTGTAACTGTGTATAAGAAAATAACATATGCATATTGTTTGGGCAAAGATACCTCAAATTTGGGTATTCAATTGTTGTTACAAAGTTATCAACTAAGGTATATTATAACACATCAGTAAATAAACTGTAAAATAAATTCAATTTGAGTTTAAAAAGAAATTGATATTAAATATACAAACTGATAGACTGTTACAGATTCTGTAATAAGCCAATATCTGTCACTGTCCGTATGATGTATCAGCTGAGCTTGACATATTGTGTTTAATATAACATAACCGGCTCACTGTGTGCATAGATTTAGCACATTCTCACCCTGAATGACCTGAAACAGAGATTTCTTTTCATTTCTTCTCCCCTCATGTCCTCCTCTCAGGAGCCGTTGGGGCCCAGTCCCTGTTTGCCATGCCTCGGCGGCCTGGCTATGGCACCATGGGGAAGCCCATCAAGCTGCTGGCCAACTGCTTCCAGGTGGAGATCCCCAAGATGGATGTCTACCTCTACGAGGTGGACATCAAGCCTGACAAGTGCCCTCGGCGAGTCAACAGGTAGGCCGTAGACCGCCTGAATAGTATCTTTAAAACTTCTCCTACACCTTTCTCAGATAGAGCATTTACATCTAGAAATAGGCATTTAACTGATATCCAATATGGAGCATGCTGCAGTCAGTGAATACACAGGGTTGTGCTTGCCAAAAGAAAAATGGTTATTGATGGACATATTAGATATTGTTTGGGTTGAATCTGGCACCTTTGATTTGGAGGTGGTCTCCCTAATGAGAATAATAATAATTGTTTTGACAATTTCAAAAGTGGAGTCTTAAACATCAGCATTTTGATACCTACAGTTTAACTGAAACTCTGTGTCTGTGTTGTAGGGAGGTGGTTGACTCAATGGTACAGCACTTTAAGGTGACAATCTTTGGGGATCGCAGGCCAGTCTATGATGGAAAGAGGAGCCTGTACACAGCCAACCCACTGCCTGTGGCCCCGCAGGGGTGAGCTGGAAAACACACACCGACATAAAAACACACAAACATGTCTCTTCTGCACAACCTGAAACTAAACCGTGTGTGATTATCTAGTGCACATACAGACACACAATCTTAACAGCTCGCCATAACCTGAACCAAAACATACCTGCAGTACATTACGCATGCCCATGCATAGACACATGCAAACACACAACACAAATATACAAAATCTTAAAGGAGAATTCCGGTCGATTTCAACACGTAGCTCTGTTTGTAAATTTGGAGTGCTGTCAGTAGCGAGAAAAACGAAAACAATCGGTGTTGCCTACACCGTGTTATCCTCCTGCTAGCATTAGCACCCAGGAGGCTGAAACCGGTAAGTTTAAAAAAAAAAAAATTACAACACTGCAAAGTACAACACTGAAAAGAAATACAAAAATATAAAAAAAAAAATAGGTATATGCTTATTTTTTTAAAGTAAGTGCTGTAGTGCAACTAGCAGAAGAGTTATAATTGAGATAAGTTTGGAGACACTACCTTATTTAATCATTAAATTAATAAATATTTTTGTATCTCTTTTCGGTGTTGTACTTTGTAGACGGTCCCGAAGCACTCGTCTTGCCTCTCAACACCGGAACTAAACAGAGCTGAATTAGCACACATTTTATGCATTTCTTTCACATCTACTGCAGTCAGATTCACTGTGTTCACTCGGAAGGAATCCCTTCACATGGGTAGGCACTTGGAATGACATTTCGAACATGTTAAGAGGCTAAAAAAAACATTTAAAACTTGCCCGGTTTCAACCTCCTGCGTGCTAACGCTAGCAGGAGGATAACACGGTGTAGGCAACACCGATTGTTTTCGTTTTTCTCACTACTGACAGCACTCCAAATTTACAAACAACAGAGCTACCTGTTGAAATCGACCGGAATTCTCCTTTTTAAGAACCACCACTTTAAACCTACTTTCACTAAATAGACTCTGCCTTGATATCTAAACTTGTTTGTCCTGTCTCGTCCTCCTTTCTTCCCCCACCTTAGGTGGACCTGGATGTCACTCTACCAGGGGATGGAGGGAAAGATCGCCCCTTCAAAGTTTCCATCAAGTTTGTGTCTCTGGTCAGCTGGCACATGCTCCACGAGGTGCTGACTGGCCGCAGCATGCCTGAGCCCCTGGAGCTGGACAAGCCCATCAGCACCAACCCTGTGCACGCTGTGGATGTAGTGCTGCGACACCTGCCCTCCATGAAGTGAGCTGATGTTTTTATTTGGCCTGTTTTTGTCAGGTTTAGACTTATCGGTTCACTCTTTTAATGCCAGCTGGAGGCCTAAATAGACCATTTATTGTTGTTGTTATTATTAGATAACTGGGAGGTAATGTTAAAGAATGATATTTTAAAAGTCTTTAAAGGTCCCATGACATGGTGCTCTTTGGATGCTTTTATATAGGCCTTAGCGGTCCCCTAATACTGTATCTGAAGTCTCTTTCCCGAAATTCAGCCTTGGTGCACAATTACAGCCACTAGAGCCAGTCCCACAATGAGCTTTCCTTAGGATGTGCCATTTCTGTGTCTGTAGCTATTGAGGAGGAGATGGGAGGGGGGGGGGCAAGGTGCAGGGTGGGGGTGTGGCCTTGACCAACTGCCACTTTGCTCGTTTGAAAGCCATGATTTCTCTCTCTCATGGGTGGGCCAAATTCTCTGAGCAGGCAAAGCAGAGAAAGGAGAGGTAACCTTGCTCCTTATGACCTCATAAGGAGAAGATTCCAGATCGGCCCATCTGAGCTTTCATTTTCTCAAAGGCAGAGCAGGATACCCAGTTCTCGGTTTACACCTATCACCATTTCTAGCCAATGGGGGACCATAGGCAGGCTGGGGGAACGCATATTAATGTTAAAAAAACCCACATAAAGTGACATTTTCATGCCATGGGACCTTTAAACAGCAGATCCAGTCAAGGAAACTATCTTCCCTAATCTCACCACATTCACTTTCAGTAAGCAAACATAAGTCAAAAGATAGAGAAATGATCCCACTGATACTCTTAGTATATACTATATATTTGATCTGTCATAGTGGCACCAATATCAGCACTCTGGTCCCGACGGAAATCAAACAGCTTCTGTGGGCTCCCGCGAAGCGCCATACTTGACCTCATACCATCTGCCACTCGATATCACTTTCCCAAGCCCCAGCAGGAGCACAGTCGAACACAATATCACCAGCGTCTTAATGAAAATCTTTTTCAAGGCATTATTAAAAAAGTGGTTCTATAGACACCTTTTATTTAGCCCTCTTCGCAGCCTCCAGGGCCCGTTATTGCATTGGCATCATTACACACTGTCAGTCCAGGAGTCACCTAGAAAAACATAGCCCTTTACAATTATTAATGTGTCTGCTGGGCAGAGAAATAAGAGGTGAATAGGCCCAGGCAGTGTCACCACCTCTCATTTCGCTGATGTAGTTACAGGCCATATTGAGGAGCAGCTGATCGTGACACTGTTTAAACACACATTGACCTACATTCACGATTCAGGATGTTTGAACTAATCTTCTATTTCCTCTCTGTCTCCTTTCATCCGCCCTTTCCTACTTGCCCCATGTTCTCCTGCTTTTCATCTTGTCCTTTTTTTTTTTTTTTTTCAACCTTTTTCTTTTTTTGTCTTAACATCCCCATTATCCTTCATTCCTTCAATCTCTTTGCTCTTTTCTTATAATTGCTACTTTTCTCCATCTAGGTACACTCCGGTGGGTCGATCCTTCTTCTCTGCTCCAGAGGGCTATGACCATCCCCTGGGAGGTGGGAGGGAGGTTTGGTTCGGTTTCCATCAGTCCGTGCGCCCTGCCATGTGGAAGATGATGCTTAACATTGATGGTGAGAACCAAATTCCACCTAGACTTAATTTAGCTTTGATGGCACCTCAGGGCTTCAAGATGGCCTCACAGCTACAACAATGTAAATAGAAAGGCTGGTCTTACTGCCTATTGCCTCAGACTAGGGTTGGGTATCAAATTGGTTTTTTTCTGATACCGGTGCTAAATCGATACTTTTAAAATGGTGCCGGTGCCTGAACCGAAATGTATGTAATATATTTATAATGTATATAATATAAAATATAAAAAAGGAGCACAAAACGAGAGTTGGCGACATTAAAAAACGGCTTGTTTATTGCTAAGGCCATATGGTCAAAATTAAATGATTTGATTAATAATGTAATAACAATAACTTATAACAATGACTTATTTCACCAGTAAATTGCTGGTAAACAACAAAAACAAGCACTAGATGGGGAAAAGGGTATTTTACAATAACTTAAAATGCACCACAAGGCTGGCAAGTTTCAAGTGAACGCCCCGCTGTGTCAGACTGTTACATCCTGCTGTTGGCATCTTCTACTGGGAAATACAGTCCCACTTTACACCGCTTAACGTGAGCTGTCAGCATTTTAACCATTGTGTTTAATCCAGCTACCAGCTAACGGTAACGTAGCGCCCCGTGCAGCGATGCTTCTGAAGAAAAAAAAAAAAGTCAGGCACCAAAATGAGGAACTGAAATTTTCGTTCTTATTCGTTATCGTTACTACCGTTTACGTCGGAACCGGTTGCCCTATTGGCACCAGGTTTCGGTACCCTACCTTACCTCAGACACAGTAGGAACTATGTTTGCTAATATAGCTGTTCATATTTAAAAAATATTGAAATATGTACAAGATTCACAAGATTTTTTTTGTAATTCAATCTTTGTTTAAAAAAAGAATGTCTTCTCTTGTACAGTAACACAGAAATTGTTTTCCCTGCTCCCCTTTCACAGCTGGGGAAATGAGATTTTAATAATTAAACAGATAGATTAGAGTGACATGGAGCCTCCATGATACAGGGTATTTTTAGAGATTTGTGCGCTAATAATTTACTTTCAATGATGTTATGTTTGAGGAAATGTAATAGCTGTATTTAACATAAATCTAACGTGACAATATCACATTCATTAGAAAGTTAGTTCATTGGAGCTGAATGAGGTCTGCATAACACTCAAGCTTTTTCATCAGTGGGGGAGGCTGAAGTGCTGAGCCGGGGAACCACTTATTTTTTTATGAAGCAGCACACCTTCTATGGGCTCAGCGTTAAACTACCAGATAGATTTGCTTTTTATTCTGGTTAGTTTTTCTTCAAATAAAAAAAACTGTACTTTCTGCTTGCATTACTTGTCAAGGCTGTTGAATAAGTTAAGCTTGACATGGCGATGGCATTCATCCTTCTCGTCATGACGCGTCATTTAGTTGTCGACCACTTTGTCAGAACGGAGCTAATTCTGCTGGGTGAGAAGCATTTTTTGATGGAAAAGTTCAAGATGTAGTTTGGTAATTAGTTTTAGCACTGGGCTAGCGTCAGTAGAAGAACTTTGTTTGATGACGTGGACTAGTGAGCTACAATTTCAATCTGTTTTAATGAATTGTGAAAAATAAGGGGCAGAAAGGGTGACGGAGAATGTGTTTTGCCATATGCACACTGCAGGAGGTTGTCGCGGGACCAGGTCTCTGCTGATGAGAGAGAAAGTGTGTGTGAGTGTTAGAGGAACGTGGAGGGAGGTGGGTTTTTGGTTGGATGGGAACTGACTAGTCGGTTGCTGTGGAGACAGAGGTGTGTGTGTGTGTGTGTGTGTGTGTGTGTGTGTGTGTGTGTGTGTGTGTGTGTGTGTGTGTGTGTGTGTGTGTGTGTGTGTGTGGACATTAGTGAGACTGGTGGGTGTTACCTGGGTCAGGAGGGTAGCTGTGTGGAGCATTTCCTTGAGACAGCTTTTGTTTTTCTCCCAGTCTTTGAAGCCTCTGTCTCTATTTGAATCTTTCCCTCTCTGATTCTCTCTTTGTCTCATTTTCCCGCCCTGTCAACCTTCGAAACCATTGGTCGGCTCAAGTTTCTTGTCTGCTCTCCAGCAGCAAACTAGAACTCCCAAGTGTTTGCAAGGCATGGCATTTTGTACTGGCAAGGCAAATACATGCAACAAAGCGCATGTAACCAAATCATTGTAACGATGCGTGGAGAGGACAATTATGAGTGATGTTGCTTCCTGTCAATGGTGAAAGGCTCAACGGTGCAAACCAGAGGTGTACTGTAAGAGAGTGTGTGTGTGTGTGTGTATACGTGCAATTATCTGTCTCATGGATGCGCGCTAGTAGTGCTTTCATCAAACACACCGTCGGAGAGGGATTATTTACATCACAACAGCTGAGCCAGATTATTCGTCAACAACATTGACACCACCCTCTCTTCATCTCTCTCTGCCCATTTTTGGATTTCTTTTGGTCTCGCTTTTTGTTTTGTAATACCTAACTTGTGAAAAGTGTTACTGCAGTTGTTAGGACAGCTTTAAATTTCCCTTAAAAAGCCTTACAAAGTGCCTATTAATTCTACATTGTCAGAAGTTATATATGCATAAAAGTTTTACATTTCTTTCCAGGCAGACACTCAACATGTGACCATCCAATTTGCACTATGATGTTTATTGGTATAACACTGTTGAATTTTTAGAATCAAGTTGTTGTCATTCAGTGTAGCGTTATAGTATATCATGGGTTTTGTTTGTCTTGAATGACTCTTGTCCTCGCTTTATCTTGCAGTGTCTGCCACCGCCTTCTACAAGGCCCAGCCAGTCATCCAGTTCATGTGTGAAGTGCTGGACATCCACAACATAGACGAGCAGCCTCGCCCTCTCACAGACTCGCACCGGGTCAAATTCACCAAAGAAATCAAAGGTGATTACGGGAGTCTAAAGTGCGCCTGCATGTGAGAAAAGAGCTCAATCAAATAAATCAAAGTGCATTACGTGTGCGTGGAGAGATAGTTTGAGCAGAAACATGGAGTGCACATGCCGCAGCCACACACACACACACGCACACACACACACACACACACACACACACACACACACATATATACACACACACACACACACACACACACACACACACATATTCTTAATGCTTCTCCAACACTTTCTGTTATTCACCAGGTTTGAAGGTGGAGGTGACGCACTGTGGAACCATGCGGAGGAAGTACCGCGTCTGCAACGTGACCCGTCGGCCTGCCAGCCATCAAACGTGAGTCAGCCTCCGGGCGGGGAGGGGAACAGGAGACTCTGGGCTGAGTGCGTGGATGTGATGGGGGCGGGGAGCACAGATCACAGAGGATGCGATCACCGATTCACCACCAAACAAACCAGATAATAGCTGACTCATCTAGCAACCATGCAGTCAATATTAGTCATCCATTAGTGAAGTAGCCGTTGTGTGTGTGTGTGCCTGCTGATCTTCAGAGTTTCCTGAGTCTTAACAGTCCAGAGTAGAATACCTCGCTGTGTGTTATCCTTTAAATGGTGTTAAATCACCATATTGCCATCGAAAAGGATGTTCCATATCTATGGCAATAGCCTTGTAGCAATATGCATCAGAATAAGAGTAAAGATACTCAATGATATTTAAATAGTGATTATGAGGTTTGGACGATAGATGGCTACACGCTTGTAAATTGTTGTCAATGCGTTCTATGGCTGTGGTTTTTATGAATAGTAATTGACTTACATTCAGTTGCCAGTTTAAGGTACACCTAGCTAAAACTAATACAGTGTACTGTAATACAACAGTAGCAATAAGTCCTACCTTCATGAAGGTTATAATGCTCAGTTTTGTTTAGTAATGATCCATGAACCTCTCCAAAACTGTTTCAACAAAAATTAAACATTATAACCTTCATGAAGGCAAGTTTTAATGACCGTTGCATTAATTTTTTATAAACTGGCAACTGACTGTATTTTTTGTTTACATTAAGTAATCCAGTAGCCCAGTACAGTATCCATGTCCAAAAAGGGCTGTTCGGAGAAATCCTACCTATAACCATAATTATGGTCTGTTTCTGCGCTATTGTCACTGATATGAATATATATGGTAGCCAGCCAAAACGTATACCTGTGGCACTTGTTACAAATTGTATTTTTTTTTTGTTACAATCATATTGTTTTGCCCCCAATCTGATTTAGAGATGCAATGTCTCTGCCACACACTAAAAAGTATACTGAAGTTAATAAAACAAATCTAGTTTAGGTAAGCGATCCGAGACAATGTAAAACCTTTGCATTTATAGCAAAATAGTCTGCATCACTGCTTTCCTTACATGGTTTTATATTTTGAACATGTAAAGCAAACCAGTGAATAAAGATTAGACAGATTTTAGCTTAATTAAATATTGCTTTATCAGCTACAGATCAGCTACGATCCTAAGGCCCTATTTAAAAAAAAAAAAAAAAAAAAAAAAAAAAAAAAAGCTAAGCAATCTAATTCAGTTGCCTTCAGAAGTAGTCTAGTTTTTGACATGATATGCTCTTTTCCCTGCAGGTTCCCTCTACAGTTGGAAAATGGTCAAACTGTAGAGCGCACTGTAGCCCAGTACTTCAGGGAAAAGTACAACCTGCAGCTGAAGTACCCACATTTGCCCTGTCTACAAGTGGGTCAAGAGCAAAAGCACACATACCTGCCCCTGGAGGTGAGAGAAAACAACTTGCTATTTCACTTTTTTGTTTCAATGTAAACGTAACTCAAAATGAAGAAACCAGCTGGCAGCTGTCAGTTGTGCCTGTGTGTCAGCTGTATGAATAATATGCAGCTGCATAAATAGCTCAAGCGTGCCCAGACAGTCTTTTGCTGGCTCAATTAAAACTAAAATTATATAAATAAATGTATGTATGTAAATTATAGATTCAACGTTTGTCTTCGTTTTCTTGCAGGTGTGTAACATTGTAGCAGGTCAACGATGCATCAAGAAGCTGACAGATAATCAGACCTCCACTATGATCAAAGCCACAGCTCGCTCTGCACCCGACAGACAAGAGGAGATCAGCAGGCTGGTGAGTTGGATCAAGATCCCTTCTATCGCTCCATAGACACCCTATGTGAATACTGAATTTACATTTAGTGGCATCTCTTGATTAGTTGACTGTATGTATGTCAAGTATTCCTTCAGCATCAACATAATATAAATTCAAGGCTGTGACACCTATTTGGTTGCATACTTGAGTTTTTGGAATGAGCACTTACATAAAGTAGACTGGTTAAAATTGGTACCGTTATGTACTGTATTTTCTTACTAATGGTAAAAAATTTAGTTACAGAACACCAAAACAAATGGTGTTTATGCATCATATCCTGTCCAATTGACCTGCAATTTGCCTAGTAGGCAGAACATCTTATGTTGTACAGTGTCCTAAGTATGCACCATCATTCAAGTGGTTAGGTTTATGTAATACCGTGCAAAGTCAAAATGCCAAGCCATTGTTGGGGCTCTAACTTTAAAGGAGGAGGGTGTCGACACAGCCAAAGACAAAACGCTGCCTGGATGGCTGGCGCGTTGCTAAGCTTGTCAACACTTGGTTGCCATGCTGTTCATTTTGATATCAAATTGCTTGTTTAGGAATCACCCATCCTAGATTCTCATTTTATATTGTTAACCAAGGCATGTCTGTGTGCTTTTCCATTGCATTTGGCAATTACAAGGCAGGCCTACATAGGGTCAACAAAATACCAGAGTTGTAATGGCTTTAATGTGCGTGAGGCTGCTACAGTGTCTGCAGCGTATTGTTTATGGAAAGATTGATGGGCTGTACACCGCCTCTGGCCACCATCAGATTAACAATGCACATTCAGTTCCTGCTTTTACCTTATTAAACCACATCTCCCTATCTCTTCACTCAGAAGCAAAATCACTGGACTTGCTTACAGGAAATCGACATAGACAGCACTGTGGTGGTGTTTTCATTTAGATGCACAGTTGCTTAAAACTGACAGGCCAGTGTGGGTGTAATAGCAGAGGTTGAGAGACAGAAACGGGCAAAACAAGCAGATAAGCTGTGTCTGTCAGAACTACATACTGTAAGTACCAGGTGGGCTGACATGCAGTCATGTTGGATTAGGGAGCTTGCGCCTGACATTGTGTGACATGTCACCAATTTACCATTTAATTTTTCCTCTCCACCAACATCTTGTGAAATAATGAAAACAATCAAAATGCTAACTGCAAAAGAGAAATTGCCTTAAAGAACCATTAAGGGAAACTAATACCCGTACAGAAAAGCAAAGCCTCATTAGGGTTACAAGCATAGGCCTATGGTCTATCTAAAACAATGATGGCACAAGCACTTGGCACAGAGGCAAGCATAGTAGACATCACATTTTGTGATTAAATGCCAACTGAACTACTGCTGCACTTTGGCTGTGTTCTTAAGAGGAATCACAGTTGTGTCACAATATACAAATGTTGTCCTACTGTACAACATCTGAGAAATGGTCTCTACACTGGTAATTCACAACAAGCCTCTTCTAAGTTAAGCTGCTGCTCTTAAAAGAATAGTTTGACTTTTTCGGAAATGCGCTTATTCACTTTCTGGCTGAGAGTTAGGTGAGAAGAACCACCTAATATTAACTGACCGATATGAGAGTGGTATTCTTCTCCTCTAACTCTTAGCAAAAAAGCAAAGTAAGCTTATTTCCCAAAATGTCAGCACTGTTTCTTCAACCAAAACAAGCCAGGATAAGTGAGCAGATATAGGAAACTTCTGTAGAACACATGGCTATATACTATAACCTTTTGCGTAAATGGTCTTTACTCATGTTGTTATTAACTACCGTGGCCTGAACCTGTGTCCAATATTCCCACCCTCTTTCCCTGCAGGTACGCAGTGCCAACTACGAGGCGGACCCTTTTGTGCAGGAATTCCAGTTTAAGGTGCGCGACGAGATGGCCCATGTGACGGGGCGAGTGCTACCCGCCCCCATGCTGCAGTACGGCGGCAGGGTGAGCACAGAGCACTTTATGGTACCCTTCCTTTAAATCACGCCCATTCTCTCTGTTTGTCTGACACGCTCTCCCCTTCCTGAGCCTTTATTCCACTGTCTCTAAGGGGAACTAACTCACTGGCTTCTGTTTGTACTACATGGTGTCAGTCTTTTTGGCTTTTTTTTTGTGGTTGAGTCTCAGTAGTGCAAACTTAAAACGTTTTTTATAGGGGCAAACAGGACAGGAAACATTTGTCTCTCTGCGACAAGGGTTAAATCAAAAAAAAGAATACCCAGATCATGATTGGATAGCTTCTAAAGTATATAGCCTTTGCCAGCATTTGCACAATGTTAATTTTCCTTTCGTGAAGTCAAAAAGAGTTGGGTTAAAGAAATTTACAAAATTGCATAAAGAAGCAGCTTACTGAGACTGAACTACAGCCTTTATTAACATCTGTCTGTTTATCTTTTCTGAGGGGGCACATCTTTACATAAATACTATACTACTAATAATAATAATAATACTACACTTTTATAGAGCACTTATCAAAACAAAGTACAAAGTGCTGCTCAGAGGGCAGAAGGTAAAAATAATTAAATAAAATACCAAAGTGAAAGATAAAATTATTATATTTGGATGTGTGTATTAGTGAGAACTATGACACAATTATGCACACTATGCTGTGCATGATACACAGTAAATGGCATCTCACATACGATTCGTCACATAGTGCATCACACTACCTTTGCAATGGAATTCAACTTAACAATATTTGTTATTTGATTTGAAAGTTAAATGTTTCTCTGGTGAGCACAAATATATTTTGCAAATGCATGTTTCTTTGACTGACATGTTTCTTTTCTTTTGTGAATTTATGTACAAAAGTGAATGTTAATACATTTTGGTATGGATGAAGAGTGCGTGTGGGTTCTGTGGGTTTTCAGAAAGTGCGTGTGTTTATGTTTGTATGCGAGTGAAGGCGCTCTCGTCTTCCTACTTATGTAAGCGTGAGTCTGAATGAACCGAATGTATGCGAGTGTTTGCCCACATAATCATGAGTACATGCGGTGAGACTGCAATGTTGTTTCAGAACCGCACTGTAGCCACGCCCAGCCACGGGGTGTGGGACATGAGGGGGAAGCAGTTCCACACCGGGGTGGAGATCAAGATGTGGGCCATCGCCTGTTTCGCCACGCAAAGGCAGTGTCGAGAAGAAATACTAAAGTATGATTATTTGCAAATGTTTTCAAAAAGTCTGTTTCTGAGATTCTGTTGTCGCTGTGCGTACAGTGATGATGCCCACTTAAGTATGTTCATGAAAGTTCAAAAGACATTTGTTAGATTACTATTCAAATCACTTATCTATTTTGCCTTTCTCATTAATCTTTTATGATGTCAGAGATTGTATTTGTATATTTTGTTTCCATAGATTGTGATCTGGCATGAATTAAAGGTCACATATTATGCTATTCTATTTTTTTCTGTCATATCTACAATGTTATAATGATGGATTTTCATGTTAAATGTGGCCAAAATAATGAGGTAAACATATTTTAGACAAATCCCTGTGAGCTAAAACGTTCAGATTTCCAACTATTCTGAACACTCCGGTTTCAACAGTTTGTTCTACTCTCGGTTAAGTGTTACGCAACTCTAAGCCGGCCTTCTATGATTGGTCATCTGCTCCAAGTAGGCAGGACTGGAGTGTTTTTTTTATTATTATTATTATTTTTTTTTTTTTAAAGCCACAGCGGTGTTAACATTGTCCCATGTAACTACATGTAACAGCAGTAAACAATTTTACCTTGGCTGCCAGTGTCGTTAAATTCTCCCCAATTCCGGGTCACATTACTCCTGAAACATTTTCTGTTAGTAGTATTTGGTTTCAAAGCCTTTTTATTTGCAATTTTTGACCGTAGAAATTGCTGCTATATTCTATTAATGTCAGCTGCTAACTGAAGTAGCTAACGTTACATGGCTAACAGCAATGAACAATGTCATCTTAATTTGTTGCTTTTTTAAAATTATTTATCAAATTAAGTGCTAAAGGGCTTCACATTGGAAAAAAAGATGGATACGCAAGTTTCATCAGTGCATCCACAAAACAACAGGAGCTTTCAACATCCATATATCTAGATATTACAGAATTTACTGGATAGATTTTGTGTAAAATTTTGAAATTAATTTCTTTGACTTTGTTAGAAATACAAAATGTATGCGGTAAAAGCCATGTTTGTTTCCAGTTTATATCTTCCCAATGTGAATTCCAATAAGACTTTACTTTGTACAATTTGACAAATAAATTTATTATCCCATTGTTTTTTTATCATGTAGGTCAAAGTAGGGTGAGCATATGACATAATTACTTCATTAAAACAAACATGACTCTTAATCAGATGGATTAAACCTGAACCATGGTCATCAAATAAACACAAAATATTAATGATATTTCTTTGAAACCACTTTGGATAAAAGAGAGTGGTATTTCCAATAGTTATAATATTATTATTCCATAAGAAAGTCTTGTGAGGAGAAAAGTTGTGGATGAAGCACAACTTCCAGGCAAGAAGTGACTGCTGATGAAACTGATAATGCAACAGGAAGTCTGTTTGGGGAGTAATTACATGTCAAAACAAAAGAAAGACCAACAATTTTATTAAAAATATGGTTAGGGATGAAGAACCATATACTATAGAATTTGGGTTTGCCAGGCATCTTTAATTTTAGCAAGCATTATCCGTATCAATAAAATGTAAAGCTTCAAGACCTCCTTCCTCTCTGTTATTAGATAGTACTGCTTTTTGTTTTTGAGTTTTATTTTTCCAAATAAAATCAAGGAATAACGTATTAATATCATTGGCCATGGAATCCTTAACAAAACGAGAAAGTGAAGGGTAAACACAGTGAGACAGGCCTTCAGTTTTTTATAAAAGTACTCTACCATACAATGTTAAGTCCCTTTTGAAGCCAGAGGTTTACTATATTTCTAGTCTTCTTAATTCTCTCGTTAAAGTTCAAATGTTATCTTGCTAAAAGATTTCTAGTTATATAAATACCTAAATATTTCACTAAATTCTTTACAGGAACATTTTCTATTGATGTATCTTCACAATCATGCAATGATGAATGAAAGCCTTTGAATGTACCGAGTCTGCATAGTCCAATAGGTCTACTACAAGTCTAATATTATTACTAATCGACCCTTAATAAAGCCTGAATAAGTTTCAGCAACAATATGGTCAAGACTTGTGTTTAATCTATTTGCAAAAAGAGCCAAGATTTTATAATCAACTGTTAATACAGTGATAGGCCGCCAATTATCTATTAATAAAATGTCTTTATCAGGTTTTAGTATTAAGGAGATAATATCTTGTTTCACAGTTGTACTCCTATCTCTCTGACTTATAGCTACATTACTTATAGCATACTGCTAACTATTAAGTAGCTAGCTACATGCTAAAGCGACATAGCTGTAATCTCGGCCAATGCTGGTCATTTCTCCCCAAATTCCAGTCACTTTGCTGCTGGGACATGTTTGGTTGTGTAATATTAGGTTTAGAAGCTTTTATTGGTGATTTTTCATGGTACAAAGTCCTGCTATATACTCCGTTGCAGTATCTCCAGCTTCTACTAAGGAGATTCCAGGAAGCGCGCTGGCCAATCAGAGCAGACTGGGCTTTTTCAAAAAGACTAAATTCTTGCTATTGGGGGAATTACTGGAATTGTTGGGTCTTTGTAAATTATAGAGCGTGGTCTAGACCTACTCTATCTGTAAAGTGTCCTGAGATAACTCTTGTTATGATTTGTTACTATAATCCATCCATCCATCCATCTTTGTCCGCTTATCCGGTGTCGGGTCGCGGACGTTTTTTAATACAAACACAAAATGCAAGTATAATCCTGAAAATGCTATATAATAGTTGCCCTTTAATATTATCTATTTCAAATGATTACTTAAAGAACAGTAGCATTTCTTATCAGCATAAGGCAATTTGCAGTTTTTAGGGTACGTCTTTGACATCTGGTCAGGGACTACAGATAAAAAAACTATCCATTTGTCTACCTGACATAATTACGGTTATTTTTAATGAATGTGAGTCCTTCTGGTATTAACTGGTAAAGTAAAAATCTAAAATAAAATAGTCAGGCTCTGCAAACTGCTGAGCATGGACAAATGCAATGAGGACTAAAGTTAGAGTTTTGTTATTATTGGATAATAACATGGTTAAACACATTTTCAAATGTAAAGTTTTTACTTAAGATAACTGATTAATGTCAAACATCATTGACATACCATTTGCTGTTACAAACGTTTTTGCAGGTGTCCGTGCTTATTATTTTCTTCCAAGCAAACGGGCACAAGCTTGCAGCTTTGATTGTAGTTGACTTCACCATTCTACTGACTCTTCATCCTGGCCTCCCGCTTCTTCCTTGTGTAGGGGTTTCACAGACCAGCTGCGTAAGATCTCTAAGGATGCTGGGATGCCCATCCAGGGCCAGCCATGTTTCTGTAAATACGCCCAGGGAGCGGACAGTGTGGAGCCCATGTTCAGACACCTGAAGAACACCTACGCCGGACTGCAGCTCATCATCGTCATTCTGCCGGGAAAGACTCCTGTCTATGGTTAGAAAACTGCTTTAAATAAATATTATATTAGATCCCTGAGATATTCTTGTGGCTTAGATTGGGTGGAAACACTAATGCTACTCTGGTACTGGTGCAATATTCTCTCAAATGTCAATGAAAGAGCCACATTGAGGAGAGTGTAGTTCACGCTCTATCAAAAAATGTTCTTATTCTTAAATAATATTTTCTATCTTTGAGTATTTTTCTCAGACTGCACGTACCCATGTTTTATTCTTAAATCCTACAGTGTTTCCATGTATGACGGCTCTCTTGTATGGTTTCTATTTAACTACTATTTCTATTTAAGTACGGCTCATTATTCCACTGCCTAAATCTCTATTTTAAAAACTGACATCAACATTATAATGTCCTGTGCTACTTTTGCGAGGATGAAATATTTGTTTTAATTGACTTAACTTTTCCTTTTTTCTAACGCTCACTTTTTGTAACCACCCACAGCCGAGGTAAAGCGCGTGGGAGACACCCTCTTGGGCATGGCCACGCAGTGTGTCCAGGTGAAGAACGTGGTGAAGACGTCACCTCAGACCCTCTCCAACCTCTGCCTCAAGATCAATGTGAAGCTGGGAGGCATCAACAACATCCTGGTGCCTCACCAACGGTCAGTCATGCTCTCCTTCTCCTCATGTATTAGATAAGAGTTCAGAATGCAGCAGCTAGGCTACTTACTGGTTTTATCAGAAAACATCACATTACCCCAATCCCAACTTCTCTCCACTGGCTCCCCGTTCAATTTAGAAGTGATTTTTAAGAAACTGTGCCAGTATGCAGCCTCAGATCCTCTGGTGGGGCCTTTCTGGCCGTTCCAAAGTCGAGGCTTAAATCTAAAGTTGACCGTTCTTTTGCCATCAGTATCCCCTCGGCTTTGGAATAACCTGCCTGAGGAGATAAGGCTCGCAGAATTAGTGATTTAGTTTTTCATCACTTCTTAAAACCCACTTTTATTGACTTGCTTTCATGTGATGTCTTTTTATTGTTGTCTTTTTATCGTCGTCTTTCTATTGCTTTTATTGTCTTTTCATTGCTTTTATTCTTTTATTTGTATTTATAATTCATTTTGTTTTGCTTTTGTTTCGCCTCACTGTTCGGCTTTCTGCTATTATATTGTCTTCTCGGTATACAGCTCTGTTTTTAAAGGTGCTATATAAATAAACAATATAAAAGTTATTATTATTATATTATATATGGCAATGCTCTGCTATTAGTGATGCTGATTTTAAATGGCCTCCTGTAGCTTGGACTGTTAAATTATTATTTCAAAATTTGTGTCATAATATGATTCACGAAATAATATGACTGTCCATTTGAGAAACTCAATAAAATGAATGTCTTTGTTACGTCTCTCAATCAACAGACCGTCAGTGTTTCAGCAGCCAGTTATCTTCTTGGGAGCAGATGTGACACATCCGCCTGCTGGAGATGGGAAGAAGCCTTCAATTGCAGCAGTGAGTTTTTTTCTTCTTCATTTTACACCTGACCTAGTCTCGCATTGCCAGACCTTCCTCCACAGCGCTGCGGAGGAGGGTCTGGCTAGTCCACACAGCATTCCGGGATGGGAGAAAAATGTGCTCTGGTTTATTGGCATTTCTTTAAACCAGTCACAATCGTCTTGGGTGTTGCTAAGCATCGTACGGAGCAAAGGTGTCGCTGCAAAAAAGCCTCATGAAGAAACTTGTTTTGGTGTTATAAGTTATTTTAATCATGCGAGAGAAAACTCAAATTCGCCAGATAGTCTAGCTAGTTGTCTGGATTTACCCTGCAGAGATTTGAGGAGCAGTTAACCATAGTCCTCATAAATCAAACAGAGTTTAAAATTACAACACAAAGGAAGTGGAAGATAACGGACAGCCGGCCGGAAAGAGTTTTTCCGGCGGCAACAGAACAATCCTGGAAGTGGAACTCCGTAGATATATAGACTACACCTGACCTATTGGTTGAATGTATTAACCTATTAACTTCCCTGTATCTGACATTCATTCTTGATTGACCCCTTGTAATCTATCACCATGCCCCCCCCTCTCTCTTCCAGGTGGTAGGCAGTATGGACGCCCACCCCAGCAGATACTGTGCCACTGTGCGGGTCCAGAGGCCCAGGCAGGAGGTTATCCAGGACCTGGCCTCCATGGTGCGGGAATTGCTGATCCAGTTCTACAAGTCAACCCGCTACAAGCCCACCAGGATCATTTTCTACAGGGATGGAGTTTCAGAAGGCCAGTTCAGACAGGTCAGCTCCCACTTTCTCTCACAAAACGACTGGAGTCAGGTTGTGAATTATGCAGCAGACATCAGCCAGAATTCAGTTGAGTTTGGTTTGCAGAATTCTCTTTACTCATCATCTTATTTAATCATAGATGATTAAATAAGATACATTTTTTTTACAATTGAGGACAACATTGCCAGGCTTTCTTGCATTTGAACTAGATTTAGGTTTATGTCCCAGATGGATATTTGTTTGTACAGACAGTACACATAGCAAGCTATACACACAACAACATGTAGATAAACACAAGTTAATATTCTGATCAGTTGCACAGTAGGCCTGTAGAGAAACGTGGGTAACGATCCATATCATCCTTATATGATAGGACACTATGGAACTAAAACGACACAGATAGATAAGGAAATACAGTGTACTGTATATTGTAACAGTGTGTGAAGAATATGTTTGACGTGGGTTTTCTTCAAGGGTAGTTTCTATAAACTTTTTCTTTTTTTTCTTTTCTTCAGGTGCTGTATTATGAGCTGCTGGCCATTCGTGAGGCCTGTATCAGCCTGGAGAAGGAGTACCAGCCAGGCATCACCTACATTGTTGTGCAAAAACGCCACCATACACGCCTCTTCTGTGCCGACCGCAACGAGAGAGTGAGTTCCCACCACTCACACACAAACACGAGCACACACACACACACACACACACACACTCTCACTCTCTGAAAGTATGATGCAGCAATGGTACCCATTAAAGCCAGTACAGTGTGTTATATGTTAGTCCATATCTTTATCTTTTTTTTTTTTAATGGTCTTTGCCAGCACGTTAAGTACTCGAAATGGGCCTCTTTAATTACCTTTTGTTGTCAATTGGACTGTTCACCCTCCTAACCCCTGTAATTACATTCGATTAAAGCATTAGGGCCCAATGCAAACCGAAAGCTCTGGAGTGGCACTCAAGGCCCCTAGAGTAAGACTCATCTAGTAACAACCTTATTTTCAGTGCAGAGCATTAGGCTCTCTAGAGCATTAGGCTTTTAATTGGTTGATTGGGAAGCACTTGGTAAACCTTTGCCTGATTCGTTCCAGCAACTATTTTTTTTTTCTTCTTTTTTTCAGTGATTACAATTTTTACCTCCTGGCATCAGTTAGTGCTTTAAAAGCTTTGTTTTCTGCTTCTTTTTTCCGGCATCTTCCGTTTTCTTGTTCTAGCTGTTTTTTGTTTTCATGGTGAAACGTTAAAACACAAACAGTCAAAGGGACTCACTGACCTTAACCTTGCTTTTGTCAGGTTGGACGTAGTGGAAACATTCCTGCTGGTACGACCGTAGATACGGACATCACACATCCCTACGAGTTTGACTTTTACCTCTGCAGTCACGCTGGAATACAGGTCAGACCAACCTCTTGTCTTCTCTGCCCAGCCTGCTGCCCTTTTTTCAGCAGTGTTTCATCACATTCTCCTTCACTAAAATCTGAAGTCTGAAAAGGGTTTGCTTATGCAGAGCTATGCATTCTTGCAAGTAAAATAAGAAACAGGATTCAGACATTAAATGGCAGAGAGAGAAAAGAGGAAATACACTTTCCTTTTATTTATACTTTATTTGAGGTTCGATCTCCAGGAGCTGACAAAGTCGTGCCTATCAAAAATCATATGCCAGGGAGCTTCCTTCCCTTTATGCCACGGAAAACAGGACGCCTGTTCTGCAAGACTTCTTTCTTCAATCTACCATCTTTTTTTCTTTTTTTTTTTTTTTTTTTACTTCCTCCCTTCTTTTAAATGTAAAAGTAACTAGGACAGTGAGGTTCTGCAACAGCACATTGTGCTGTTGTTATTCTTGTCCCGAAGACTATAATGGTATGCATACAGCGGTATATACATCCTAGTTGGTTTGTGTTGCTGATAGCATCCTTATGGGTGTTTTTTTTTAGGCAAAGGTTTAATTGTTTGACTGGGGTCATTTTTTTTTTCTTTGAGTCCACCGAAGCAAACTCTTATTGACTGTGTTTAAAATGCAATAATGTATTGTTATCTTAAATGTGAATCTAATAATAATAATATAAATGTGTCATTTAATCCCCTTCTCCCAGGGCACCAGTCGGCCCTCCCACTACCACGTACTGTGGGACGACAATTGTTTTACCGCTGACGAGTTCCAGCTGCTCACCTACCAGTTGTGCCACACCTATGTGCGCTGTACCCGCTCCGTCTCCATCCCTGCGCCAGCCTACTACGCCCACCTGGTGGCCTTCCGTGCCCGCTACCATCTGGTGGACAAAGAACATGACAGGTGAGAGAGACTGGAGGCAATAAACAAGATGTTCTTCTATTTTGACTCTGAATCTAAAGGTCTTGAAGTGATGTTTTTAGAGAGAAATGTTTTGATAGCAGTTGTCATGTATTGCAGAATGTGCCCAGTTTTCCTACGTGCATCGCATGCCATAATTGTGTGTCATCCATCATAACTGGTCCTCTCCTCTCCACTGTGCAGCGCTGAGGGCAGCCACGTGTCTGGTCAGAGTAACGGTCGGGACCCCCAGGCGCTGGCCAAAGCTGTTCAGATTCACCACGACACCCTGAGGACCATGTACTTCGCCTGAGCTAAACCAACCCTCCCCGACCATTGCCACCCTTTACACACACACATAAACACACACAGACACAACCATGCACACCTGGCTTGCCAGTCAAGGAGTCCTCATATGTGCAAGTCCCGCCCCCCCCCCCCCTACATGCCTAGTCAATCCGGACCTGACACTGTGCAGAGGAAAGCAGGGAGGAGGGAGGGGAGGAGGCACCCCTACACTGGACAGAGGATGCAAACGCTGCTTTAAAAACAAACGAGAGAAACTCAGCACTATTATGCAATATTAAACCAGCCAACTAGTTAATTTTCACCCTTATTAGGCCCCCTTTCCATTGCCCCTCCTATCTGTTCTTCCCTGTGTCTCCTTTACTTGTGGCCTAGTGGGTGTTTTTCTTGTTTGTTTTTACTTTTGCTCCCCTTTGGCACAGTCTTTCTGTATAGTCTACTAATCTGCTCCTTTGCCAGCTACAGTACCTCAAGTCAGTTTGAGCAGCAGCACTTTTACATTGTGTTGACTCTCCCCGGTGTTTCCAATGAGGGAGCAGAGAAGAAGGAAGGGTCAGACTCTGGAGTTGGTGTTTGATTTCTTTTGGAATATAGTTGTTTCGTTGGACCAGTTGCCACTTTTATTTTTCCTCTTGTTTCCTCTTCTCTGTCACGTTTCCCTAGTGTGTGAAATTACCGGTTTCTTTTTATGGAGCATCATGTTCTTTGGAGCACACTGCCACCTGTTGGCGACGAGGTATAAATGCCCCTTTAAAGTCACAACAACAAGTTGTTGTCTTATAAGGTTTCAGATCAGTTTTGATTTCTCTTTAGCAGCCAGCTGTCACATTTAAACAGGCAGTTTATATTGGCTGATATATCAATTGCAGCCATCTATGAATTTTATTTAAAGTATAACACTGTTATTTGATTCTGGTTGTTATTTTTCTTCTACATTATGTGAAACATTTTATGATTCTGACTTCTTTTTTGAAAAACTCATTTAAAACCGTGTACGCTTATGTTTTTAATCTTAGTAGTTGTCATGCATTCGTTTCCCTCAGTGCTTTATCTCACATTTCCCTCTCATGAGTTTGAGATTGTGGGTAAATAGAGATCACGTCAATGGTTTCCTCTAGTGCAATAATCAGTCGAACGAAGGGAAGGGGACTTAAGGGGACGTAAATTGATTTGAAAGTGAGTGTCCTCGAAAGGAGAACGGTTTGCCACTCGTTAGACACTTTCATGTTTGTTCCTCTGTGAGACGATTGAGCAGCATGTTTTATTAGTTTGCCCTAGGGCGTTGGGCAAAAATGGTGCAACTGCAGTTTTGGTGATTTTCATGTTTTTACTTGAATTGAAGGATTTTATGCTCCTCTGTGGTGTGAGGCTACTCTATCAGCATTGGGCATGATTTCATAATTCCTGATCATCAGTTTGCTAATGAGGCTGATTTTCTTCATTCCTAAGAGTAACAAAGGTTTTCACCTCACAGCAGCAAAGTGGAGTTTAAAGGCCATAAAGAGGTATTATTCAAGTGCCTGGTGTATAACTTGTTATAGGGATCCTATTTCAGTGGGTTAAAATAAAACAAATGGACAGCATAAGATGGTTTAAAGCAAGAAAGTTTCACCCGATGCCTCTTATTCTCCTGACTTTTCTACACATTCTCATTCAAATCATCCTAAATTCAATATATTTATTGTTGCCCATACAGCAGTGTTGGCTGTTGGCTTTGCTTCTGAGCAGTGTTCAAGTAAAGCAGGCCGAGTCGTGTTTTTGCTTAATCTTCACCAGACATGGATCCAGCTGCTACAGTGTGTTTGTACCCAAAAGGCCGGGTTCATGGGCATGGAGTCGGCCGCGTCATAAATGAACTGTTTCTTTCAATAGAAATCCTGAGTCCAGGACTATAGGTTTATTTCCTGTCCGTGTAACCCGGCCCAAAAGTTGTCACTAGTTTCAGACCAATGCCGAGGAGTTATGTTAGACAGCTGACTAATAAAATGACATGTGCACCTGGATTGTAGTCACAACTTAGCTCCTTTGTGCCGCTGAAGCTAGTCTGGGGTGGGGGGGGTTAAAAGTTATCTGCACTAAAAGAAGCTGTGTTTCGGGACCGAACACAGGTGTGGTGCTACTCTCTCTGAATTAGAATCTGAAGCTGAACCTCTGTATGAGACTCTGGATGAGTTGGCGGGTAGGGAAGTAGAAAAGAAAATCCAGTAAATCTCACTTGCTTAAGGACAAGAGAAGGTCCTACTGCTATGGTTTAAGGGAGATTTAGGATTTTACTCGGTAGATATGATCAGCATTGAGAACCTGTCAAACGGTACAACGGCGGACGTTCCCTCGGGACGGTGAGGTATAATGCAGGGTCCTGCATCCGCTGTTGCATTTGCGTTTGCTGCCTTCCACTGCGGAAGCCAGTGGGTTTGAGCCTTGATGATTTCACCAGTGTCTGAAAGCCTTTTTAAAAGCTAGATCGAAAGTATATTTGTACATTTGAAATGATGTAATGCACACCACTTATTTTTGCTAACAGAAAAAAAAAATAAAAAAAAGTAGTCTAATTATTAACCTTAGTAATAAATGTATCATGATAAGTAATGGTTAAAAATGTAGAATAACAAAGTTTTATTATTGCAATAGACTGTCGACTAGTTCCCGTGTCACTGTATGACGTATACATAGTTTATGTGTGAACAGTGGTGGGGTTGTTGAAACTAGTGACGTGTGTTTGGACTGTCATACTGTTATTGATAGGGATGTGGACTTAAACCGCCTCTTGCTTTGATGTTTGGCGGGGTGAAAAAAGCTGCAAGATGTGGAATGCTTATTTCTCTCCTTTTTTGTGTGTGTGTAGATGCTCGTACAGCCAGAGGTTTGTCGTAGAGGAAAGAATCTCGAGTGAAAATATGACATACTGTACTCCGGAAAAGGCTTTGTATTAAGACGTTGCATCCCTAGTGTGACGACAAACGGTGGAATAGAAGAAAAGTCGATTGATATATATTGAGCAGTGTCTGCTCTCGAATGTTCTCGGGGGGTTTTCTCCAACTGGTGCTGATGCCCGCTCCTTATCAGGAGGGAGAGTGAAAAGGAATGGGCAAGTGGTTTTTGAAAGTGTTGTTGATCCATTTCAAGGACACGTGTGATCAAAGAATGTCATAACAATGGGTAGTTCTTCTCATTCTCAGTTCATTCCTTTCTGTTAAAGCCTTGGGGGATTTACGTCGGATTGCAACCTCTGCTGCTTTCCTCAGACTCCTCTCTTTACCCGAAGCGCTTCATGTGCTCAAAAATATAAAGACTTACCCTCCCGGTAAATCTGTGGTGTGACAAAGCCTGTAATCTTGTTGCTCTCTTTCCCCCTTTGCTCCCGAACATTTACTCCCCTGTGCCAGGGGACTACATTCCACAGCTGTACAATCCCATCTGATCCCCCTTGGAAGCGTGCTAGAGATTAGGGTTGAACGACAATTGTGGGGGGTCTGGTCAGTAAGACATAGTGGGTTCTGTTATTCATTCAAGTACGTGTGATTAAGATGGAATCAAAGGTGACCAACGATAACTTTTTGAGGCGGGTTATGTTGGAAGTTGAACAAGTCTGGAGGTTGACTTTCGAGAATTAAGAATCCATTTTTAACTCCCTATCTCT
This sequence comes from Perca flavescens, assembly GCF_004354835.1. Classification (NCBI taxonomy): domain Eukaryota; kingdom Metazoa; phylum Chordata; class Actinopteri; order Perciformes; family Percidae; genus Perca; species Perca flavescens. Next base: position 13,135,482 of record NC_041336.1, on the reverse strand, counting down.
GCTGTCGTTAATGGATTTTTTTTTTATTTTTACTTTGTGTATAAACTACACACCTGAGGGCAGTTGAACACATGTTTACATAGCAGATGTGTTTGCCTCGCTTACAACTGAAATGTCATCAGCTCTGCTTTGCAAATATCAGCCAGTAGAGAAGTGACCTAACATGAGCCAAGACCATTTTGGGCCTGTGGAAGTGAACGCTCAAAGGGATACGAAGACATTATTTATTTGGTCAATTTGTCCTCAACAGACATCTGTGTTACACGGCAGGGGAATAGACCTTGTTGGTCCTTCCAGTTCTATTAAAATGACTTTTTAGACTCGATTGAAATGAAAGGGTACACTTTCACTTAGCTTACAATTAGAACTGCTATTTGCTAACAATACAGACAAGTCTTTCTATTGAAGCTGAAGAACAAACATCATGCCCACAAAGCGACAACTGTCTGATGAAGAAGAATCGCTAAATTAACTCCAAAAGGTCAATGTCTCCCTTTTTGAGGAATCGATCAATATCCCTGATTTTGGTTGCTCTCTATTTGCAGTGGAAGGTAGCAATGGAGTGAGAAAAAGTCCACAGAAAGTGCCTTTCCTCATGATGGTGCTGTAAATTGAAAGATAAAATGTAAAATCAAAGAAATAGACTCTCCTTTTCAAGAACACATTGCAATGCAGGAACTGCTGCATTTACACACACACACACACACACGCACACTCACTGTACACGTTTGTTTTTTAGGGAGGGCAATGCAAACTCGTGTTTCATGTATTTAGACATTAAGCCTACATAGAAATAGAATATATGCCAAGTATATGGTTGTGGTTGAGCTTTCGCTTCCTAGTGCATTTAGTGTCTTGGACCAATGGTGTCGTTGGTACAGTGGAATGTGCGTTTGGGAGGGTGGGTGTTGGGGCGGTTTGGGGTCATAGCTGACAATAGCGTGTTGTGACACAGCCCAGCCCACGAATGACACACACACACACACACACACACACACACAGCACAGCACTTTAGAGACCGCAACTCTCACTCAGACACATAGCCAAGAGGTTTCGATCTCTGTCCCTTCAGTCCCCTTTCTTCCTCCCCAGGAGGAGGAGGAGAGGATCCAAACCTCAGTGTAAACGAGTCGAAGGGATGTGTGTTACCAAACCAAGCAGTCGGTCATTAAAAGTGTGCCTCATGCTCTCGTGACTTTGTTGGTGGCTCGGTTGAGTCAGCCTGCTCTCGGGTGGTGCTTTTCCCTCTGGAGTTCCCACTCGACACTTTGTTACAGCTAGGGCTGGGTGTCAAAACACGATATCGGTACCTCCCAGATTTCGGCATCAACATTTTTGAAGCATCTCAAGCTTAATAAGAAAGCAGTTTGGAGGTTTTTACAACAGCGGATTCTTGCACTGAGAGGCAAGGTTTTCTTCTTCAAGGGCATTTTTACTAAGAAAAGCATCAGTGGGATAGAAACTATAGAAACACTTCTTGAAAAGCATAAATGACAAACTCATTCAGTGTGTTGCATAGTGAAGTATGCTTTTATCCAAGTGTCATTTTACAGCAGGTATAAAGATGAAATAAACAGAACCAGTGTCAGTATTGAAACTTTTTTCAAGATGCCCAGCCCTAGTAGCAGCCCATGGCATTCTTTCATCTAAGTGCAATGCCCTGCCATGTGTTTTGTCCCTGATGGAGGGAATGTGTGCCCAGCAGTATCCCTGTCTTGAGCCGTTAGGGTGTTGATTAAAAACCAAGGGTGTGTCTGTAGTTCTGTGGGTACCTTTTCAGTCCATGGGGTGACATCTTTCTATTACAAGAGATCTCAAAAAACACTGCACCTCACTTACCTTGGTATGCTGCATATGTTATACTACATGAAAGAAAACTGCAAATTGCTTTTATTATGACATATAATGCTTGAGTAATGCCTGATTGCGATATTCTTATACGGTAACTATTTTAGAGTCAAAATAAGTATAACTGTAAAAAAAAAAAAAAAAAAAAAATATTCTCTGTTTTGTCTTAACACTTATCCGATTTTGAGAAACTGTTCTTGAGCCGACTTTTATTTTGTTGTCCTATTTAAATGTGTCGTTCTTTAAATTTATATATGAAATATATATGTGCGGAATATTTTATGGTGTATTTATTGAGAGTGCATTCAAGCGGCTGGAGTCTCCGCATCATATTGCAGCATGGTGGGGGCGGAGCCAGGAGGATGAGGCCTTTAGCCCCTCCCCCTCCATGTTGACGCCTTATTCTCCAAGACACGCAAGCACAACAATATGGAGGGGGCTGCGAGGTGGAGGAAAGGGAGGCGGTGGGTTTGACCTGGTGATAGTCACAGGTCAACTCTCCCTCCTCTGTTCTTTAATATTCTTTAACCTCTTTTACCACCTGAGAAGGCCATATGCCAACCCCCACATGTTGCAGTTCATCTCTTGACGAAGGGAACCATTTCTGAAACCCCACTGACCTGAGTGTTCGAATAGCTGACTCTTTTTTTCATCCCACGCTGCTAATTGGTACGTTAGCCATGTAAATTCCCCGAGCCAGTAAAAAGGGCAGGCGGGAGAGCGTCAATTAAAAAAAAAAAAAAAAAAAAAAAAAAGCAGCGGGGAAGGAAGGAAATACTGTATGTTGAAAAGGCAGAATTCTTTGGATCATGGTGAAAATGTTAGCGTTACTTCTTTCCTCTTACTTTTTTTTTTTTTTTTACAATTTACAGCAGGAACAGGTCTCATTCCACAAGAAAAGACATGCCTCAGCCTTAAGTGCGTTCTTACATTATCGTCAGTTTCCTACAGTATGTGACTTTGTGATGCCTGTGTTGGGTGGCCTACCAAGAATACAAGCCTATAACGTACTTGATATGCCCTCAATCCCCAACTGGCATTCTCATCTCTTCTCATTTCTCATGTAAACCACTAACACTGCTACAGAACTTACTGAGCTCTAATGTACGAACAAGTGTAAGCTTTGACAGATTGCTCCGTCCCATTTGTAATGATGTCAGAACAGAAACAAGGTCCGGGTCAAACAGCATTTGGAAACAATTCTTGGCATTTGTTTCAACCAGATGAGCAGTGCTTACTGCCTCAGGACAATTCCGATATCACCATAAACATTCTGAATGACATGGAAACATTTTGCTAATTTGAATTTTATTTACACTTCTCTGTATTTGTGTAAGCGTATTGGTTATCATTTTATTGTCATTGATGGCAAATCCAAAGAACAATATTTCAGATACAGTTTGACCCGGGCCTGACATGAACCAGGAGTGCTGGATTACAGAAACCTGTGCCTGTAAAATGAACCAAGGATGAACTGCGTTTTGATGAATTGCTGTTCTTTTTTTTTTTTTTTTTTTTTTTTTGGATGTCCCCTCACCCCATTGGAGGATCAGAGACATGGAGCTTTTGAGTGTTGTTAATTCTGTCCGAAAGGAAATTGGTCCTTTATCCTTTAAACCAACCATAATACATGTTTACTGTAATGTTTACTCTCATGGCTATCAGACCTGATCAACCTGTTTTTGGCCCATTAGCATTCCAATAATGACTTTGAACCAAATATTGCACAAGAGATTAGGCTCCTGGTGCCGTTTTCCCCTTGTATACACATAATGGTTTTGAAGCAAGATATTTGAAAGTGTCCAATAATTTAAAACATTTTATGTGCACGCTGATTGTTTAGATTGTTTTGTTTTTTTCAATGTAGCATCACTCTTGTGTCGGTCTTATTTCAAACTAAAGACCTTGGACTCTGATACCTCCTGAGTGATGCACCAGCAAACGGATGTATACGTTGAACAGTGAACCTTTACCACCAGATGATCCATGTCTCAGTCTCTCTGTATGTTGCAAAGGCTCTGTTGTACCAACAGCTCTATTCCTCTCAGTTTTAAATGTCTCTTTCTTTTGTAACTCTCTCTTATAGGTTGTTGGCCTTTTTAGTGTTGCTTTGCTTCAGTTTGAAATGTATCTTTGACTAATACTTGCAATAAAATGCTTTGCTTTACCTTTGTTGTCTTGGTGAGATAGTGTGAGAAATATGAATGGTTGTTTTTTTATGCGTGACGGTAAATAGAGGGAAATGTTTCAGGTTCTAAAAAATAAATAAAAGTAAATATTTAGAAATACACATATAGGCCTGTCACAATTACATCTACAAAACAAAGATATTATTTGAATTGGTCCAAGCACTGAGCCTTGTGGAACGCCATGGCTAACTTTAGCGTGCCTGGAGGATTCTTCGTTAGCATTAACAAATTGAGATTGATCAGATAAATAGGACTTAAACGAGCTTAGTGCAATTCATTGACAACTAAATTTAGACTTGTAAACAGTAACAGGATGGTATGGTCGATGGTGTCGAATGCAGCACTAATATCTAGTAAGACAAGTACGGAGACAAGTCCTTTGCCTGAAGCAGTTAGAAAGTCGTTAGTCATTTTCACCAGTGCCGTCTCTGTGCTATGATGCATTCTAAATCTGACTGAAAATCCTCAAATAAACTATTGCTGTGTAGAAAGTCACATAACTGATTAGCGCCTACCTTCTCTAGGATCTTGGAGAGAAAGGGAAGGTTAGATATAGGTCTATAGTTGGCTAAGACCTCAGGATCGAGGGTGGGTTTTTTTTCGCAAGAGGTTTTATCACAGCTACTTTAAATGACTGCGGTACATAACCTGTTAATAGAGACATTGATCATATCTAGTAATGAAGTGTTAACCACCGGGAACGCTTCTTTAAGTAGCCTAGTTGGGATTTGGTCTAAGAGACAGGTAGATGGCTTAGCTGAAGAGACCTTTAACATTTATTGTTGAAGGTCTGTAGGATAAAAGCAGTCGAAGTATATGTCAGGTCTAGTCGTTCTTTCTAGCGGTCCTGCATTTAAAGGTGTTAGAAGTTGAGGGCAAGAGGTGATGAATTTTATCTCTGTTATAATTTTATCATTAATAGAAGCTCATGAAGTCACCACTACTCAGAGCTACAGGAATAGATGGCTCAGTAGAGCTGTGACTCTCTGTCAGCCTGGCTACAGTGCTGAAAAGAAAGAAACCTTGGGTTGTTCTTATTTTCTTCTGTTATTATTTCTGAGGGCCTTCCTATATGTTTTCAGACATGTCAGGTCTACCTGATATCTTTATCTCTTCAACGATGGAGTAATATGATCAAAATGTGAAATGCTTTAAAGAACAACACTTATCTTTTTTGGCACTTTATTAAACCTTGAATAACTGAGCAGAAGGCTAACAAACAGGAAGGTTCAACATGTATTGTGGCAATACCAACTGAGGACAGCTATGTGTATTTCAACACAAAATCAAGATATGTTAAAGTTAAAGATTAAAGTAACTTTATTCATTATATTTGATACAATCCTGCAAAGAGAGCGAGACAAGTTATCACTGACTGTCAAAAAGTGTCAATAGAAATACTGTCTCAAAAAACAAAAACATAGTAGATGTCTTTATTTTAGAGAGGAGGTTTCACTACAAACTCCCAACACCTAAACACACACAGCATGCAAAAAGTGAAAGTGGAGGAACACATCCTCAGGCACACTTTTCTGAAAACTGACAGCTGTGCACAATGTTATTTTTGAGAACGGAGAGGTTGAAATGTCCATTTATGAAAATAGCCGGCCACGTGTAAACGGAGCAGAGGTTCAGTCAGCCACAATAAGTGAAAACACCTGTGTGGGGCGTGTTTAAATGTTGCAAAGTTGCCTTGAAAGGATTGTAGAATAATAGTGATGTTTAAATAATTGAAAATCCTTTAAATCAGTTTTGTATGTGCACAGGTTTTATTAACAAAATGTCATCATAGGCAAGTCATAGGCTTAAAAATAGTCCTGCAATATTACCACAAAGATAAAAAGGGAGACCATATAAAATAGTTATTTTTTTCATTTCACAGTAGGTTTCCCTTCAAGATGGAAGAACAGACTGAGTGCCCATACGGCTTTCTGAACTTTACACTTAGAGGATAAGTCCTGTATTTTATTTTGTCTTTGAACATTTATTGGTTCTTATTTTTTAAACCACTACGCACATGCTCTTTTTTTTAATTATATTTCCACACATGCCCAATACAACCTCAGACCTCAGGACAACTCCTTTGCAGTAACTAGGATTTTCCTAGAATGAGAAATCACTTCAAAAAAAAAATGGCAATCCCAGTTTGGTCAGTGTCTGTTGGTACTCTCTGTCAGTACATTTTTGTGTCATATACTAAGTGGTAAAATGGTGATCTGTCAAAATTAGTAAATTGTATAGTTTTATTAAAGGTTGGATTTGTGACTTACTGTCAAATTCATGACATATCAGTATTAGTTTACTGATTAACTTAATTAAAGCTGTATTGAACCAGTTTTTGTTTTTGTTTAATAGGAACACTTAAGGAACATTTGCAAGAAACTACTATAGGGATGCTTTAAGCTGCAGCACAGCATAATGAGAGAATAATAACCAACAGCAAACAATCATTGCTGAGCAGCATCACCTCCAATCATTATAAAACATGGAGAGATAGATGCTCTGTGAGAAACCGGATGCCCTGCAGGGTGGGACTCAATCCTGATTATGTTCACTTCCTAACTGTCATGGTCCGCCTGCACCCAGCTATGTCCAACTGACAAAATAACGGCGTTAATTTCCGCACATGATTTAAATAAGGCAGAGCCACGGTTTAGTCAAACAGGCGTCCCAGTGGGCTTAAATGCAGCTGCCACCGTTTCTCGCTGTAACACCCATCAGCGACTTACAGTTGAAGATACTAAATAACAGGTAAGAAAAGAATGACTCGACTATTCCCTCAAAGTTCTGTGGGAACAAAATATGTGATCGCGAAGCACAAAGGTTACAAATGAGGCTAATACTCCAGAGGGAAATATTTGGCTCTTTAGCAGGTCAATGCTCTAGTATGTGGACGGTAGCACACAGTGTGTTGTTAGAGCCTTTTCACTGAAAACAAGGCTGGAGAGAGTGGTGAGACTGAACCAGTTAAGTGGCTTAGTGGTTTTAAAACCAAAACAATGAGCTGAAAGACGCTAAAACACAGAACTAACACATTCTCACTCCCAACTCGTCAAATATTGCAGCTTGGTTACAGCAGCTTGGTCAATGGTCAGGACTCCTTTGGCATCACTTTTTTAACGCTCTGGATATTCCTTTGGCGTCTTTTTTCAAGGTGCAGGGTAGTCCCGTTGTGAATTCAAATAAAACTACTAAGTTAGGCTTACGCAGCAAAACCCTTTGGTTAAGTTTAGGAAAAGATTGTGATTTGGGTAAAAATAACTACATTAGTTAGTTGTGAACGTTACGTAAGGAACGTTGAACTTACTTAGCCCATGTAACTTAAAAAGTCAAAGTAACGTTAACTTTTGGTTTCATGTTGGACACAAACACGGTCCCCTGGGTGAAAGTCCTGTGTTTGATGTTTATTTGACCCATCCTCCACCCTAACCCTCCTCCGATTCTCCACCGGGCGTGTCTGTGCTGCGTTCCGGCTGTGCCGCGGTTTTGTTCCGTCCTCCGCCGCGCGCCATACCACACCGGGAGCGTCTCAGAAGCGGAGCGTCTCGCTGGCCCGACTTGCAGATTTTATTGTCTCTACAAATACTTTACAGAACAATCGCATGTTTATTAGCTAGTATCTACCTTCCTCTCCAAGCACTTCTGTAATTTAACATTCCTTCTCTTTTCTGGTGTTGTCCTTCTCCTATCTGTGATGTCATATGTGATGTCGTCTGTTTTTCAACCTCGGAGAAAAATCTCTCATTGCCCGTGGTGTTGTAAAGGAGACATATACAATATTTGGGGGTGTCTTTCTGGGACGCGCCGTGGCGTGGCTGATGGAATATCAAGCGTTGAATTGAATGGCCGTGATTGTTTGCGGGGGCGCCCGGTGGAAAATAGTGGTTCCTCCCTACGCGGACTTTGTTGCTCTTTGTACTACGTCATCTTACAGTGTCGAGGTCGAGTAGTTGCTCCGAGAGCCCGGTGCGTCCCATACAGACGCTACAGGCTTTGTGCGACGCTGAAGGCCACCGACCTGCTGTGTTTGACGAGTTTTAAGTGAGAACGGGTTGGTAGAACTGCAACTTATTTTACCCCTTTTTGTTAATATAAAATGATTGATTAGTGCAGCTTTAACTGAATCTGAATATCGCTGTTAGATACTGGTGATTGTATATATTAAGTTAAAGCCAGTATATATTTGGTGCTGTCTGGCAACTTTGTCAGCTGCTCTCACAGCCACTTTGACAACGTGTTCAAACTGTTTGTCTTGTAAAACAGCATAACATATCAGTATAAGTCAGGGTGGAATTTATAAACCACTGTCGTCGAACGATGAGGAAAATAAAAATCACAGCCGAGCCCTGCTGCTGTTTAGGGACAGGAGTGTCCATTATTTCTTAGACTGTCAGAGATGTTAATACAAAAAATTCCCGAGGCTGAGGTTGAGTTGAATTGCTAGGCGGATCCCTTTAAACGTCTTTCAGTCAGTGGGGGGTACCTGCCATGTTTATTCTCCCTTGCCACATTTTGCAAAGTCAAATATTGATGCACCAGCTTTTCGGGTAGCCAACACTTTATCATAATTACCAAAGCAGCTACATAAACGGTTCTAATTGAAATAAATACCAACTGCAAATATGTGTCAGCTCTAATTCAGCTCTGAATCACCATTTTTTATTTATTTTTATAAATGAGTTAACAAGGCAACCGAATGTACGAACTGAATGTACAAGTCTGATAGCCACTGCCTGCACCGCACAGGTGTCTCTCATTCGGCTGATTAGATGAATGGGACAGACAGCTACATGTTATTTCCATTTATTGCTCTAGCTTTCTTTTCATTAAATGTGCCTTTTGCATTTGTTCTCTCTCTTTTTTTTTCTTCTTCTCGCTGCATCTCTGCAGGTTTTCTTGATTAGCTGACAATGATTACCTGCATCTGAAAGACCTAGACCTGGTAGCTACAAAAGGTAAGATTTAAGGAAAGGGAGGGGGAGCTCCCTGCCCAAGAGCCTGTGTGTTTAGGCATTGTACACAAAACATCTGTTAGATGGTGTTCTGTGTAAAATGAAAAACTGGTTTAGAACAGGTCCAGCTAAACCACAATTTGCAACGCAGCTGTGTGCTAAACTGGAGGTTCAGCTGAAGCACAGCTGAACTGTAGCGACACAAACATGCAGCAGCGACCCACATTTCTGAGTGACAGGTTGCAGCTTCACAATCAAAACAGAATTTGGGTTTAAAATTCCATGAAGAGGCTCTAAGAGGACCCAGTTTTAAACACGGTTGATGATGATTACACTCGGAAGTCTCTTTGAGATCAAGAGACAAAGACCTGAGGACAATTTGCAACTATTATACAACAAGATGAGTGAGTCACACAAGAGCTCATCACATTTGTCATACAATTAAAAATATTATTTACAGTAAAATATCAGCAAAGTCTCAAATGAATGACTGTTTCTAACCTCATTTTGTTTTGCAGTTCATTCTAGTAATATTGTGCATAGTACTTGTCTAAAGTTGTTGTGAGCAACTTCCAAAGCTGACCTGTGATCTGGTGTCACGATTGCTAACTTTAAACTGAGGATAATTTAATGAATATGAGGTATGTCCGTCTTGTTGGTTTTAAAACCCATCAGTGGCCTGGATTATCAGCATCCACTGCAGTTTCACCTCTCACCAGGAGTGGGAGCACTTCACCAAGAGAAAGTCTGGTCTGATAAGGAAGGACTGAGGTGCTGTGTCCTCCGTCAGGGCACGGTTAATATGTACAATAGGATGTTATGGGTGTGTCTTGTGTTTTGGGAGGTGAAGTCACGATCAGGGCTGAATTGGAAAGGGCCCAGAAGGACAGACAGATGTTTGGACATGTACAGTAGATGGAGACTTTTGGAAAAGATTGGGCTTGATGGCCCGATTCCCAAACATCACAGGATGTTGACATCTTTATTTCAGTGCTATATCTTGGGTGCGTGACGTTTTTATTTTACCTCGAACCTCCACCATTGCCTCTGCCAGGAGGGTGGGTGATAATATACAGGGGGAGAAAAAACTTGACTCACAGGCTACACACCTATCTTCTCTGCCCCATAGATGACAAATGACTTGGTAGCACAGGGAATTATCCTAGATGTCCAACCTGGAAAAGACACCCAGAAGGCCATCCTAGCACAGGACTTGGTGTCTGCTGGGCACACTCAGCAACAAATATTGAATTAATGATACCACAATCTTTGTGTATGTAAGCATAGTTTGTGATTGACTGTCTGCTGAGTGGATATTTGTCTCTTTTAAAGTTTTCTGGAAAGTGATGAAGTAACCTGGATCTAATTTGATAACTTTATTTGCTTTCTGGCAGAGAGTTAGAGGAGAAGACTAAGAACATTTCAGTTTATTATTAGGTTAATCCCTTTTTTTTGTCCTGTTACAATTATTATGTTTAGGAACAAATGTAAAAAAAACATTTTTAAGTTATGTTAATGTTTGAGCTCCGATGGATGGATGGATGGCTGGATGGAAGAAAAAAAAACCTCTCCATTATGAAAATTAAAAATGGCCTACAACTAAAATCTGGCGGCACTTGCAGCTGGTCAGCTTAGCTTAGCACAAGACTGCAAACGGGGGAACGGCTAGCTTGGCTCTGTCCAGAGCTAATGGAATCTACCTACCTACCAGCCCCTCTAAAGCTCACTAGCACAATATATCTTGTTTGTTTAAGCTTGTTCAAAAACTGAAGTGTAAAAATAACATAAAAATGTAAAGGTTGCGGTTTTACAGGGGGTTACCTGTTACCCCCTGTTTCCAGCCTTTATGCTAAGCTAAGCAAACTGTCTCCTGGCGGTAGCTTCATATTTGCTGTACAGATATGAGAGTGGTATTGATCTTCTCATCTAACTCAGGGCAAGAAAATAAACAAGCACCTTTCCCCAAATATCGAAGTATGGCCTGAAAAGCTAAGAAGCTCATAACATGCTTAGATCATAAAATTACCATCGCTGAGTCTCTGATTAGAATTAGCCGGTCACATTATTCTCTAATCACAATCTAACCACCCATTCTCCTTTTGTTAGCCCTTAACTGCTCCCTATCTCTACAAACATGAATATGTATAGTTCTGGCAAGGAAATGCAGCAGTGATAAGAGTAACATGGCTGGAATGCACAGAGAGATTGAATAATTGGGGTCCAACAGAGGGAAGACTGGCCGCTGATGTTTCTCATGGATGTGTGATGAATCAGTGCACTGCTCTTTACAGCTCCGGAGAACAATGCATCCGACAAACAAGAATATGAATCTATGAATCAGCTATTGTGTGTGTGTGTGTGTGTGTGTGTGTGTGTGTGTGTGTGTGTGTGTGTGTGTGTGTGTGTGTGTGTGTGTGTGTGTGTGTGTGCGCGCGTGTGCGTGACTGAGAACAGAGATGGTGATAAGATATTATTGAGCTGTCAGGGATCAGCAGACAGTCTTTTCTATTTTATGGAGTGTGTGAATTATGACAGACCATTGTAACAGTTAGTCCTTCCCAGCCATTTTCAGTTTTATCAGTCCTCAGTGTCTGGCAGTGTGTATATATAATGAATTTGATTATTTACAGATCATTTTGATGGAGAAAGGGTGTAAAATGAAAGTACCCACTCCAGTCTTTTTCAATCAAGACAGTTGGCTAATATGACATTATTATTATTATTATTATTATTATTATTATTATGGTGTCAGCACATCTCATCATCCAGACTAAACTGTTTTATGGATTGCCTCCAATTTTTTACAGAAATTAAAAATACAGATAGGATGAATCTTTATAAGTTTGTTTCCCCATCATCAGATCAAAACTTCAGTTTGTTTGACACTGGTTTGTAACAAAATATCTGCAAAACTAATGACATTCCCATCAGCCTACTTGATTAGTTTTCCTAAATGTTAGCATGCTAACATATTAAACTAACATGGTAAACAATACCTGCTAAACATTAGCATGTTAGTATCGTTGTTGTAAACATTTAGCTCAAAGCAGCATTTTGCCTACTGTTAGTAGGCCTACAGCCTCACAGCTCTGTGAGGCTGTAGGCTAAACACGGCTGTAGAAACTTTTTATCAACGGAGTAAAAGCATGCTTGACATTTTTAACCCTTTCTCTGCAGACAGCTGGTCTTGGCTGCTATACTCCAATCTAACATGGAGTAAAGATAATTCAACTATTTTGGGAAACTACTGAAAAAACCTTTGTGAGGAACACAGTTCAGTTGTAGACATTTCTGGTTTTTTTTTTTTTGTCAACAAATCCTATGAAAAGACTATAATAAAAAAACAGCCTGTCGATACTTACTACCCTCTTTGTGGCACTCTGCCCAGTGGTGGATCTAGAAAATTTTACATGGGGTGGCAAAGGGGGGGCAAGAGGTCTTGGCAGGGTGGCAGGGGTAGACGGTATGTGGTAATCCCTATATGTGAATGGCTTTAATCAAACAAACACAAAAATACTTTTAATACTTTTAATACTTTTCAGAGCCATATTCCTCAGCCACTAACTAAACCCAATTCTTCCTTTAAGAAGTCATTGATGATGGGTCTAAAGCTTGTATACCCCTCATTATCTTGCTGCTAGAGCTTGAAAAGCCCCTGTCCACCTCACTGATCATTGAGTCTATGATGGGAATGAATATACCTATTCTAAACATGGACATAGCCAATGCATATAAGTGACATTACATATTATCCTACTGTACGGCAATTTATATGGAAGAAAAATAAAAACATAACATAACATGGTCCAGGGGTAACTGCAGGCCTCTTACTCCCTGTCATCTTCATCTGCCTCCTCCTGATCACTCTCTGCCTCTGGCCCTCTCTCTGAATCTGGAGCCTCCTCTTCATCCCTCACTGATTCTTCTTTTTCCTCATCTCCTTCACTTATTTCCTCTTCTCCTTCTGTGGTCTTCTTCTGCTCTGACCCTCCATGGTCTCTCCAGTTTGCTGCCTTCTCCTTCATTTCCCACATTCTCTTCATCCTGTGTACTTCTTTGAATTTTCTTAGCAACAAAAGCTGGCAGTATCCCACCTTTAGCCTTCCTTTTCATGTTTAGGCTCCAGCTAATTTCTTCAGCTACTCTGGCCTGCAAAAGTCAATATGTGAAAAGCTGTGGTTATTCTTGTATTACATTACACTGTAGGGCCCTGTAGCTAATAAGTATCTTATAACAAATATAAAATCAGAAAATATTTATCACATGCACACAAGTTATGTTTAGACTAGGCTACTTAATCCTATTGTATTTGTTATTTCCCCAGTTGTAACCTGGTTTAATTTGTGCAGCATTATTGCTGTGATATGTGAGAGGAAGTGGATTTTATAAGACTGCTTAGCTAATCAAATAAAAACGGCACAACTGGCACTGTATTGTGTGTTGTAACGTAACGTTGGCGCATCAGTAAACGTTATTGATACAAACAAGATTTTATATTTATGTTAAGCTGTTCTTGTCTTTACTAAAATCAAAACTAATCAAAGGGCAGAGTGCTCTTACAAATCACGAGGGAGCGATGTGACTTTTGGCTAACTTAATAGACTCGCTGTTTTTGCTGAAGCTGAATCGTCTTTAGCATGTACAATACATTCATTACAAATGTAACTTTAAGTTAAACATGTGTGTTTAAACTTCACCTGGGGAAACTGACTTCACCTTCAGAGGCTCGGGGGCAGCTCAGTCTCTCCAACCGGGTTGCAGGGCCACCACACCGCAGCAGACTCGCTGTGTGTGCGCCAGACTGAGCGAACGCCGCTCGCACGTTTGAATCAGGGACGTAGCTAAGTATTTGAGGGGCAGGAAGCTAATAATACATTTAAAATAAAAAATTAAATTGTTCACTTTTGGTAAATGTATTGTTTAGTTCACTGTTTTGAGAAGCTTGTGGACATAGTTTTTGGATCGCCAAAGTTAGGGGGGGCAGCTGGGGGGGGCAAGGCTCTAGAGTGCTCTTGCCTCCCTGTAGATCCGCCCCTGACTCTGCTCCATTTGTTCTTACTGAAAATGAAAAATCTTAAAAAATGGGTCATGAAGGGCGCCTGGGTTCGGGTGCGGGGCCTCTGGTGCGGTGGCTCGGCCCTCGGCGTGGTGGCCCTTTGCTGCGTGTCATTCCCCCTCTCTCTCCCCTTTCATGCCTGGGCTGTCCTGTCAGCCCAGGCATGAAAAAACCCCCAAAAAAACCAAAGGGTGATGAATACATAATTAACCCTTGTTGATAGCTATTTTCAGCCACAGATTCGGTGCTCTATGACAGCAGGATGGTGTTTAATGGACTGACTCCAAATCAACTGCAATATGTGACCCGGTGTAATGTTGTGACTCAGTGATGTGTTTTTCGTAGGTTTTGGACAATGGAACAATGGAGCTTTTGTACGTCCAGCTTGGGCCAGCTTTAGTGGAAGCTCCGCGGCTTGCAGGTTCAGCTCCACATGATGGATGGTGCCTCTCCTCCACCTCCATCTCCTCTGTATTCTGATGGGAGGCACGTGAACGCAAGGGGGAAAAGGGTAGACTAACAATACAATGTAAGAAGTGCTAATGGGCTTGTGATGGGGGGGGTCTTGGCACAAATCTGGGTGAGGCATGTTCTGCCCTTCTTTTACGCTTAAAATGTCAAAAGTGCTCTTTAGAGGGATATTCTGCACACTGTATGTTTAATAATTTATGTATTACCTACATTTGCGACTTTACAGACTCACATGCAACTGACATTTGTTTCACATATAGGTGCATTTAGAAGGTGCATATAAACTCAAACAGTCTGTCTTCAAGGAGTGAGTGATCTGTATTCCACCCCTATCATTCTACAGTTTTCATTCCATTTTCATAATATTTCATCATTGTCTTTTTCACCTTGGGATATAGCCCCAGGGATTTTTAAGCTGTAGCTACTATTCTTGTATCAGTTTTAAGGTCTGGCAATATTGAAGACTTTTGTAGTTGCAAATGGAGCGTCTTTTTTCTTTTGGACATATTTGAAATTACCGTCATAGAAGTCAGAAACAATCTTTGGTTAGAACTCTCAGAGGCACACCTAAACTTTCATGGCAGATGTTCAATTGCTTTTTCCTCCCACACCCGATATAACTTGTCCTGCATTTCACCTCTGGTTCCTCTGGTCCCGTTTCCTCCATGTGGTCCGATGTAGATCCGCACAGCCATAACACTGCTGGAGGTTAGAGGGTTCATTTTTTTATGTTGCGGATGTGTAGATGATTGTGTATTCAGTGTGAGTGTTATCTTTCACACACAACCTGCCGTTTCTGGATAAACACCAAGAACACTTTAAAAAAAAAAATGAACAGGGATCCTAGGAGACACTTTAAATCACTGAAGTTGTATCCACACTGGGAACATATTCAGCTTAAACCATCAAACAAATCAAGGCGTATTTTAGGACCAAATAGGCAACAATTGATTTCTATTACATGCAAAGATCCACCAAAAGTATTATTATAGAGCTGGAAAGAAAATGACCCAAACACCAAGAAATGTTCTCCAATAAATAATCCAATTCCAGTTCTATATTTCTATTCTTGCAGGTGTTTTGTATACTTTCATGTGCCTTATACATGTTGCTGTCTATTACTGGGTGATACAGAGTTGGTTATATTCACCGGCATCCCAAGAGATACAAAACAAATACAGACTCTTTTTTTTTTTTTATCTTTACTCTTGTGCACTTGTGTATGTTTACGAGATGAATTACTGTGCTGTACTTTCTACATTTTAGGACTGCTTGGGGACTTGATATCTTTCACCGCTGAAACTCTGTTTCTTCCCGGCATGAGGGACAATGTGACTAATTTGACAGTTAGTCAAGATACTTTTAAGAATCCATTTGCCTTGTTACTGTACTAATTCATTTTTTACAATATGCTCTAACTCTTGCTGATATCTCATCTTTTTTTTCTGATTTTTAATTCCTATCATTGAATTTGTTGTCCAATACTGTTTTCACATAATCACATCATAATTGCCAAAGCCTGTCGTCAACCTTTGTTTAAAGAGTATTTCATAGATACACATCAAACTAATCCAACATCTACTGTAATAGTAGATGAGAAAAAAGGATAATAGAAAACACAACTTCAACCTTTCACCTTATGAAAAAGTTAAGTCCTGTCAAAATTATTTTCAAAGCAAAATATCTGCTGAATCAGTTTTGTCACATTCGTCGAAGGGATTTTATTATGAAGGTAACATTTGATGGTACATTTCTATACAATGCACAGCTGATACAAGATAATTACTTTATGAAATACAGTGTCAGGTGCAGCCCAACAGGAGGCAGTGTAAAGACATTGCTGGCACTTCAAGCTGAATATCAATTTATTTGCCAGTGAGCAGTTCACTGGCCACATTGTTCCAATGCAGTGTAAGGTCATACTGCTCACAGGACAGGAAGTTCCAGCCTCACAAGTCCAGTCAATTTCCTGTTCTCCTCTCTGATTAACAGAAGTGTATCTTGGACCTTTTTTTCCCCGTTTAGATGGTGTCATCCAAATGTTCGTGCAGCCTCTCTCCTTTGTTACTATATCTGTGTCGCCTGAAAAGAAACAAAGTGTCCAAGTTAAATCAAACAGCAGTGACATCATGAACCCTGGCTCCAGTAAACATGACAATGCTTTTGTCAGAAGACACAGCCTGGACTGTCACCCCTCATGTGTGTCACTTAGGATGCTATTGCTAACTGTGTAGCATTTTCATGTTTTCATCTTGTACCCTTAATTCTTCTTTGCCCTTTACAGTTCCTACCAGTGTCTAATTTTCCTCTCAGTGTATGGCTTTATTATCACAGCCTGAAATGAGATTTGTGTCTGTGGCCGCCAGTGTCTGTGTGCATCACTGTACCTCCACAGCAGATATACCAGCACTCCTCCAAACAGCAGCAGGAGGAGGGAACACACTACAGCCGCAGTTGTCCCTCTGCCCTCTGTCTCACACGGTGCTGTCAGCCAGGAAAAAAAGACACCAGATAAGAAGGGCGACATCATCTGACATGGCTCCCTTGCAACAAGTCTGTACTGTCACGAAACTGACTGGAAGAGCAACCGCTAACAGGAGGAATCCTATCCTGTCTTTGGATCATCACGCCTCTTGGCAGATACGAAGAATTGCATTTGTCTCGCCTGTTTAGTAACAGTGGTAGCAGCAGTAGTGACGGTAGTGATTTATTGATCGCACTGTGGAAAATCCTTTATCACTGAAACACCACCGGTGATACAACACACACGAACAAAGTGCAATCAGGACACGGCTCGAGATAGACACAAGGCACAGTATAAAGAAGTCTGATTTGTGAATATCCATGACACAACACAGGGAGCTGATGTTAAATAAGATGTCTATAGGCACAGACGCCTTCTCATCCAATCAACTAGCTTAGACAAATAAGCATTAAACAATTGTAACAAACGTAATCTTGGGGGTTGTTGAAAATGAATCATTGCATCGATGCATCGCGATGCGGACCTAGACGATTCTGCATCGATGCAGTGACAGACCATTATCGATTATTGCCTGATGAGGTTACTTGTTGATTTTCCGGCCGCTGCTTTTTTAGTTTTTGCCCTTTGTCTGCTGTGTTCAGACTCCGCTACATTCAGGAAGTGTCTTTTTTAAAGAGCAGATACAATCAAAAGGGGAGTTGATATATATCTGACTGCTTGAATTTGTCGATGAAAACCATGTGTAGCGATATATAATAATAGTGAGGGGGTGACGCATCGGGATATTGAATTGATTCGAACCGTTGACAGGATAATCGTAATCCAATTGAATTGTGAGGCCAGTGAAGATTCCAACCCCTAATATTCAGCTATTTTTTATGTAAGTAAAAGGAGCAATACAGCAGTGTGAAAGACTTTACAAGTCAAAGTCTTGCATTGAAATATTTTACTAAAAATAAAATTTACTTAATCTTATTAAGTAGTAATTGGGCATCATTGGAGAACATCACATTAGGGTTACATTGTTATATTTTTTATATTACTGCAGATCATTATTACTGATATTTTAAGGTGTATGCAGTAAGGGTGTGACGAGATCTCGTAAAACGAGATCTCGCGAGATTAAAACGTGACGAGACTTCTCGTCGAGGTGAAAAGTTGTCTCGTGAGGCGATGTTATGTCAGCGTGATGGAGCGTGAAATTACTATTGAAGATCCCCCTGCCACTTTTAAATCATTTGTGTGCAAACATTTTGGTTTTCCTGCAGAAATAATAAACGGCGAAAGAGTGACAGACAAGACGAACACAATATGTAAATATTGTAAGAAAAAAATGCCGTATACCGCGGCTAACACGAGCACTATGCAAAAACACTTACAGCACCACCACAGCTCTCTACCAACTACAGCACCCGCGACGAAAACATTAAAAGGCCAAACAACTCTAAAAGCCTTTGCATCTCTGCCACCGGTAAGTGCAAGAGCCACGGCAATAACGAGGGACATAGGCGTTTTCATTGCAGCTGATATGAGGCCATTTTCTGTGGTGGAAAATGTCGGATTTCGGCAACTCCTAAATATCCTTTGCTGTCTCCACTTGCCAAAGCATACCTTTCCATCCCTGCTACCTCAGTTCCAAGTGAGTGTGTTTTTCTACTGCAGGAGACATAGTTACTGCCCAAAGGTCTCAACTGCTGCCAGAAATAGTCGACATGCTTATATTCTTGAAAAATAACATGACCATATCTTAGGCTGTTCTGTGTAGTTTATCTTATAGAAAAAAATTGTTTCTGTTTGCACTTGTAGTTTTGAGAGAGCAGTACTTTGGTTATTGATACACTTACCGTTTGCATTTAAACATTTTCTGTTGTTTACACATTTATTTTATTTATACTGTTTATTTTTTTATGTTCGATTTGTGGAAAGGAGTTAGATTTCACAGGGCAGAAGCCAGTTGGTAGATTTTATACAAAACATTTTGCAGTGTTTGCATGTCCTTTACTGCATATGATTCATTAAAATAGTAAAAAAAAAGTTAAATAACATTCATCATTAATAGTTGATTTCAAAAGGCACCTAAATTGTTTTGCATTTTGTGATTTTTCAGTTGAATAAAAAAACTATTTTCCATTCATATATTTCATCATTGAGGATTTCTTTAAAAAAAAAAATTCTCGTCTCGTCTCGTTCTCGTGAACCCAATCTCGTGATGTGTCTCGTCTCGTGGAGTAAGCGTCTCGTCACACCCCTAGTATGCAGTATTTGTCATTTTGTAACTCGGGCAAAATTGAGTAATTTCTACTACTTCAGATACAGCTGGTTAGTTTAATCCATGACAATGCGTGATATGCATCTATTTTATAAGCTGTCACGTTAATGTAGTGGAGCAAAAAGCCTGATTTTAATTCTGGAATTTAGTGGAGTCAACGTAGCATAAAAAAGAAATGCTCAAGTAAAGTAACTACTTCACAATTGTATTTGGGAGCATTTTCAACAAGCTGTACACAACATTGACTTATTATCACATTTAAAATGTTGATATGGCAAACTTTTCCTATTTACACATCCAGCAGACACGGAGCAACATTATCATTCTCCACCAACTCCTGAGGGAAATATATTTCTCTTCAACTGCTAAACACATCACTATGTTCACCAGCTAGCTGTTACCTTTGTGTGTCTGTCATTTGGAGTTTGACAGGTCGTGTACAGAGGTTTTTTTTTTTTTTTCAGAGCTTTGTTTCCTGAAAACTGGAAACAATGCTAATATGACTCTGTGAACCAAAACAGTAATGCTGTGGGCTGTAAAACCAAAACAATGAGCGGAAATATGCTTTGTAGAGCTGAGAGAATCTAAAAAAAGTTCTGGGTTTGTCACTACAAGTGAGGCCTTTCCTATTATAGTTAATATTTGTTTTCATTGTTAATAATTGCTAATAAAAATATTGCTTAGTGCAGCTTTAAGTAAGGTGAATAAATTGACTTTGCTATTACAAACTGTACTCTAGCTGTGCATTTCTAAGAATCGATTCTTATAGAAGAACAGAGAAACGATATGTTGTCAACTGGTACCTGCAGTGTAGGTGGCCGAACTGTGACCTAGCTTGTTGCTGACCATGCAGGTGAAGTGGCCACAGATGGGAGTCTTGGTCACAAACAATGTCGTTCCATCTTTGGAGACTCTTCCCACAGTCTCTGTGATGGCGACTCTTTCATGGAGCCAGCTGAAGTGGGGGTCTGTCCCCCAGGCCTCGCCACAAACCAGCATGGAGTGGGACACGTTGATGCTGACTGAGACGTGGTGCACTGCCTCTGTAGAGACAGATGAGAGAAGGAGAGGATAAGGATGAAAAGAGGTGACAAGGATGGAGGTAAAAACTCCAAACCGGATTAGAAAAAGGAGCCGTGGGCATCTCTCTGTTAAGAAATAAGAATAATGGCACATGGCTGTCCAAGGACGTCTAAGACAAAGAATCATGAGAGACGTTTAATGCAGTCAGGAGAAACTGGCTCAGTTTCAGAGACAATAATGAGACTGGCGTAATGTCGGAGTATGGAATGATGGAAAGCCCTGGAAGCTGAGAGAGCAGATGTAGAGAAGAGTGGAGCTGATGAATTGATACTGTTAGAGCAGACAGATGAGAGTAAAAGCATAGAGGCTTTGACAGAAAGCTATAAAGCTAAGACAAGACCGGAATCATCTAGAAGCACAGAAACAAAAGGAAGACCCAGCCAGCAAAGCCCACAGGCAAATTTAATTTCAAGTGTTTCATGATTAAATGAGACACAATCAGAAAGAAACAATGCTGGTGTTGAATTAAAACACATTCATTAATTAAAACGTTGGTAATTGTTGGCGTAAACACTATCACTCATGTCCAGAGTTTTTATTTTTTTTTAAGACCACATGTCTACGTGAACTACCTCTGTAGGCTTTTCAAAACGTATAACCTTTTTCTTGCCTATTGTGGAGGACACAGTAATCTATAATTAGGGCTGCAATTAAAGATTGTTGTCATTATTCATTCATCTATCGGCTTATTTTTTTGCAATGAAGCAATTGTTCAGTCTATAAAGTATCCGAAAATAAGGACAAATGCAAATGCAAGTTTCACATAGCCCATGTTGTGGTCTTTGAATGATTTATTTTGTCTGAAAAACTGTCAAAAAAGCCAAAGGGATTCAACAGGGAATGTTGTTTCCAGTGTTGTTCCTTCGAAACTCAACTTTTCAGCCAACATAGATAAAAAAATGCTTTCAATTATCTGTTAATAAAGATTATATAATATGATTGAAAACTACTAAATGGACCTTGAGGTGAGATGGTTTTGTCGACAAAAAAAAAACCTACTTGCAAATCTTCTAATTGCAGAAGGTTTGCTGGAACCTTCAAATGTTGATCAGTTTCAATTGATGAAGAGTAGTCCTGCTCACCGCTGTCTCCGCTATCTATTTGGCGAAGGGCACCTTCGTGCATCCGGGGCTTAGCGCCGCCCAAGACATTTGTGATTGGTTTAAAGAAATACAAACAAGCCAGAGCTTTTTCCCCTATCACCGAAATAGATCAGCGGTGTAGCTAGACCATACTGCAGTGCTGAAACAGCACTTTGGAGATAGGTCTGACAATGCGAGACTACTTAAAGATCACATCACTTCCCATTTTAGCCTGAAGGCGCCCCTTTCACAAATGATGCCTCCCAATTCAGGGCCGTGTTATACATGTCATAGATTTGTTACGGAGTTCTTGTAGACAGAATTGTTGGGAAAAAGACATTCCTGGACTTCCACTACAGAATGGGACATGCTTCACTTGATAGTGTAATAAAGTGACTGTATGCGTTAATTAAAAAAAATCAAGGTACTCATAACCATTAATGGATTATTAAAAATGTTGATTAGTTTTCGGTCAATTGACTTATCGGCGAATTGACTAATTGTTTCAGCAATATCTATAACATTAACTTAAGACTTCACAATGAATTCCCTCACATGCTGCGTATCATACTGTACCATATGTCCTGACGATGCATTGTGCACTGGTCTTGGCCCCTTTGTGATCCGTCACAGTCACAGTGTACACGGCGCCGTCCACTCCGCTGTATCCATTAATCTGAAGTGCCGTCTCCTGCTGCGCCACGTTCACGTGGACATTTGGACTCGTACCAGCACACTTCTGGCTTCTGCCAGTGCACGTGGCCAGTGTCACTCTCTCGGTGGAGAGTCCAGTTTCGGGCTCCCTCTCCCACGTTACCACAGAGACCTCTTCCAGGGGTCCCTGCTCGATCCGAGCTTTCAGCACCAGACTGGAGTCTGGCATTACATGCACAGGCTCCTTATTGAGGATGTGCACTGACATACACTGGAGCCCACATGGCACTGAGGACAGAGATCGGACCATTTGTTACTGCTTTAGAATGGTGCTTACATGCCTCATACAGTTTGTATTTCTATTCATATCACACCAGTAATGGTCCACAGGGTTTCGTGTTCGTCAGTTTTGACCTTTTGGCTTTTGGAGGGTTTGCATTGTTTGGGCAGAACGGTAAGCTAATAAAACAAACAATGGCATGATACTTCATCCCCGTCCTCAGCAAGTACTTGAATATGTATGGCTGCTTTCTTTCAAACAATGTCAAGCGATGATTTATAGCGCATGACAGCCATGCGTAATGTGATATTCATCAAACCACATCAATATCTTAAAATCGGTGTCAAAACAGCAGTGGACCTGGTACGCCTCTGTGCATTCACCACATGGAGTATTAATCACACGTCTTAACTTGATAGACAAACGATGAAGGAGATGTAAATAATGCAAGTGCGGCATTAATGAAAAAGGCAGATTACAAGAGTTATTTTGCATTTATGTCAGTTTGCAATGCCGGAAATATTCAGTTTTTCTTCCTGCAGTTTCAAACAGGTTTTTAAAACAGAAATCAGACGGATGATGGGTTACAACAAAAAGCCTTACTCAAGTGGAGAAGCAGCAGGGCAACTTTCCAGCTCAGGAAATACTGTCGATCCATAACACCTACTGATGTAGACAGAGAACACAGAGAGAGGAATTTGTCCATGACCTCAGCAACAGTCTGCCATTTCCTCTGCACTTGTGCAGCAGGGGTGCCACTGCAGCAAGAATAACAACACCACCTCAGAAAAAATGTGAAATTAAAATGAGAGCAAAAAAACAATTAAAGCAGCATGTCCCTCTTTTAGAAGAATGTATTCCAAATGTTAGGGGTGTTCTTTCTTCCTTAATTTATTTGTGAAATACCCAAAGAACAACAGTATTGGCATTGCAGACTCCAATAAAAGCACAACTTGGAACTATATAGGGACGGGTCTACTGCCAAAACTAAATTGAACCCCTCAAGCACAGCTGCTACAACAAAACACACAGAGAGGGAGCAGTGATAGCCGTGCAGGAACCCAACCCAACCTGAATGCATTAAATATAACCTGGAATTCCCTTTTCTGTTTACCTTGAAGTCATCCACATCAAAAGGCCCCAGAGTGGGATTCACCTACCTCTCCAAAATTAAGACAAAAAACGCAGTCGAGCCAGAGCTCCTCCACTTCACTTTCTCAGAGGTTAAGGTACAGCGCAATTCACTGTGCAGGTAGATTTATGGCCCAGAACAAAACAATGTCTTCAAAGCAGTTGCTATCACATTGCGAGCAATATCCTCTTTAGTGATGCCACTTCCTAGATCTACAAGAAGCTAAACGTCTCAGGACTTTCTTCCCCTTTCTGCACTGCTTGTCCTCTGCCTGTCAGGTCCAGTCAGTGAGTCACGTAGGCAGATTTCTCCCCTCCCCGACTCACCCACTTCCTGTACGGTAAAGTTAACTTTCCATTGTAAAACCAACAACCTGCTCCGCCTTCTCTGACCTGTGTCCAAGCACATGCTCCCAATAACAATACAACATGTTTCAATTTTGATTTCCACACCCTTGTTGTTGCACTGTTTGTAAACGGAGATAAAATGCAGTGGTATTCTTTTAAAAGGAAACCAGTGACAATGTTGAAACTCATTATGAAATGGGCTTTGTACTGCAGGCTTCTTATCCAGCATGCACACTATTTGCCCTGCAGACATAATACATTTCCCTGGCTTTGGAATGTAAAGCGGAGTTAATACATGAATTACTCTATTCTTATTTATTTTTCAATAATTGTCTCTTGCAGGCAACTGATAAACACCTTCAAACACATAAAGGGGAAATGCCAATCATTTTAACTTTGTTCCACTGGGAATATTCAGTCTCGGTGAAATTGGAGAAAAAACGAAATGCAAAGTCTGCTTCATAGACAATATGAGTCACATTAAAGTTCAAATTCTGGCCTTTGTAACACATATAAATCAGAATTTAAACCTCAGCTGGTTGCAAGAACTTTCAGAAAAAAATCCTCTGACCAAACAAGATTACGTAATACAGATGTTACATCAGACACGCAGTAGGCTACATGCGACATTGTGTAGGATACACAGTAGTGATTTGGTGGAAACGATGTTTCTGTCTTTGAAACAAAAGAAAGCCTTGTTCCGTTTGTGGATCCACGTGTGTTCGGTGTTTACTTTTTTTCTTTTTATTCAGACACGTCACAGCGCACCGCGGCCGCTCTTGCACGTTAAAGTTCAACATGGTTCAACTTTGACCGCGGCACGCGCAAGAGCGGCCAGCAAAGCGCAGCACAAGCGGCATTTTGCTTTGCTCAGTGCAGCGGCAGACCAGTTCTAGCGCGCGCAAGCCATTGACAATAATGGGTTTCATAGCGCAGCGCTGCCGTTTGCGCGTACAATGGGAATGGCCCTTCAGTCTCGCTCCTGACAACCCTTGCTACCAGTTTAGTCATTTGTATGTTTGCCTGTCCTGATCCTTTGTCTTGTGCCTCAGCTGCCATTGGAACCTGACTCCTGCTACCGCTTCACTCCTGCCATTCACCGGACCAGACAACCACCACTGGACCCCACCACTCGCCGGCCAACTGTCTTCCTCTGACGGACCTGCTCCTTCCCGGAAACCACCGGACCTGTTCTCCACCCTGGAAACCTGGGCTCGATAATTGAGTACTTTAAATAAACCCTGTTAATTCACACTCCTGGCTCTGCGTTCTGTCTGCATTTGGGTTCTGTTCACCATTCAAACCTAACAGAGATGAGATGTTTTTGTCAGCTACAGTCCTCTTTTACACTACTAGAGCGGTGAAACATAATGACATCACTTATTCAGGGGTTAGCTCTGCAGTTTCTCACTTCATGAAACGCATCCTGGGGCACAGATGTAACGAGTGATTTAAAACTGATTATAAATCCATTTGTATTTGCAGAGGCGGGTTTATGAATAATCATGGGAATCACAGCTGTGGCTCCCACTGAGTTCTTTGACTACAGAGATGTGCGGTTAGCTGGAATTAACCAGTGGGTGGCACTAATACATCAGCTGAAAATATCAATACTTGGCTCCCACTTTAGCCTCTTTTTCATGCTGTTTCCATTTGCAAAATAATTTGTGTCTGGTTTTGCCTTAAATAGCATTGCACATGTGAGCCAATTAAGCAAACAATTGTAATAGCTTAATCAACCACTTCATCAGATCCTAACACTGTAACCAGAACAAAGAAAAATGACCTTCAATCATTAAAAATCTAAAAGAAAATGACCATGTTGAGTAAGTGGAAAAAATGATATTCTCTGAAAGTAATCTGGTCCCTGCATACCTGCTATCAGTGTGACATTGTGTCTCATCAATTTGAATTTCATTAATATTTCAAGTTTAAATCCACTACATTAATATATCTTATACCTTTGTTTATGATATGGTATTTGCTCTTTGATACTTACTATAGTGTTATCATTGTGTAGGTGGAGTAATGGAAAGAATCAAGGCACATGTGTTCAAGTACTGTACTCCATTGAGGTACTTATTTATGTTTAATGCTATTTTATATTATTATACTTGTAATTTAATTTACAGATTACATTTTATTACAGATATGACACTGCATTGATAAAAAAAATGCACCAACACTATATAAAGTAGTAGTAGTAGTATTAAAATGCTCTGAATTTAAGGATTTAGAAACTTTACTTAAGCAAAAGTAATGCAACAATGTAAAAATACTCCATTAAAATGTATTCATTTAAAACCCTACACACAAAAAAGTATTATCAGCAACGTGTACTTAAAAAAGTACTTGTTCTGCAGAGAAAATGCCAGTTTAATCTTTGTTTTGTAAAGTTCATCATATGTTTTTATGTTAAATTGTAACATCTGGGGGTGGCCTCTAGCTCACCCAGTAAGGGCGTTTGCCCCATGTTGGCTGACCCTGCGTTCATGGACATCGGAAAAACGTTTTTCCGAGTGAAAACGTCACCATTCGGGGTCGGAAACTCGGGCTGGATTGTAATACCCGAGTTTCCCAGTTGGTGACGCGTTGTTGACAATTGACGTTTGATGGAGGCAACTTCGGTTCACTGAACATATTTTAATTACAATAAACTGTTTATTGTGGACAAATGCCTCTTCCAAGAAACATACACAGACATAATATGTTTCAAATTGTTCATAAATAGGCCCACGTATAAAAAAAAAAAACACATTATCCGTGTCCTTTCCCGTTGGTTGTCCTGCAGATAACACAAACAAACACCTGTCGATGTGCTGTTTGGATGCTCGCATAAGAAAACAGCAGCAAATCTTTTGTTATTGTGGCCTCCATGTTTTCACACACCTGACGCTCTCGGCTACGGCCAACCGTTGGTGGCAGTAATGCAAAAAGTTCTTATGCCAAACGCCAATATAACAGAAGAAGAAGAGCACGCATTCCCGACCATGTGAACGCTACCAGTCGGAAAAACAACGTAACCACTGGGGCGGTGCCTGTTATTCCGAGGTGGCATGAACGCAGGGTGAGTCCTGCAGCGGCACAGGGTTCGAATCTGACCTGCTGCTGCTGCCCTTTGCTGCGTGTCAACCCCCATCTCTCTCCCCCTTTCGAAAAAAGGGAAAAGTGCCAAAAAAATAAGCTTAAAAAAATAAATAAATACAAAACACCTCTCGTCTCCAGATTGCAGCCATATCGCAGGCTGCGGGCTCTTTAAGAGAACAGGTAATAGTTACCTTGACAGGTAATAGTGGAGAAACAGGAAGTAGCCTCATTTGTTAGCGAGCACAAACCGACACGGATCCTTTTTTTCAGCTTAAACATGAAGGCAGAGGGAAAATACTTTGGTAAGTTTCATACAGTTTACTAGTCTTATTACTGCTCAGGAGAGAATGTTAGGCTAAATGTTTGTTTTTGTCAGGTAGGCTAGGCTATAATCAGAATTTATTAGCATAATGTTATAGCACAGTAATAATGTGTAGGAGCCTTTATTGGAGAAAGTTGGTTAATAATAAACTTGTTTAAAATCCTCATATAAAAAATAGTTTGTACATTAAACAGTTCCATCTCTCTGCAGACCTGCCTGACTGAAGACATGAGACAACCGTTGCTCCTTATCAGTCTGTCGCTGGCAGGTAAACAAACTGCACTCACAGTTTCTTCTCCTCCTGCTCCGACAGTGACGTTCCAATGGTTCAAACAAGCTCACAAACGTCTCTAAAGAAGAGTATCGGTTGTCTTGTTCTGTGGGGAAAAAAACAGGCGAGGGAGGGGCAGATGTGGTATTCTAAACACGTATATAAAACAATTACATTTCAAGCAAAAAGCTCGCCTTAAACCTGGGCGGCTGCATTCCCGTCTGTGCACTGACTACTGAGCCATGATGCCTTCATGGGCTCCTTTCAGGCTCGTAGAACTGATTTCTTTTGGTAATTTTGAATGACTTGGAGGTCATTGTTTCTTGAGGCCTGTTTGTATGCCATTTGGTAATTTGTAATTTGGGATGGGCTGTACTGCAGTTTTTAAATACAGTTGTGATGAGGTTGTTGCTCATGCAGGAACAATAGGCCAACTGCCAATACCGATACTTGGCTATTGTTAATGAAAATATGTGGGTCTTATTATTATTTTTCAATCCTAGTCGGCCTGCTTTTAATGGCACAAATCACAGGGCATGCATAACTACTTTGTTACAACATAATTAAGTAAATAACAGAATTACATAAATATGCTACAATCAAGATAACACAAAATTTTACTCTTTCAAGAGAATGTTTGTTTAATCAGTATAATACATAGATATACTACATAGATATGAAAAGTAGTCTTGTCAGTGACATAGGATGCACACTCTAAAAATAAAACTGGTGCTGTTCTGTTTTAATTATTATTAATAAATCCCATGAAAAGAAAACCAAACCAAAACCAACAATGATTTCATCCTACTAGCAAGTGCTGTCTGTGTATCTAAAGCCTAATAATTCTTATTCCTCTGTGCCATGGACATTCACTGCGGTCCAAAAACAATTAATAAACACATGAGCAAATATGTATTACACCGCAGATGAAAATAGTCCCCAACAGATGCACTATTTATTCCTGTTTGAGTAACAAACACAGTGCCCAGCTGCTGGAAATTTCCCCTGAAGAAATGTATTTGTGAGCAGTTTTTAAAGACTTCATTGACGATCTTGCATACCGTGTAACAAATGAGTAGTGTATCTATTGTGGTATCATTTTTCCTATCCAAAATTAGATCGTTACTTCCTACCCTGGTTTAATACAGGGTTGGATGCATAAAAATGATCTACTTTAGGTGTTTGTGCTGCACAGTAAATTAGCACTAGGAATGTAAATTATATTTTAATATGTTCATTAACTAAGGGCGGTCGTTCAGGCATGAAAGATAATAATTAAAGTAAGGATCAGCAACATTTTCATATTATTAAATATTAATTTTGCAGCTGTTCATCTGCAATTGATATTACAAAATAGTAATTTAACCTGCACCAGTCTATTCTAAACGCCTGCGGTTTGGTGGACGTGTCTCTGACAAATGTCCTTTGTTGCACAATGTTTTACATTTTCAGGAGCAGCGGTTAGTATGGAACAAATACATTGTTAGAACCATTAGACCCACCTACCAGTTAATCTCTGTGGTTTATCATCAGTTCAATGTTACTACAGCTGTTGGCATGACTCCTGGGCCATTGTTCATTCAACATACATATTTGCAACTAAATCATTTTATAAGTTATAGTAATTATAGTTATACATTAACTTATTAAACATGACTCTTACAGTCATACATACACCTTATTTGAATTGCTCTTAAACAATCCAACAGTACATGAAGGCATCACTGTGCTGTATTACTCATGGGTGTTTCTCTCTTCTGACTCATGACTCTTTATCTTTCTGTCTCTACTGAAAGAGCAACAAGGCCAGTGGTATTTTTAGTCAGGTACCAAAACACTTTCTGATGTCTTTAACAACTCAGTGTGGGAACCTGAACGCAATCCATCTCACTGTTGGCTCTTGTCATTTTATACTTTGCTTTCCTGTGAAAATCGTGTAAAGGCAGTCCAGCGAGACTGATCAGGTCCATATTGATTTGTTTCACTGTAATTCGTTGGCCAGAGCATTCTTGCGTGGTAGCTTCATATGCCCGTAAAAGGGCATTGAAAATTCCGCTTGAATCTGTAATACCAACACAAACAAGGGGAAAGGACTGGCAGCCAAATACAAAAACACCGTTTTTTTGTCCCATCTTCACTCACATACAGACAACAAATGGACAAACGGCATACAACAGTTTAATGCCTGTAAAATCAACGATTCTTTACAACATTGTTTTTGAAAAATTGCCTGATTCTTGAGAAGAGAGACAGCAAATATGGTTTCAACACGGCTTATGTTAAGTCAGGCTAACAAAAACACAAAATAGATGTTTAGCTTAGGATCACTTAAAATCCAAAAAACATGGGGTGAAATCTACGAGGGAGAATAGAGTGTGTACCTTGCTAATAGGTTTTTACCCCCTGAGCCCAGTCTGTGTGTATCTATAGATTTTGTTCTCTGCAGTGGTGAAAGAAGCATTCCGATCCTTTGCTGAAGTAAAAGTACCAATACATTGATTTAAAAATACTTTACAAGTAAAAGTCCAGCATTGAAAAAGTACAGAAGTATTATCAGCATAATGTCTATAAAGAATCAAAAATAAGTACTCGTTCTGCAGAAAAATTGCCTCTGTAACGGATTATTACATACAGTATGAAATTATTACATTGTCAATACTGATGCATGAATGTGTGTAAGCAGCATTTTACTGTTGTAGCTGTCTAATGTGAAGCCAATTAAACTACTTTAAATACACAGTTAGGTAGTTTAATCCTGTGGTGCCCAATCTAGTTGTCGGGCCCCCTCTAAAAGGTCACAAGATAAATCTGAGGGGTCGTGATCATCAATGTATTATTCATGATATAACAATTTGACAACTCATTGAGAATGTAAAAAGGGTCTCCGACTTCACACTGTTCTTTTAATCAAGCAAAAAACAAGCCAAGAAGTTTGGGGGACACTGGTTTTTAACAATACATTGTATTTTGTATGCTAATTTTATGTTTTTAATGTTAAATCTTAATTAGCAAAGTATAAATAGTAACCTGTCTGTCAGAGTATAAAATACAGTATTTCCCTCTGAAACATGGTTGAGTAGAAGTATAAAGTAACAGTAATACAATGGAAATACTTAAGTAAAGTATATACGGTAGATAACTCAAAATTGTACTATAGCACTTGAATGTATACATGTACCTAATTACTTTCCACTTCGGTTATTTTCTGTCCAGTCCTCCTCTCTGCCAGTGTGCTGGCTCAGAGCCCGGTGCAGATCCAGTTCCAGACAGACCCGGTGCTGGTTCAAACTGGTACTCAGATAGTGTTCACGGTGCTGACAGTGCCCCAGGTTTTGTCCATGCAATGGCAGTACCAAGGAGTCACTGTGGGTTTGTGGACCGGAGGAGCCACAACTGTTAACCCGGGGACCCAGTTCCAGGACAGGGTCACCATCACGGCCACCCAGCTCCAAATTGGAGGAGCCCGGCTCCAAGATGCAGGGAACTACACGGTGGTGGTGACCCCCACTGCTACAACAGGCCTGGCCGCTAACTCCAGATCGATACAGCTGAGCGTGTTTGGTAAGAGATAAAGAAGTGTGCCTGTGAGTTCACTTAAGAGAGAAGAAGAATAAGAAGAACAAGAAGAACAAGAAGAAGAGGGTGGGAGAGGTGGTGGTGAAGTGTGTGGTAGAGGATGGTTTTAAGGGAAGCGATAATGTTAAGGAGGAACAGAAGGGAGTAAAGAGAGACATGGGAGGATTTGGGGAGTAAGAGAATTAGTCTGGGAGGTGTAATGAAATTAGTGACCCATAGTAGGCGAGGTAAAATGAATGAAAAAGGAGGAGGGGATGAAGCTACTGGCTCAGGGCTTTATGCTAATAAAACCCATTTGATATGCAGCGCTCACGCTCTTAGAGTTTTGATATTGTAGCCGTCTACACGAGTAGCGTTACATTTACATACAGTACATCCAGTATTTGCTTTCATTTACATCCAGTACTGTAATGAAGCCTGAACAGCTGGGTGTCTCTCTTTATTTTCAGTCATCAACCCACACTGGGTCTTTCTCATTCCTCTTACCAGCAGCGCTAATAGGGTGTCAGGGTGACCAAATTGTTCGAGGCACTAGTCTATTATTACTGAAAGGTCACATCCTCCAAACTCACAGCAGCTAGTTCATGTCATGGAACATCCGTGTCCTTGAGCACGACTCTCAGCCTCCTACGTACTCACTCATAACTTACTCTGATAATGAGTAGAAGCTGAAATCCTGAAATATAAAATGCCTCGCTGAATCACAGGCAAGCGGAAAGTCTGCAAAAATGCAAGTGATTAGAGCTATGTGGTGGCTGCTCGAATGTTTTTGTTTGTTTGCTGTTGCTGCTGCAGTTCTCTCTTAGTCACAGCCTCCTCCGTCCGCACGCCCCCTCTTCTCCCTCTCCAATTATTTAACTTAGGCTGCCCGCCAAAAGGCATCTCGGCTACCACTCACACCGTCTGCCCCGTTATTCACCATCTGTGCCTCTGTCTGAAACCTGTCCCTTCTCAGCTCTCACTTGCTTTGATTACAACAAATTATCCTCAACAGAAACATAAAGATGCCCTTTTATTGTTCTGTCACTCCAGCTTTTGAAGTGAGCTCTCGCATACTCTAATGCTCCATACCCACAGTAAAAGTGCATTTAGAAACCTTTTCTGGGTAATTCTGCAACTTTTCTGGTAAAACATGTTTTACTCTCCCTGTAGATGCAGTGGCCGGGGTGAGTCTGTTTGTTCCCTCGGTGGCGGTGGAAAGGAAGAATGTGTCTCTGGTGTGTACGTGGACTGCTGGGACGGATATTACAGTCCAGTGGGGCAAAGGAGGCGCAGCCATCATTGCCAACTCCAGGATCACCATCTCAGGTGGCTCTCTGGTCATCAACCCAGCCATACGGGGTGATACTGGGGTGTACACATGTACCGTCAGCAACCCTGTCAGCGCCCAAACTGCCACACAGAGCCTCACTGTCTACTGTGAGTTTGCACTGATCAAGACAAGTGGCAGCTAATCTGCTGTAGCCACTGTAAACAGCAGTAGCTTATCTACTTTATCTACATTGCACTGCACACAGACTGTGCTGAATTGCACCCGGGTTGCACAGGACATTTCTTCCATACGCTTGTTGTACTGCTTCTAGCTTTGTCTTGATCACATCCTTAATTCTAATGTGACACCGTAATAGCCAACATGTCCAATCCCCCCAACGGCATACTAAATTGGCTCCACATGATTGTTCTCTAACATCAAACATAGTTTTTTTTTTAACCTAGATAAAGGACACACCAGATAGTGGATGTTGTTAAAATCTGCTGGGGCTATGCATGCCAAAATAGTACGCACTTATAGAAATCTAAGTCACGTCAAATTTTGAGTCACCACTTCCTGTGGCCACAGAAGTGTTGATCACAGACACCAGACTTTGATTTGCTCATGTAACGTGAATCTGTGATATCACAATCACAGGGGCTGTTGCAGTCCTGCAGTCTGATTGAAGCTCATAGCACTAGATGTGCAACTAACCCCCACTTATTTTCATTTGGAGATACATTGTAGAATCACTGACACCAAACTGAGTTGAACAGCAGGCTGCAGTAACGTATCTGTAAAGTGTCTCCTCATTATGCAGGACTTTGAATGCACAATGCTCCATGCCTGCCAATCAGGTTCCATTGTAAATATAACTTGTTGAGACACATGTTTATGCAAGAGGTGGCAGCCACTGGGATTTTAGATTTAACATCCAACCAGAAAGTGCACAGCTCCTTCATTAGCTCAGTCATTCGCCGACCGGATCAAGGAGGGCCCATCAAAATGCTTTAGCCAGACAAAGTCACTTAAACCCAAAATGGACAAAATGATAAACCCTTATATATCATAATATATCATCTGTGCATTATAGGCAGCTTTTTTGGAATACAGATTTTCCTTGTTGTACCAAATGTTTGATGCTTATAACAATGCCCTCTGATCATCAACAAACCAGATGGCCCTGACACCCCAGTGCTGAACATGGAGACTGCCAAAAACTGTGTTGGGGGAGGGAATGTGTTGGTGGGACAGTCGGTGCAACTCACCTGCATGTCTGATTCGCTGCCCCCTGCCCTCTTCTCATGGCAATACAACGGACAGCCGGTCGTGCCCAGCCAGCCGGGCAGCGGGGTGCTCAGCCTTCAGACTTTCTCAACGAATCAGAGCGGCCAGTACGTCTGCACGGCCACAAACGCCATCACTGGAGGCAAGTCGCAGCAAGGGACAAACTTGGCTATTGTAGGTGAGTTATGGTGGGCGCTGACCTCTCTGTGACTGATAATGATGACGGTTGGTTTTGGACTCTTTCCCTGTATCTGTCTTCACGACAGGAGAGGGACAGAAAGTATCCTGGGAGATTGATCTGGTGAGAATGTGGGCAAAGTCATTCAGTGACTTTCACACAAATGTTCTCCTCCTTTATTTTCATTTCTTTCTCTCTCTGCTGTTACTTTATCATCCTTTTTTGGAACCTTCCCCTCTCCTCAGTCGCATTTTTTCTTCTTTTCCTCCTCTTGTCTGTCTGAGCACCAGACTCATTATCTTTATGAATTCTCCCCCTTTGACACCATTCTTTCTATTTCAGCCGTATGTCTAAATGTAGGGGAAGTGGTGGGGATTGTGATCGGCTGTTTGGTGCTGATCCTAATCATCGTGCTCCTCATCGTGCTCATAGTCTGTCTCAAGCGAAGGAGGAGGGGTAAGTCTGTGTGTGTGTCTGATCATGGACATGTAGTCTGTCCACTATTTTATTGTATATTATGCTGAGTCACACTGTGTTGTCTTGCACTAAAGTGATTTCTTTTTGTTATTTCTATTATTACAGCACAACCGAGACAAAATAATACCGCAGTGCTTGTGCACAAGACCAACCCAAATCCCAGGCCTATAGTAAGCCACAGTGAAGTTTACATATGATTAACCATTGATTTTGTCTTGATCTTGTCCATGTGATAGTGCTAAAGGGCTTCTCACAAATTAACCCTCTCATTCCATTTTTCCTTTGCCGTCTCTTCTCTCCCTCCCCTCGTTTTTCATCTGCTCCCATTAAGCCTCCAGATCCACAACCTAATGGTGCAAGGGATATGGGCCAAGGTCCCGATCCTCCCCTATATCACTTGAACTCATACACACGCCACCCTGGCCGCTTATACACTGCACTGCATGAAAGCCGTGGCAACCCACAGACACTGCCGCTGCACAACTCCGACACACACCAACACAATGGTCGTACCCACACAAATGGGCTCCTACACGATGCTTCTCAGAACGGCAATTCATACCCACACAATGCTATTGACAACCCTGCTTTCACGCAGACTGATGCTCAGAATGCAAACACACCCCCAAACACACAGCAGCAAAATCCTAACATTGTGATACAGACTGGTGCTGCACAGGGCGGCGCCCAGCAGCCGGCGGTCCACGTCAGCCTTAACACGCTGCCACAAAATGCCCAGCAAAACAACAATGCGCAAATGCCCACCATTCATCTCAATCTCAGCTCATTTCCTCTTACTAATGCTTCACAAACTCAACAAAACCCGGAACATACAGGGCAATCGCATCCAAGAATGGAAAGTGGGCAGTCCTATCCTAGTGACGTCCGGCCGAGTGGTCACATAGAAGCAGATCACCATTCAGATCGGTCTGGACGTATCCCGACTGGATACACACACTTTAACAGTAATAACACCTCTCAGCGAAACGCCAACACACAGACGTACCAAGAGGAGCCAGAGCCTCATCGCAGGTCTGATAGAAACTCATGGGATCTCCTCAGAGGGACACCACCGTATCCCAGCGGCACGCTTCAAAGAGGACAGACATCCTCTGAGTACACCTCTGACGCTACAGACTACACTCCCTATCCTCCCATACGAGAAGGTAGAAGCCCAAACCGATTTAATTCTCGACCGCGGAACCAAACCACTTCGCGGAGCAGAGCTTCACCCAGACAAGATGCACCATCAGTGGACAGACAGACACCGAGCCGTTCAGCTGATCGTGGACGCCCAAACACTCGCAGTGTAACACAGCTTGAGGCTGAAAACCACACACAGAGAAGCGGCCACACACAAAGGCAGAGTGCTCAGCGCGACATCAGAGGTTCGCTTGGTAGCCAGATCGCCCCGAGGCAGGAAGCCACACACAGCAATAACCCCCAGGCACTGACTCTTGTAATCCAGCAGGCCTCTGTCGGCCGCTCTGCTGTGTCACAAGGACCCATGAGACAACAGGGACTGACTGCACCGCGGGGTGCAGATTCAAGAGCTTTGGCTGATCCTAATCACCTTCCACAGGCACACATGGCCCAGCAACACACAGCAGTACCGATCCAAACACCACCACAAGGCCTGGGCAAACAGACACAGCCTGTTATAAATGGGGCCAATCAACCTCGCCAAGGAGGCACTGCTCCAGTCCCAAACTCTTCTGCCCAGCATAATCCCAGTAACCTAACCCAGGATGCACTTATGGCCCACACCGAGAGGGCTCAAACATTTCAGAATCGGAAACAACAGACCCAGGCTGCCCTGCTTCACCCCGGTCCACAGGCACGTGTTGGGGATCAGCACCCACCAATTCCTCCTCCAGTTATCCCCCTCACACAGTTCAAGACCCTCCCCAAAAAGCACACCCAGCACAAATCTCCAACTAGAGGTCCTGAGCCCCCCAGGCCTCCTGTTAACATACCTGTGGCTCAACGACGCACACAAATACAACAGCGCCCCGCCAACCGTCATCACCATCCTGGAAATGGCCACTTGCATGTCAGTGCACAGAGGCATGCCCAAGCCCGTGGCCACGGGCACCCTGCCCACTTCACCCACCCACAGCAGGTGAGTGAGACACAGCTTGATGGTTTGAATTGGCAGCCAACAGTAGCCATATGTTTATTGCAGCACACGGTTTTCTCTCAGATGTGCACTTACAGCTGTCATATCATGTCATACTTCCTGTGTACTTGCATGTACACAGTATTACAGGCCCCGTTTCTACCTGCAACTGTCATCTCAACAGCTTTTGCTTTTGACTGTAGTGTGCATTTTCTTGAGGGAAGCTTGACAGCACTTGTAAATGGATGTTGCATTTGTACGATTGACAGTCTTCCCGGTGCCATAAAAATGTATTTAGTCTTGAGTGTTTGTGACACTGTGACAGTTTTCAAAAGTAGCCTTGTGTGTCTAAGGTTCTGCATGACATGTTGGCAATGAAGGGCTTGTTGTCTTTCCAGCATCAGGATCACAGAGGGAGACCAAGATGATGACAGATGTCAGCAGACTACACTTTACAACTGTCCCGCATCCACAGACACAAACAAACAGTTGACAGACGTGATCCAATATACCACCAAGCAAGACCGACTGCACAAGGTTCTCCTCTCAAAAGAATAGCTGTCATAACCTGGTATCTCTGTCCTAAAGTCAGTTTTTTTTAATGAAAGAAATGAACATGTCTCCCATGGGATGAAACATTTTAATTTTTTGGAATTGAAGAAATAGAAAGAAATGACAAATTATCTCAGAGGAGGCTTGATTTGCCCTTTTTAAAAATGTACTGAATTAAATAAGCTGCATGATACTGAATAATTTTTATATAAAATGCTACACACACACACACACACACACACACACACACACACACACACACACACACGTACACATGTATTGCACTATTTTGACTTCTGAAGCACTGGTCATGCATCAAACTTTGCCAAGAGCCTGCTCAGAGTAGACAAGTTCAGTGATCCATAGCTCTTAACCAAGCTCATGTCCCCTCATCCATTCATCATCAAAACTAAACAACACTACCTTCACAAAATGCATTTGAGGTGCTTGCATGAATATCTGTGTCGGATCTACACTAATAGTGACAGAGAGTAAATGAGAATCGACTTGGCCCCTGGGAGCAGTGACAACTATGAAAGTAGAAATTAGACAAGGGGTGCTCTTAATGTACGTGGAGCTATTTATTTTGCACCTTCTGTTTACAGATGCCTCCTATGACACTTCCCAATTAAGGGGATTCGCCTCAGTGGCGCTCAGAAATAATGCTCAGCTAACTATGAAGGGGAACCCACAAATGGATGGGTGCTTTATTAATTAAATGCTTTTATGAGAATTAAATGATTTGGAAAATAATCACACCCGGGCATGAATGAGGTCAGCACAGAGACTTGAGCTGCCATGCTTTCTGATGCAAAAGCACAATGTAACAATTCACTGAAATATGGGATGTCATTATTACTTTTACAGATAATGTATTTATTGATTTATAATGTTTGTGTTTTTTTTTTAAACTCAGGAAATACTTTTAAAAGTGGATTATTGTTACGCCAATTGAAATCAATGCTATTATTTATGAATGATTGTTCAATTTATATGGGATTTCAAGGATAAGGCTCTTGATATTCTATACGTTAATTAATGTCAACAAATCCTGAATGAACTGATCCAACTCACAAGGGATTTTTCCTCTGTGCCGTAGAGCTCCATTGTTGTCTAATAAATACACATCAATGTGCCACACAGTTGCACTGGGTGACACAGTCCATCATTACCATAAACATGGGCACTGTAGTTAATTGGAAACGATCGCATAAACACTATCCTGCTGCTGTAAATTCTCACTGGAGCCCCAAATGCGTATTAATCCCCAGCTGAAAATAACGTGTGCTATTTACTGCTGTGTGAGTAACAATTCTTAAAAGCTACAGTGTCCAGCTGTTACAGGAAATTACACCCCAACATATTGAGTCTTGCAACATAAGTGGGACTTGACAATAAAAAAAAACCTTATACTATAACAATACAAAAACTCCAATATCAAATATCCAAATTTGAATTCCGACATGAAGAAATATACAGCACATCAGGTGGCTCCATCAAACACCTGGAGCGAGATTTACTTTACTGCCTTGAAAAATTGTGCGGTTTTAGGAAAATTAATGCTTGTATTATAGTTGATGTTGAATATTCATGTTAGATGCTACAGTATTTATTTATTTTGCTTTATGAATTGTTCCAAGATCTTATTTTCTCAACGATAATAAAGATGTTTTGTTATTACCTGTGCCTTGCATATAACTTGGGTGAAGTCTACTGTTGAACAAAACCAAAAGAACTTCAAAATTTTCTTATTTCTATCACAGTAGAAGTTGTCTATTCACAGCACAATGCACAATCACAACCTTATATTGCCTCATTTTTTCTAAATGAATCT
Source organism: Perca flavescens (assembly GCF_004354835.1). Taxonomy (NCBI): domain Eukaryota; kingdom Metazoa; phylum Chordata; class Actinopteri; order Perciformes; family Percidae; genus Perca; species Perca flavescens. The sequence continues at coordinate 13,096,679 of NC_041336.1, read as the reverse complement.
ATTCTTCCAAACAAAGATCTTTTGATTTTCAGTACAAAACATCTCCTGCATGTTGACAGTAAGTCAGACCACAAAAACACCTATTTATTCTGGTGTTCCTCTGAATCACAGAGCTGTTTGCAGTCTGAGCATATTTCTGCTCACTGTGTCTACAGTGCTAATTATGCATGGCGCCTGTGTACACCGAGCGTCGTTGTGGATTCTCCTCAGATGAATCTTCCTTGGGCTTGTTGTGGAGGTGCAGAGCGTGTGTTTGGATCACAGCTTTATCATTCTCCCAATCCCCTGCTCCCACTTGTACGTCACCTCTGATGAACAGCACTGCTGCTCGCTATTGGAGACACTTCACGGTAGTCTAGCACTGTAATGAGTGGAGATGGAGTGCATTTGAGTACCTGGTACTAGAAAAGGTTGCGGCATTGCCTACCGGTTCCAGATGAAAGCTGTGATTTATGAAAAGTTTCGAGTTTTACAAATAGTACTTTATAGTGTTCATGCTGTCTTTGGAGTGAAGTGTGTTGTTTATGGCCTAAACAACAGAAATTACAAGAACCTCTGTAGTCTTGACACACACAACACAGTAAACCACAAATGCTGATGTGGCCTCCTTCCCTGGGCCAATTTGCATGTAAATCTGCTGGTGATTTACCATGATTTACTGTAACGGCCGCAAGTAATTGTAATTGTTTACGCGTCCCTTTGGAGGCATAAATTAAAGGCTAACGTAACTCAAGCGTGGTGTTTGCGAATAGGGCATTTTTTTGTATTGATGAATGCTCATTTTGGTGTGTCAAACTGCAGCAGAAAGCTTTCTGGCTGTAAGTGTTTGGAGAGCCAGTGTTGATTTGACTCAGGAGACTGCAGTAGATTTGTACAGGAAAATTTAATACCACAAGATGGCCTGTATAATCCTAATCCAATTTTAATTTAAATTCAATCCGGCTCAACAGGCACACATACTTTTTGTAGATTTGGTGGCATTTAACAGTTTGAAAAAACATATGAGGCACAGGCAGAAATTTGGTCAAATCACCTAACAACTCTAAGTGAATAAAGAATCATGATGCCACCTTTCTTTTGTTCACGGCAGCAATGGTGATTATTCTCCATCACCGGGGAAACAAAAGAGGTCAGGCATGATAGCCCTTATAAGTCCAAATCATCATTGAAATGAACTGGTAAGTCCTTTGAGATCTGTGTGTCCATCCTTGTTAAAGTGTCCTTGAGCAAGACACTGAACCACTGCCTCTGTGCACTGACCCCCTTTAGTGAAATGTCACATGAATATGAGTCTTAGATGAATATGAAATGAAACAGATTTATGATTAAACTTTACACACCAGGGCAGCTGAACCAAAAAAAACTCAAAATTTTTAGAGTGTGACAGCATGACCCTGAATTTATAGCTTCAGTCTGTGCCACAGCCAGTCAAAATGTCCTTGAGCAGGACAGTGAATCCCCAACAGTTCACTGACTGTAAATGGCTCTAGGTGGGGGTGTATAAAGTATAAATCATACTACCAAACTGCACCGGGGCAGCCAGGGACTCCATACTTCATCATCCCACAAGGGGGAGCCATGAGAGAGGATTTTTGAGGTTATCTATTGATCACTTTCCACCATTTTTTGTCCTCAAGGCCTTCACTATCTGGGCAATGCACGCACGCACGCACCGCACAGTACAGTAGTGTGAAGCAACGAGGAAATCCTCAGTTGTCATAAGCTTGTTTAAAGATGCTTAAAGGTGAACTGCTGCCTTCAGGGATACATATCAAAAACAAGAACTTCAAAGAGTTTTGTGTTTTATCGTAATCTTTTGTTGATTCGGCTGAGCGTATCATGTTGTGTTTCATACTGTCAACATTCTTTCTCTTTTAAATGAAGACAGGCTTATTTCTGATATTTCTTAGTAAAATAAATCCAAAACATGCCCGAGGAGTTCTTGTTGAAATTCAGCATTTTAAAGCATTTTCCAATAGATCTTTGATAGCCTCTGTGGAGGAAAATTCAATTTGTCACAGATACTGTAGTGTAGATACACATTCATATTTACAGATGTTTTCCCTTGTTTTTTAAAGATGTTTTAAAAAATGGCAATATAGGTTTAGCATAAATTACAGCTGCTCGGAACAGGGGACTGCAGTGAAAGGACTAAAAATGAAACCAACCATAGTCATCACACCCACCTATAGATAAATAGATAGATTTCTTTTTTTCAAAGATTATTTTTCAGGCATTTTAGGCCTTTATTTTTTATAGGACAGCTGAAGACATGAAAGGGGAGAGAGAGGGGGGAATGACACGCAGCAAAAGGCCGCAGTTCGGGGTCGAACCCTGGCCCGCTGCGTCGAGGAGTGAACCTCTACATAAGGGCGCGTGCTCCACCAGGGTGAGCTACCAAGGCGCCCGTAGATATAGATCTGCAACGTGATATCATGACTTAGCGTAAACATACACGCCGACTTTCTTAAGCCAAGTGGTGTGTTATCTGTATGCATTTAGCGTGTATGTCTACGCTGTATACAGATCCGCTTGTATGTAAACGCTGTAAACAGCGGACGTAAACATATATGCGTTATCGCCACGTGGCGTTTTATCGCGAGAAGAAAGCGGCGGTTGAGTTTAGGAAACGTCACACACGGGTTGGGTTTGGTTTAGGAAAAGAATAATGGTTGAGTTTAGGAAAAGAACAACGGGGTTGGATTTACTAAAAAAATAAGGCGACGGATGAGTCTAGGAAAAGAAGAACAGGGTTGGCTTTAGTGAAAGCGAAAAAACGACGGTTGAGTTTAGGAACCGCGACACATGGGACACGATCTTCGGTCTCCTGGGTGAAAATCCTGTGTTTTACCCATCCTCCACCCCGACCAACATCCTCATGCGGATTTTCGCCCTTTCATACTACTCTCTATGGCGTAAATTCACACGCAATCGCAAGGTTATGTAAGTCAGTGGAGGCCAAACGGCGTTGATATACGCGCCAAAAAAGCGAGTATGCGTCTTGATAACACGGCAATAATGGCATATGAATTGGTGCGCCATTTCATGAGATCAGTCTGAGATTTCTAGGAACAGTTCAGGCTGAAACCACAGAAGTAACCAGAAGAGTAACCACAGTGCACGTCATCTTCTGTTTGAAATTCTAAGAAAAGAGAGCAGATAGCTCTTCTCGTAATTAAGCCATGTGCTGCAGCAAAAATCCATATTCAGCAGAAGGAAAAATAGATGATCGTACAAAACAAAGCAGATGCACAAGTCACTGTATGTGAGCCAAGAACAAAAAGGAAAGAATCACAGTTAGAGAAGAGATACTTAACAAAATGGGGTTCATGGCTTTTGTGTTTCTGTGAATTTCATGTTCCATTTAAAGCATTTCCGTCCAGTCTGTGTACTTCAGCTCTGTCCATCTACTTGTTTTCTGACATGAACAAAATTAGTTTTTGACTCTTATGGAGGCCTAACATAAACATTTAACAAGGAGGAATTAGTGTTGTCACAGAATATTCCCTGTCCAAAAACTTGTTAATGGATGTTACACCTCAGTTAGATCTTTGACTATGTAACTTTTGCTGAACAATGACCCCTTTGACCACAAGTGACATTTACATAACAAAGTAACAAAGGTAAATGCTAAAACATAATTGTAACACCAGCACAAGTAGAGCATAGTCAAGTAAGTGAACTGAGAGAGCTAATCTTAGCCACCATGAGCTAGTGATCAAACAGAAGTGAGGCAGATTGTATTGACTTGAGCAGGAGTATGTTAGAAGTATGTGTTATTTATTCTGTCAAAAGTTACATAGTTCTGCGTGTACGTAAGGGGATTAGGGCCACATGTGAAAAATCTATTTGTTCAATAACTTAATGAATTCTGAGACTTGTTTCTTATAATTCTGAGTTTAGAATTCTGAGAAAAAAGTCTGAATTTTTCTCAGAATTCTGACCTTAATACTCAATAAATTTTTTCACATGTGGCCCTAATCCTCTTCTGTATGCGTGCAATGCATGCACAACACACTACAGTATGTTGCAGAGCCTTGTTCAGACTCTGCATTACACCAACATAGCTACAGGCCATGCAAACCAACCCAAACACCTTAAAGTATACAAGAGATTCAAATATTCCAACATACCAACCAGAGGTGACAGAGATCTGTGTATAAATCCAGTAGGAAAACTGCAGCGGTGGCAAGACAAACAACTTAGCTGAGTTTCGATAAACTGAGTGTGTTTTTCTGTGTGCTGTAAGTTGCGCATATACATATGGGAGGGGATGAAGAAGAAACAAAGACGTTTGCTTTATCACTTCAGCCGTTAGCCTCCTTTGAACGTGTCACGGTGAGTAATGGTGCTGTATGTGGCAGCAGGAGCCTGATTAAATGAGCATTGCTGTCCTACATGCCACGCCTGCAGTGTAGACCATATGGCTTTTTTTCATAAGTCCGTCATTGGAACTTTAAACACCCTGCAGGACACAGGCTGTACTCTGCTTTTAGCACGACTTATATTGCATGACACTGGCTGGATAGATTTCAGTTACTCCTTGACTGTTGATTTCCACTGGCCTACTTTCTTGTGACTGTAAAGCAGAGCACACACAATCAAAAATACTCATGACTCAGATACGGTGTGTGTGTGTGTGTGTGTGTGTGTGTGTGTGTGTGTGTGTGTGTGTACTGAAGGTAGGTTTTTACAGCTGAACTACAGTATAACTATCTGCACAGCTGCTCTGCCAGCTTGCTTGCTGCAATTAATATTAACAATAGAGTCTGCTTAACAATGGTGTGCTCATATGCTGTTCCTGCACTGTGCAATGCATGCATTTTTGGCCATGACCCATGCCAATACAAATATCAGTAACCTGTTATCAACCAATATCATTGGTCTGGCTCTTGTGTACAAGCCTGCATCCTCATTAAATACAATATGTGGCCCCAGTATATGTGAATGTGTGTTATTTGATATGGATGCGTTGCCCTACTTATTTGTGCTCAGCAGCTCAGCCTAACTACATTTAAATTCTAAATATATCTTTTTACACCCACAGGAGAAAATGAGAATGGATTACGTGACAGATTAGTCAACCGTAATGAATTCATTAATTTTATAGTTTCAGCAACTCATTAAACATTTCTGATTAAAGAATCACATCAAGTCACATTGTTTTGCATTTGTCTTAGTCAGTTATAGTCTAAAATAACTTTAGGGGTTAAAAACAAAAAGAAACACTTTATTTTATATAAACACTAAAGTACACCATCATGATTGAAAGATTTGAATAAATGTTGAGAATATGACATGCAAAATTTAACTATTTTAAATTTTGCATGTCATATTATGACATGCAAAATTATATGCTAGTATGCTAGTGTATTCAATCATTCATGTTCAACTTTGTAGACACCATGACAGATGCTTCGAAGGAGTTTTCAACAAAAGTTATAGTTTCCAACATTATTTTAATAAACAGAAATATCCATAAGCATTTTTCATTTTATCTGCCTACATTGATATTATAATGTGTTTTAAACCAGTATGTAATGCTTATAAATGCTAAAGTTTTACCAACTGACATTAGATGAAAACTTTGTTTTCATTTGGTTTTGCTTGACTCTCCTGTCATTTCAGACCTTTCCTCCTCGTCAGGCCTGGCTAATCAGCTCGTTACCCTCACCTGGTTTCCCCAACTCACCTGCAGCCCATTCCCTCGTTAGTCCCACAGCATCCCCCCCAGATTGTCTTGTGTGTTACTGCCAAGCTCTCCAGTGTTACTCATACCCTGTTTACATGTTCATGGTTATTTTGAAAAAAGAAATTAAAAAGTCCCTTTGTTTGTGCCCTTCGTTTACATGCAAATGGAGAATTCGCCTCTGAAAACGATTCTTTCTAAAAACTCCGACCAGAGCTTTGTTTGCCTGCATCCATACAGTGCAGTACTGTCAATACAGTAAATAGTCTTAAAGGTGGTACATGGGACCATAAAAGCAGTGTCTGATAAACAGTAGTACATTACAGTAAAGAAGGATGATGAAATATTACATCCATAGATCATGTAGTCTAATTGGTTCATGCTCCACGCTAATCGCGACAATGAATCTCGTTATCTTGAAACTTTCATGATCTAAACATGGTATATTGTTTGTCTGTTTCCATACAACAATGCATGTAACGCAACATTTACTTATCATTTTGAGCAGTTGTATCAATTGATAGTTAGATCATTGTAATAAAATGAATAGACAATCATCTGAAATGTAATGTGTGAATTGCCTTTTGAAATAATAGTACTTTGATGTTAAGAAGTGTTATAATGAACAGGTGATCTTTGTTAAATGAACAAATGATCTGAGGTTTATGTGTTATGTATCCAAGCAATTGAAACAAGTGTTAAAGTTTTGAAAAAAATTTGTATTTTGATCATTGGTTGTGAGTTTTGTGTCTAGAGTTTTGAAAAATGACATCAAGGTTCTGAAATTAGTGCCAAAGTGATTGTAAAAAAACTGTAATGTTGATTGCAAAATAGAAACAAAACAAAACAATGTTAATCCTGGGCCTGTCATCTCGGGATTATCAATGTTGATTGTCGATGTTGTCGTAAAGGTCATTATGAGGACATGTGGTAAATGGACATTGATGGCATCTCGGAAAATGTAAAATACGAGTTTAGGCCTTGGTGGAAGGGGGAAAGTGGCTGATATATGCCAAAATGATCATCTGAAAGCTGAAAAGCTTAATTTTGAGAATACATTTCATACATAAAACCAATCAAACATTGCTGATTTTTATTTTAATTTAGAAAATAATAATTAGTTTATTTCCAGACTAAGTCATTTACAGTATAAACATCACTTAAAGCTCTGCTAACTTGTGATGGGCTTTTGTCATTATTTCTGGCATTTAATACTAAATGATTATTTTGAGAAAAAAAAAGAATTGATAATGAAAAAAAAACATTGGTTGCAGACCTTGTGAGTACCAACATGTTCCGGCTTATTTTTTACTTGACCTTATGTTGCAAAATGTGGCCCTTGGAATATCTCTGCCCTTCAAAATGCCACTGTGCCATATTACCTCATGTTACAAAAGCCTTTGTGGGAGTTAACAGTGACATTTACTAAATATTTTGGCAGGGTTTACTTATATAAAATTGCTCACTATCATCCTTATCAACAGCTTTTGATAAGGACAATATTTTCTAATGACATTTTTGCTGACCTAAAAAAGTGCTTCTATCAGCCTGAGTAAACAAAAGCACTTCAAAGAAACAGTGTAATATACAATATTTTTTTTTAATCATATCTACATTCTGCAGTGGCAAAGATTTCAAAGCTTATATATAGAGGCATACAAGAGTCTTTACTAGGCACTATTCTTTAAAAGATGAAATTGAAAAGATGACAGTATTTTTATTATCTTAAAGGCCCTGAAAACTTATTTTCTAAATCAGTGTCTTTCTATGATCATCGGGATCTTACATGAGCACGCAGTTTGCTGGTAGTTAGAAGAGTTTTGGTTGTATTTGTGTTTTTGTCAGTGCACTTGTCACCATTTTGAGGTGGGCGGAGTTTAGTTTGAAAGAGCTGAGCTATTCCGTGCACCAATCAGAGTCAAATCTGATCAAACCACACCCACACAGTTCACATTTCAGGGTTAGTGTTAGTAGTTCTTCAACTACGCAGATGAAGTGGAGGTCAACGGTTAGGGTTCAAACAACAATCTTTTTCCTAAACGAAACTAGTCGTTTGGGTGCTTAAACATTACTGTTGTCGCCACATTATTCACACTTTTTTTTTTAAACTCAAATGTTAACGGCCGTTGAAAGGACCGTCATCTCGCGGTGCTCTGTAGCCGGCTCCCACTAACCTTTTGTTGACTAAACTCAACTAGCAACGACGGCTGCTTCCCGCTTATACGGCCGACAGCACACGGAGCTCTGTGGCCGGCATCATGCAACCAGTTGGCGTTCGCCTTATTTCGTAGGACATCATACGAATTGGTGTGCATACATTTTCGTACAATATCATATGAACCCGTTCGTGAGAATGCATTGGTGTGATCCACTATTACTGTTGGTAATTTTATTTTATTGTTACCAGCCTCACCTTACATATACATATTATTAGTGGTAAACAACTTAAAGTGGAGGAAACTCCTAAATACTAAAGCCTTTTGAAACTGAACAAAGTTTCATAAGAAAATGCATGCTTGAAGATAGATAGATAGATAGACAGATAGATACATAGATGGACTTTGTTGATACCAAATTGGGACAGCTTGATTAGAGCAAAAGGCTAAATACATAAATTACATTATATTTTAAACAAAGAGGTAGACATTTTGGTTTGATGCTATCATAAGACACACAAACTACAGGACTATTTTTGAATGTATTTTAAGTGAAAAAAATATATATGGTTATTCTGATTGCTTTAACATATTGGACCTGTTTAATGTGAAGCCACTACAACAAAAGACAATAAGGAAGGCATTTCTCAATTATATATTACATTCTTCCTATAATGAAGCTTTTTTCAGTCCTATCACATTTTTGTAATTTCTTGTAAATGAAATGAGGAAGAGGAATTATTGGCTTTAGAGATACTTCATTTATAGAAGAGAGTTGGTGTGAAGTCATTAGGAGCTGACTCTCATCTAAATACTCTCAAATGTTTGCAAATGTTCCCCATGGCAATCATAAAACTTTCATCTCACCTGAACACAGAAGCTCAGTTGCCTTCCCGCCCTCTTTCCCATTACGCTGATAAGATATTAAAGAAGTGTATTCTGCACATCTATTGAGCAATTTTACACTGTAATCAGAAGAATAGTGACTTTCAAGTTTCATCGACCTCCAAGAATGAGTGTGATGCCGCCGTCTCGTGGCTCCAGTCCAATCGGGGCCTCCTTTTTATCTCGCCAATCACCCACCGTAAACTGTCAAAACCATTGATTTAACTCTCTTTTGCTCCTACAATGAGATGCATTTTATGTGTTCTGCTTTTTGATCTTTCAAGACATTTTTATCTCCGTGATACAAGCTCCTGGTCTGAGGATCAGCAGCTTTTTCAACATCAATTCAGTTTATTTATTGCTCTGCAGTTGTTCAATGAAAACTAAATTCTCATTATTGGCTCTGAACTGACTAAAAGCATCTGTATTCAAGACCTTGAATCATAGCTGATTAATTGAGACAAATTTTGTGTGAAAGCCAGAACCCAAAAATGTTGGTAATCAAGGATCTATTGTACTGTAAATAAAAAGAAGACAAATAATGGAGGCCGGTTTTCAAATAATGGTGACACAATAGACGGGCGGCACAGAGCACAGTTCAACAAGCCCTATAAACAATCAACAAGCTGTTGTTCATATTCATCATTTTCCGGCTCATAATGAAGGGCCGATGACGCAAGAGCATTATTGCTTTGGAACCTCAAATATTAACGCTGTATTCGACTGTGATCTCTGACCACTTTGAAAACACGTTCATACATCCGTCAACCTCGATATCATATCATCTTTTACAACCACGTTGTGAGTTCCCAGCAACACCAGATAACTCAATAAACGCCCACAACCTGGATTCATTGTACAGGTGTGTGACTTGGCCTTAGTCCCAGTAGTGGGTAGAAGTTTGAAAAATCTAAACATTGATCATAAGCTTGAGCAAAGTTACACTGAAAACTAATCTTGGTTTCCATGTTTACAAGACTTACACCAATCATATACAGAGTATCACCACATGCTGTTGGCTGAAATATTAATGTTGGCAGTGTTGAGAGTCTGAGAGACTGCACAGCACTTTGAAATGAGACTACACGATAGTTTCCTTTTGGTATTTTTCTGTAAAAGGAATTGATGTGATCATTATAAAACTGATTAGCTGGTATGGGCGGGCAGCCAGGCGCTGGAAATCTATTTTGCCTCAATGGCTTTTACACTGTCGTCTATTTTTCCTTACAGATTTCCGTCCGAACAGTTGTTCTTTGGACTCAGGTCGGACTTGATAAGGTTGCCAGCCAAATGTGCAAGATTATCTTTTCAACAAAGCAAGCTTTATTTTATGAATGTGTCACTGGGAACAAAATGAGTCCAGCTATATCAGAAGCAAAGTCACTCTTCAAATAGCAATATGGTAGCTTAGCAGCCACTGAACTCTTCTGTCAGGATGGTAGAGTTATATTGTTATTTTTTCTCCTCTGCTACAAATATAAGGAAGCTTATAGGTTCATGCTCTGGGTATTAAAAGAGGGATTAGTGAGGAGGCTTCTGGGACGCTCAAGTCCGTGAAGCACAGAACCACAATCTCTTCATTGTTGAGATATCTACTTGATGTAACACAATTAACTTTTTATTTCAAATGCAATGAGGTCTCTGAGGAAGCAGATTGCTGTGGAAATCATTCTATATGTTTTGCATCTGGCCTGTTGTGGCTGTGTGCACAGTCCTTTTGTGAGATAATGGTTTGTCTTTTCTGATGTGGACCAAAACAAATTTGCTGATAAGAAGCAGTTGAGTCTGTCACTGCAATATGCTGCTCAGATAAACTGTGAAATTGGACAAATTAGCTGTATGAGCTAGCAAGCCTTGCTGTTTCTACAGTGTTCAACTAAATAAAAACAAATAGTGTGACTTATGACAGTTGATTGTTAACAACATACTGTAATTAATGCAGCCCATTAGACCTCCGATCAATGGAATGCAATGGTAAGACAAGAAGTTAAATATTCTGTATAATAATAAATTCTGTATATAAATTCTACGGAAAGGGATGATTTGCCGATTTTAATCCAGGTCTATGTCAACTTTAAGAGTGCAGTGTGTTTAGATGAATGGTGTTTGGCTTTCTTCTGTGGCGCCAATGCACGGAGGAGCAGAGCAGTGAACCTCAGGGATGCGTTTTGCGTCATCCTGCGGATCTCAATAGACCTCGCATACTTTGTATTTATACTTCTATAATACAATTCAGCAGGAAATGTTACTTTTCTGATTAAGATTTTATAAAGAAAACATATGATAATCTTATAACTTACAGCACATGCATTGTTAAAGAGTAAACATGTGGTTTCTAACCATTTTGACCTCTTATTAAAAATCAGTTGGGACCATGTTTCATCATGTTTGAAAAGTCTGTGATTTGTTAGCAATGCCACGAAAAGAGAGATTTCCCCTCTTAACTTCAACTCTCCAATATTTCACAAAAAAAGCAATATGTTGGGAACCACTGTACCTAGCTGTAAAGTAGTTCAAACTAGAAGGGCACTCGAAGAGCGCAGGCCTCCGCCATGGGATGCCCCATCTCACAATGTTAATGTGAATTTTCCCAGTCGGGAAATCATTTTTCTGATTATTTTGCGCAAATGTCCTATCTCGTAATGTTAACGTACCGATAAGTGAAACATGATTTTTGTATCTGCACTGTTATTAAGATCCGCTCCAAAATGTAATGGGTTCTTCCCTGGCCCATGCTACACCCTTCTGCCAAGTTTCATGAAAATCGGGCCAGTAGTTTTTCTGTAATCCTTCTGACAGACAAACAAAAGAACAAACCGAACCGAAAACATAACCTTTTAGGTATCAGCTCCACCTTGGGCAGCTACAACAGTAAAATGCTGCTTACACATTGATCATCAGAATTACCAATTTAACAATGTCCTTTATAATGATCAGTTACATGAGCACATTTTCTGCAGAACGTGTATACGCATGTTTGACTGATAACACTTCTGTTCCTGACGTAAGCAAGATGTTATTATTATAACGTTATAATAAGTAGGAGTTTTACATGTGGACTATTTTTTTTTGCGATCAATTGTTTATTGAAAAATGTACAAAATATATATAATCACATCATATACACAATTTTTCCTTTCTTTTCCTAACATCAATGTAACAGAAATAAAGTCCTTTGCACATCATTAGGAAAGCAACAGTATTAGGACACCTATAACACCCCACACCCCCCCACCCCAAGGCGACTCCCCATAATCCCCCCCACCCAGGATCTCTCCCCAAATAAAAATGTAACAGAAAGATCAAGGTCGACCATGCTGCACCCTTTCTTTAACTAACTTGTATGCTGCCTCCCATGCCTGCATATGGGCAACGGACCACTCCATCAGCACAATTTCAAGAAATGAATTGGCCCAGTGCTGCCAAGCCAAGGAATTTGGCGGCTGCCACCTAAGGGCCAGCATCCTCTTGGCTGCTGTGAGTCCGGCCCATAGAATACGTTTATGCCAGAAGAGTCATCATTAAGCAGAGGTATGGGAAACTGGGATCCTGATCTTAAGAATGTCACTTAAAGTTAGAGATATTTCCTTCCAGAATCTAACCACGCCGGGGCACTCTTTAATGCTTTTTTGCTTAAAGGATCTGAATACGACTTCCCCCACTTACGTACAGATCACATGTTTCTTAAATACAGCAGCAGAGGTTGAGAAAAATGAAAGGTTTTGTGCTTTTCTAATGTGGAGTTGCAAATGTCATCAGTTGTATATTTAGTTCCTTCCTGTTTCTCATAAGTGTGTTTGTATTTACTCCATTTACAGGAAATCAAAGAGGGGAAGCACACAATCACATCCACTTATTCTACCACTCGATCATCTCCAACCTCCTCTTTCTCTTCATACCTGCTCTTTAAAAGGCTGTTGACGACAGCCAGCTCTTGTGTACGCTGCCCATGTTTGTGCTCTTTAACAACATAAGCACACTGACATTTTGTTCATAACAGCCATGTCAATTGAACTTCAAAGCGGCCTTTCCCAGTGAGAACAAAGCAGAGGGACGCAGTGACGGCCAGTTCAATTTCTGGGTTATTATCATCATGCAACAATATGGTGGCTCTTATTAAGGTTTAAGCTGGTTCCTAAAGACCAACACTTATTCTTATATTTTTCAATTCATTATTTCTATAAGTCTGATATTAATTAATAAAACGTGTGTCGGCCACATTTATTTCCTCCATGAACATTCAGAGACTCCATGAGACACTAAAACACTCCTTTAAAATACTCACTAATGTAATTAGTTTATAGTTAGCAGCTCCATTAAGCCTTATTGTCCGCCCTCTCTATTTAACCTCTGGGATACTTAAGAGGGAAAAAAAAAATCAGTGAGGCCAATAAACTTTTAGAAAACAATGTAAAATGTAAGAAGAAAAAATCTTTTATAGATTTTTCTCAGAGGAACCGGCATTTGCACGTCGTTTCTAATATTTCAGACCTGATACATTGGCACACCAATAAATCGTTCTGCTCCTTGCTTTTATAATGTATGATATGATTCGAATCCCGCTGCTTCCGCATTTTCTCTGTACCTCTCTGTACCTCAACACTGTGCATCTGAGCCATACCTTACTTTCCATACCATTCCAACCATACAAATATCATCCTGTTGCATCAGCTTTGTCAGACTTTATTCCCATTGTCCCAAACTCAACTGAAAATCACCTCAGGGTTGTGGGTCTGCTACTCTTATTCACAACCTGTTTTCACACTACTCAGCCTGTTTGACGCTGTTTGACACACACACACACACACACACACACACACACACACACACACACACACACACACACACACACACACACACACACACACACACACACACACACACACACACACACACACACACACACACACCTGCCTAGAGGCTACATTTCTTGTTTATTTTGTGCATTTATAAGCACATGTAACACACCTGGAAAAATGAATTCCCCATGTGTGTTGCCATAGTGCCCTACTATTGCTCCTACAAATGCTACTGCAAATATTTGCGGTAGCTAAAATAGCTAAATAGCTAATAGCTAAATATCTGCTAAAAAATATAGCCTACAGTATGCATCACTATTACTCATAGATGTCAAAACATGTTTTGAATGAATAAACATTTGACTATTTTACAAAGAAAAAGTAGTCAGTATTTCCCTGCCAATTTCTTTTCTAGCAGCGTGGATTTAAACTGCATTTAGACTTTCATGTTGGGAACAAAATGTACAGAAAATATAGCTGAAAAGTTATATTTTCACTGAACAATATGAACAATCTAAATTTGGTTTGGTTTTGGGGGTAGGGGAACCCCAGTATTTCTAAAATCCTGGCTACGGCTCTGCTCAACCTCTTCCTAATTATACTGAAAATAATTCTAGCAGTTAAAGCTATTAACTAAATGAGGATATGTTTAATGATCTAAGCTTGCATGCTTTATATTACATATTCAGCTCTATTTATCGTATAAAAATTTCCTTTGGCAGTGGAGACAACTTTAATTGACTGTGAAAAATGATATTCTGCCTCTGATATCATTTTAGAAGATACAAAATAGGTAAAATATGGAATGTGAAAGTGCAAAACGGGACCCTGTCTACATTTCTCTTTTGATTTGCTCCTCCGTGACTTGCCAGGAGGATGACTTGTCCCTGGCTAATTGCTGAGAAGGTTGTCCTGCAGTGATGAAATATTACCAAGTGTTACAGGGAAGTTTGAGCTCAAAAAGCATCTTAGAAACCCCATGATGTCACTCTGTAAAACCAGGTCTTACGGTGGAACACACCAGCTTGCATAATACAATGTGACCGTTTAAATGTATGTGTGGAATACAAATGTGATGATTTTTGAACCTCAAACATTAACTTCTTTGGGCGTTCGTCTAGGGTGCAAAGGCATGTAAGAAGTTGAAAGAATGTTTTTGAATAAGATCAAGAGCAGGGGCAGGATGTGACTGACAAGGTAAAGGGGACAAATACCATGAGGACTGATGTCAGACGGTAACAAAATATCCAAAACTCACACATGGGAATCAAATGTTTAAGGACTAAGCTCAAGTGAATGTGCCTCAGAGGGATTTACATACATTAACCAACATCAAAAGGACTCTTTTTTTACAAGTCTGAGTCATTATTACTTCAAAAGCAAGTTTCTCTCACTTTGTGAAATTAACATGACTATCTGTGCCTTCACCCGTTTCACCTCTTTGATAGAAACTTGACCCTGCTGTTGTGATGAAAGGCAGTAAATACAAAAAGGCCACTGATCTCCAACACCCCTGGGTGTTTTTCTTCTGCACACAGAGTGATCTCACAATGAGAAGTCTCATCAGTCTCTGAATAAACCACAAGTCATTTTTTTTATGTTATTGTGTGCAGTATATGGCTGTACAAACAACTGGCCTCTGTTTGCCTAACCATATAGCTGGCCCTGCTGTCCTCACCATATGTTGTGAAGACAGGCACTGCTCTGACAGCAGGTCATCGCTTTTGTCTCAAATGCCTTTGCTCTCCTTTTTTATAATGAAGAGGCATCCATGTAGAAGCACTGGGCATGGATAACTAAATATGATTTAATAACCTATGATCAGACAGGCTTGCAGAGACCGTCTGCGCCACTCGTATTGCAAAAAGGCCAGTTGTTACCCCGGAAACCATGTTTGGCGAGCGTGGGAGATAAATAGCAGCAGCATCTCCCTAATAATAATTTCCATTAT
Source organism: Perca flavescens (assembly GCF_004354835.1). Taxonomy (NCBI): domain Eukaryota; kingdom Metazoa; phylum Chordata; class Actinopteri; order Perciformes; family Percidae; genus Perca; species Perca flavescens. Next base: position 13,081,199 of record NC_041336.1, on the reverse strand, counting down.
CTGCGCTGGATGTTTAGATTATCATGTAAATAGGGGACGTGTTTGTCGACAGCAGGTAGGAGCTGGAGGCTGGTGAATAGAGGAGATCAAATAAAACAGTTGAGCAATCACCACATGCGGCTGTGCCAAGAAACACGCAGTGGAATAAGGTAAACCACAATTATTCTTCTTTTTGATGTTTTTCTTTAAATAAATGTTGAAACAGAAAGCTTGTAGAGGTGGTGTTAACTGACCGCCACCGCAGAAAAGGAGGAAGTCTTCAATTGCTTAAGTGGGTGGCACTTCTTCGGTTTCGTCACATTTTTCTTTAGAACAAAAAAAAAACGTTGTCCACCTTTGACCATGGACTATAAAAGTTAAGCTTCTGTCACACACTATTTACTCGTTACAGAAACGGTAAGAAACTAACTTTTCTTAATATCACAAGTTCCTTAAATGTTATTTTCTTTAAAATTAATGAAATTGTTCTTTAGATGCTCTAAATTTTCCTTCAGCCTTCATTATTTTTTAAATATTTTCCTTTATGATAAGATGCAGGAATTAGATACAGATATTCTTTTGATGACAAAAGTGTGTTGTAAAGTTGTGCCAGCTAAAGCTTTGAGACACTTATTTCCCCAGTGTAGTCATTACGTTTATGAGGGTCATCATTTTAACAGCATGTCCAGTATTTGTGCATATACTGAAAACCGGGGCTGGAAGGTAATGATAAATGCATCATTGTGCTGTGTTTACGACACAGAGGAAGCAATAACGCAACATTACGGTTTGTATACAATCCCATGTGCCAGACCAAAACACTGGCTCCTCATTAAGAGATAATTCAGCTCTACAATAAACTCTGAAGTAGGGATATAGAAATAAATTTAAAGGGAATATAGAAGGAAAAAAAAAGGATTTAGAGTTTATTTCTGGCTTCTTCCTCTGGTCTTTCTGCTTGTGGGCTAAAATATAATGTATATGAAAGCAGTGCACTCTTACAGCAGGTGTCAAATGGACAGTATAGGTAGAAAAACTGTGCTGTGCAGTGTGGTAATCTCTTTCCATTCTCTCTTATCAGGAGAGCTCAAAGCCCTCGAGGAAACGATGAGCGTTGGTTTATCGTTTAGGACAGGAAAACCACGCTGTCTCGCCGGGTTTGTTCCAGGCCACTGACCCAATAAGAAGCCTTCGTCTCTTGCGGTTCTGGCTGCCTGACAGATCAAACCTCCTTATGTCACAGTGTATTCGTTCCCCCTGGAGTCAAGGACATAATGTGATACATCTTGATCCCTGACCGACTGATTGACTTACACCGAGGCCACCATGCAAGTGTGCCATACTGGACTTTGTCTGCCTGTCTACGTCATTACCTTTGTGCTGGGCTTCCCAGCCAATGTCCTCGCCTTCTATACCTTCTGCAAAAAAGTGAGGCAGAAACCCACCCCGATTGATATCCTGCTCCTCAACCTGACCATCTCTGACCTCCTCTTCCTCCTCTTCCTGCCCTTCAAGATGCAGGAAGTGATAAACAACATGCACTGGGACTTGCCCTACGCCCTCTGCCCGCTGTCTGGCTTCATCTTCTACATGACCATCTACAACAGCACCTTCTTCCTTACTGCGGTCAGCGTAGAGCGCTACCTGGGCGTCGCTTTCCCCATCCAGCACACCCTGAAGCGGCGACCCGTGTATGCTGTCGCCGCAAGCATCTTCTTGTGGATTTTCTGCTTCATCCACCTGAGCATTGTGTTCATCGTGCCCTTTATCAGCACCGAGGACTCGCCGAATACCACCTCAAGCCACAACGTCTCAGCTAGCTCTGCCGTTGGTGACGCAAAGACGGAGGTGTGTTATGCGAATTTCACAGAGGCTCAGCTGAAGGTCCTCCTGCCTGTGCGTCTGGAGCTCTGCGTGGTACTTTTCTGCATCCCTTTCCTGATAAGCAGTTTCTGCTACATCAACTTCATCAGGATTCTGTCCAAGCTGCAGCACATTGACCGGCGCCGGCGCCTCAGGGCCATTGGCATGGCTTTAGGAACACTGCTGGTGTTCGCTTTATGTTTTGGCCCCTATAACATGTCGCACATTATCGGATTTATTACATGGAAAAGTCCCGACTGGAGAGACAAAGCCCTGCTGTGCAGCACCTTTAATGCTTGTCTCGACCCTCTTATTTTCTACTTCTCTTCCTCTGCTGTGAGAAAGACTGTGGGTAGTGTGATGGAAGGGGTTAAGAGTCGCCTAAACAGGTGCATGTCCTGTCACATGCTCTGGGCCTTGAGGGGTGGGATTAACAAGACTGCAAAAGATAAGGAACACAAACAAGAGGAGATCAATGCTATCTAAGCTGACTGAAAGGAAGCTGTGAGCAGCTGCCTTCCTAAATTTGTTATTTCTTTATCCCCGGAAGCAGGAAATTAATGGCATGTTTATTTGTTTACACGTGAGCAAATGATTTGGCATACTGCATACAGTGCAGCGCGTCTCTGTTTGACTCTCTGATGAACTTTCTACGAGACAAGAGAGGAAACCCTCAGTCCGTCTGAGCAGGTCACAGCAGTGTAATGAGAATGGCACAGAGACAGGCTACTTTGAATCGCCATAAAATGAAAGACATTTCTCCGTTAACAGCAGGATTTCCCAAGATCTCCATTAATGCAGTCAGCGTTGTGGAGTGCCGCACCATCAAAACGAATATCGTACCAACAGCTGCGGACATCACCTCTAAGAGAAGTTTGTTTTTCTAACAGCTTTGACCATGAACAGGATATGTCATCTGATGCAACACCACACTCATTATGCGGGGGTGATGTGGTAAAAGAAAAGAGAAATGAAGTGTGAGATCTTAAAGAAGATTCAAGCATGTATTGACCTTGTACACCCTTACAAACACATTCAAGTAGCTAATATACAGCTTACAGCTTTTTGTGCGAATTTATATATTTGTGTATTTTGTATTTTGCCTCACATGGCTTTTTCGTGCAGATTTTAGTTTACATGATTTTATATTCATACTATGATTTCCTTATATGGCCCTATTTAAATCATATGTGATACTATAGTAGCATGTATGTATGAATGTATGTATGAATACATGTCAGATACAATGAAGAGATGCATGACAGGGGTTGTTATTATGTAAGACAAAACAGAAATACTATTTTCATACGCAAATCATATAAACGTGTACAGTATATTTTGGATAATGTATGACTCATAGATTCTTTTGTATGTATGTATAATATTAATGATATGTTTTTTAAGGGTAAGTGACGAATGTGAACATGTACATGCATGTAAACATCTAATGCATTACAAAAATGTACATGTGATCACCATATCAGTCATGTGTACAATATATACCTTTAGATTTACATACTTTAAGGACATTCATTAAAATAGTTAAAAATAAAGTTTATTGAGTAGAATAAAGCCTGTTTTCAAGACCACTAGTCTGTTTAAACTGTAGATACATCATCTTTCTCTATATCTAACGGTCAATATTACTGGCAGTGTTTAGTGATCCTGGCAGTGTGGGCAGGCCTATATTTAAAATGAAAACGTGAATCGAGATCTCACCCCACACACTGCACACGTAAACAATGCTATCACACAAGCAAGCGCTGGCATCGACTGTAATCCTGTTTGGTGAGGATTAGGCCTGTGCGGAGGTTGAGCTGATCACTGCATCTGTTTGACAGGTGGATCATGCATGAAGCATTCATTCTGACACACAGACCCGAGTGAATGACTAAGATGTGCAAACTACCAGCCACTGGCACAATGAGCAGATCCAAAAACAGCCTAGTCAGCACGCTGTGGTGATAAAGAGTTACAGAGATAAACAGCTTTGATGTACAGAGAGAAATCAGCATTGCATCAATGTTTAGAGGATATCCAGTATGTGATAGCCAAGCAAAATGTACAGCAAGAGGTTAAAAAATAGGGGAAACTAATAAGAAGGGAGAGGGGGATTATCTTATGTTATATATAGTTAATTCTCGTTTTGCAGCGTTGACTCTGGACTTGATTTGCGTGATGTTGTATGTCAATGGTTGGTCTGCTGAGATGAGCCGCACTGAACACCCGGCAGTCCTTTTTTTCCCCACTTCATTTTGTATTTCCTGGAAGACAATAATTGGTTATTGCGTCAGTGTTGACTTTTTCCTAACAATGCGTGATAGGTTACAGTACAGAGATAAGGCAATAACAAAAACAGCCCTGTGTGTCTATGTGTGTGTGTGTGTGTGTGTGTGTGTGTGTGTGTGTGTACGTGTTTGCCAAAGGCAGAGGCAAATATTGTACTCACATGGTAGACTTCATTCTCCCTGCATGCAGAAATGTTTGACTGCTGTTGAGAGCAAGATCACGTAAATAAAAAAAATATAGTTTTTAACAACTTCCTGTGGTTCTTGCTAGGATGTTTGCTCACATTTACCTTCCAATAAAAAGACCACGGTCATTGCAGAGAGGAAACACATCTTGACAATGTTCAAGTGTGCAATCAGCTCGTTAGGGTAGGCATCTGGAAAGTAGGTCAAAAAAATTATATAAAAGTAGAAAACCAACACTGATTAGCACTGACTTATCATGTTATTGAGCACGACTCAATAATCAAATCAGGAAGGTTGAACTGGTTTTGGTTGATGGACATTTGCCTCCTCGCTGGGAGGAGAGGTGTTTAAACATTTATTGGTAAAATCATTAATTTGTTCAAGTATGCAGTATTGCAGGCAATCTGTTGCCTTGGAATGATCGATGTCTGACCCACATTAACAGTCAAGTAGAGCAAACTCTGAACAAGCGACTTGTGGTGTGTGAGGCCCTGTTGTCCCTGAACTCTTGGTCAGTACAGACTGTGTTATTGGGAAGCAAGTTGTCTATAGACTAGCAAAATGGAAAGAAGTGTTTTGGGTGTCCAGGTTTCCAGAATTAAAAGTCCTGTTCATTTTCTACAAGGTTAGGTGAATTGCAGTTGGAGCACTTCCAAGGCTTGGATAGGAATCAAAATCTATATCAGTACAAGCAACTGCATTAGAAAATATTTGGTTGTTTGATAAAAAGTCAAAGGTACAAGCCTGTGTACATTAAAATACACATATTATATTAATAATGGATCAAATGAACAAATGTAATGTGAATGGAGTCACCTTTAGTGATAAACCCACACAAAATTATTGAAATATTCAGTTTCCTTTTTTTTTCTTTCCTTCAGCTTTTTTAGTGTTATTCAGTTAATTGTTTTTCAGTTCTACGGTTTAGCAGTTATAGAGTCAGATAATTCCCTCAGGAGTTGGTGGAGTCCAAACCAGAGCTAGAAGGAGAGGAATTATTGGGCTCCGGTGGCCAAAAACACGACTCCAAATGAATACTAATGGTGCTCCTTCACTGCTGGATGTGTAAATTGATCAACTGTTGCAATCAACTTTTGAGGTGGAGGAATATATCGGCAGGCTGAAGCTAAAGGTTATACTTTGTATAAACCTGATAATTCATTAAGCAGTTTAAATCAGCTCAATTTCAGACTATGGGTCAATAAAGGAAAATATGTTTTCTCTCAAACAAAAACTGATGGGCATAATATAGTCCAATAAAGTCCTATATTGCTGAACATTTAGGATATCATCGAAACAAAACACATGGGAATTTAAAGTGGTCAAAAATGTTGCACTTCACCACTAATGCCTCCAAGGAAAATTTCTATATTCTATTCCTCTTTTTTATTTACCCCAAGTGAAGGAGGCAGTCAGAGCGGTGGTCATGGCAGGGTGGTCCTGCACCCCACAAGTGAAGGTGATCCCTGTTTCCAAGGACTCCTTCTGTGGGAGGAATAACACACTGAAGAGAAACACTTCCTGGCTGTTGTTGTCCATCATCTGGAAACACTTTGGGTGGCTCGCAGGCATGGAGTTCACCAACCAATCTGAGGACAGCTGGGCTCCGTCAGCCGGGTGTTCTGAAAGGTTACCATGAGGGTTGATCGCAGGAAGGGTGCAATTGGTGACTGACAGGTGATCGATATTGGCTGCTGTGCTCTGGAAGGTCCAGGTGAGGGTGAGCTCGCTGGGGTGGAATCCCCCGGTGAGACAGAAGAGAGCCCACTGACCAGTCTGTGGGTCCGGGGGAATCTGGAGGTAAATCTTGGGAGCAGAAGGTGGTGCTACAGTAGGAGTGGAAAAAGGGTAAGAAACAAAGTAACCACATGGGATGAGATAATTCCGACTGTTAAATTAGGTCATTGCAGCAGTAAATAATAATATGCAGCAAGTGAAAATAGGACATAAATACGAAAGGAGCAAATGTAGTGGCATTAGTCATGCTCATAATGCAGCCATTTATTTAAAAACAAGGACAAATGAAGAGGAAATATGTTGATGAAAAGAATAGGAACATAAATTAAAGTATGTATGCATTTGTAAAGCTGTGTGAGACATAAAGAAAAGGATGTAAAATAGTACATACAGTACAAAAAATAAAACATGCACAATACAATAAATCCCACTACTTCTATTTCAAATATCTATAATTACCATTATAGGCAAATGTTACATTTTCTTTTTTTACCAACAACAAATTAAAAAGCCATTAATGTAAAATAAATATTAACATTTTATAATGGTATTAAACGAGTACATCTGGAATAAAACTATTAATCAAGAATAAAACTGTTATTTTGTGGAGGCAACATTGCATACAGAGAAAATCAAAAGGATGCTTTTCTTCCACATGAAGGATTTCCACATAATAATTTGGCCATCCCTCCCTGCCTTGTTTTCTGGTGAGTTTCAATTCCCTGTGCAAAATCAATACAAGGCACTGCGTATGGTGCCGGGGTGATTATTTCTAGATGTGTCATGAAACTGCTCAGGCAAAAAGAGAAACTCTGAGGGAATTTCACATGGCTTGAATTTTTGTATTGAGCTTGGCCGTTCCTGGTTTGGTGAGTACGGTCCACCCCGGCGCTAGTATCGAGCTGCCTCAAACTAAACACTGTGGCTCTGATGAACAGAATATACAAATGAGACAGAATCACTTGCATGGCCACCTTAATGAATTTTTGAAATGAGCAATTTTGTTTCTCACCCAAGATGAACAGCTCTGTCCCGTTGCCCCACTCTGGGTCTTTTTGCAGGACGTTCAGCTCACAGTAATACCACCCAGAATCCTCCAGTGCTACCTCAGTGATCACCAGGGAAGAAGTCTGATTCTTCTCTACGACGAACTGCCTGGATGACTTTGGGATGAGCTGCTTTTCCGACTTCATTTTGAACCACTGAACCCCATACTTGAGGGATTCAACTTTGAAATGACAGGATAGGGTTGCCGTTTCACCCCGCATCACACTGACAGAGGGAGGGTACTGTCTAACCATCAGTCCCTCTGGGGTTGCTGTCAGGGCTAAAGAGAGAGCCATTAATACAACATGTCATACAAGGAACTTTTATAAAGTCCATAGCAGACACGCGGGTCAACTACAAATCTTTAAATGTGTGTTTAGTATGCCTGGGTGACAGCTGGGACGAAGACAATCAGACAGAAAACTCTAGTACAATTTTATAACGCACCAAACAATTATTGAATGGCCACCAATGTAAGAAACTTCACCTAAAAAAAACTTCTGTTTTTTAAAACTTTTTCAAACAAAGACTAACGCAGACACTCTGGTGTACAAAAGATTTTAACAGCCTTGGAGTGTCTGTTTTGTGGCGACCGCTGTCTAGCTAAGTGTGATGAAGTGATTATTAAGTGTGATGATGAAATACTGCAGATAAGATAAGCAAAACGCTCAGACGCCCACAGTTGGAGAAAGAAGATGAACAAACAGAAAAACTATGGTTCAAAAAACAGATTGCGTCTCTCTACCAGACTACTTACATTCACTAGGGAGGAGGAGGAGCATGCTTTTTGCACTAATTCAATACTTTTTATCATGCAAATAGCCTATGTATATATGAAAATACATGTTATTTAATTCCAAATGTCATATCAAACTTTTGAAATGAACACTCAAAGAAATTAATAAAAAGACAAGCTTAACAGAGATCGAACTTTGGGTGATCGACACATTTTGTAACATGATTGTATTCGGACTGACCTGGTACTTGGCCTGCCAACAAAAGAAGCCAACACAGGCGATGCAGTTTTGCCATGCTGCTGTTGTTCCCCACTCCAAGCTTAAGTGGTGAAATAATGTCTTAGGCACTCTTAAGTCTGAAGCTTGCTGCGCTTTAAAATGTGTCAGCTTGTTTTGTTGCACTCTATGGTTAGACGTGATGGTTCATTAATAGGTCATTCTTCAAAAGAAACCTGAAAAAATACATATGTCAGTGTCTAGGCAAACAATTAGGCACTCTTTCTGCATGCAGACAGAAACCACAGTGCAACAGTAAGCAAATGCTGCTGCCATTATTCTACAGGTTTTTGTTTCCCTCTACAGAGGTGCAGACGCTCTTTAGATCATGAAAACGATTTGATTTGAACAAGATTTGCATTTTGATTTTCGAAGTGATTTTACTGAAGGAATTAATGTCATGTTTTTCCAAAACGCCTTTGGGCACTGAAGGTTTATATTTACATCCAGTTACTTGAGAAACAAGTGCTTAAAAATACCCATATCACAGAGAAACCTTGACACAAGTAGATACGAGTAAACAACTCTGTATTTTGAGTTTTGAGCCATGACATTTTTACAAGGAGTAACAAATTCTTTCTTCTACTTTATATAATTTGCAGCATATTACTGAATGTGTTGATGTTATTCCAAAACTCTTTGAGTTTTTTGTAGCTGTAAATATGAATTTCCTGAGTGGCCTAATGAGCTGCAGTATAATGAATCCAGATATGCCTCCTCTGGGGAGGAGAAGACTTGTGATGCTAGGTGTAATCATCATCATCAAAGCAAGACACAAGTTTTAAAATGTGAGTTCAACTTGAGGGAAAAACAGTCTACCTAAACGTGTCACTCTAAATTGAAAACTACAGATGATCCACTCTAAAAACTAAAACTAAAAACACTACAATTGCAATGACTTAAAGGGGCATAACGTAACGCATTCCTTTGCTTTTTTTTTAAGATTCTTTTTTTGGGGCTTTTCCCTTTATTATGTAGTGACAGTGGATAGACAGGAAAGGGGGAGAGAGATGGGGGCACGCAGCAAAGGGTAGAAGGTTGGATTTGAACCCACGCTGCTGCAGGACTCAGCCAACATGGGGTGAGCACTCTTACTGGGCGAGCTAGAGGCTGCATTACTTTACTTTTTGTAAGTCAAGGGGCTTTACAAACAGCGACAAATGGGACCCTACTTAAACAATCAATTCTTTGAGACTGTTCTTCCCTGAAAAACGCTCCTATAAGTAGCAAGTATGACGGGAGCAAAGCAGGAAGTAAGGTGACAAAGTCTAAGAGTGCCTAATTCCACAGCAGGGGGAATCATCGTGATAACTTTCACATCCCCAAACCCTAACCCAAACCACAATCTTTTTCTAACCCTAACCCAAATCCTGTCCAGTGGTTCTTTTAACTTGCTTTCAATATCTTGGTTTTGTTTAAACAGCTTTTATATAACCAAACTTGTTTTTTTTATCAGTGGTCCCCTTGTGCCTTGTAAACATGTGTGAGCTGCATTGAAGGTGAGGATGAGGAGACACAGATGTTTGTCATTGAAAAGAGGACAAGTAGAGAGTTAGCACATTAAAACAGCCAGTATTAATCAAAATAGACCCTGACAAACTAGTTAAAAATGACTTATTTTCATATTAATGATTGGTAACGATAATGATTTCATTATGAATATCACCCACTAATAACATTTAAATAATTTGTTGGCTGAAGTGATTTGATATGAGCCATTTGTTCGGACAGAGTCTCATCAAACCAGACATTCTGACATTTTAATAAAAAACCTGCAAAAACAACAACAGCAGAAGCTCTTTACTCAGCAGGAAGCAAAAAGCAAGCAGAAGCAGCTTGCCTGACCTCACCTCCTTTCCAACCACAGGGGCCAACAGAGAGCCTCGCTTCCAGCAACAAACCACACACAGCGAGTTCTGTTAAAAACAAAACAGATTTTTATTTTTTTGTCTCCCTCCACTTGAAATGATTTTTAACTCCACTTCATGGATTTTGAAAAAAAAAAAAAAAAAAAAAAAAAAGACACTCCAAAATAAAAGTCAAAGAAGACAAGTTCATCAACGAAATGATTAAAAAAGAAGTACAATCATCGCTTCACAGCACTGAACATCTGTCAGGATGGGAGACAAATATATTTTTCCTTTCATTGTTTTATTTCTCTATATTTTTCTGTGTGTTTACGTTGATGAAACCTTGATAAACGTAACAAATGGCTGTAATTCAGGTCTGCGTTATGTATGAACCAAACATGCCTCAGAGAATACACACACACACACGCATGCACGCACGCGCGCACGCACGCACACACGCACATGCTTGCATTTGAAGTCCTTGAATTACTCATGCTCATTGTGGAGGTCTATACACACTTGCACATACGCACAGATGTAAAGGTAAACACACTTACTCACACACACACACACACACACACACACACACACACACACAACATATATCATTTATATTATTATATTAGCAATGTCAGAGTGGGCAAACCTAGATTACTGAGGGGTGGGAGGGCAAAACCTTTACAGGTTATCTCCACACAAAAAGAAACAGGACAGGAAGAATGAAGGAAACTAAATCTCTTTGTGTGTGCGTGCGTACGTATGTGTGGGCATGTGTGTAGAGGGAGACAGAGCAAGATAAAAATAAGAAGAGGAGAGGAGAAAGAGAGAGAGCGAGGGAAGAAAAAAAAGAGGAGCTATATAGAGATAGAAAGAGAGAGAGAGAGAGAGAGAGAGAGAGAGAGAGAGAGAGATGGGTCCAACATTCAACACTAACCTAAACTCATTCCCTCAATTATACACGGTGGGTTCTCTTCTGGTAAATGTAGTTATTAGTTACCAAATGAGACATTTTCCATTACTCTGCAGTGAGGGTTCCTGCAGTCTGTTCAATGTTTTTGCCCTATTGATGCACACAGCACATGCCCAGCCCCTATCATACATCCTGTCATGTATCCCATCCTCCAGTGCACCTTACCCGGTAATAAGACACTTGTAGCCCGTATCGGCGACTTTACCACAGCCCTACCGTCTCATAACTGCAATATAAATCAGCACAAAAACACCAGTTGGTGCTGAAATCCACGTTTCCCCTGTCAGTTCTCAGCACCACAACCAATATTTACCCCTCGGTTGATTGACGAGGAAAATGCCAGGCGTAGGCTGGTGATTCAGATAGGCCAAGTAATGGGACTCTTTCAATGTTGAAGATGTGAGGTGGGCGACTTAATGACTAGGGGAGACGTGGTAGGCGAGATGCCTCCATTGTGTTGCCTGCCGGGTCCATGCGAGCGTTGCTGTTGCTCAACTGGTGGAGTGCAGAACACTGTTAATTAGCCTCCTGTTCTTAGAAAGGTGAGTGATTGACAAGACGCCATCTGTGGTTGCAGTGAGAAGGAGGGCGAGGCTGGCGTCTCTGTGGCCCAACATCTTTGCTGCAATCTGAGGTTTAAAATATATACAGAACACCTGAACTGAATGATATGTATAAGGAATCTATTTAACTACTCTCAGCTAATTACTAACACTAAACACAGCATATCTGTCTATCTATCTATCTATCTAATTATCCATCTATCTATCTATCTATCTATCTATCTATCTATCTATCTATCTATCTATCTATCTATCTATCTATCTATCTATCTATCTATCTACAGCAAATAATGAACACTAATCCTAATCTAGACCTACACCCTGCAACTGTCATTTTTAATGAACAGATCTGATGCCATTTCAAGCACCTGACGTGTGCTCATGCTCACTGTTATGGAGACTTTCCTCATCTCAACCCCGTCTAGCATGTTGTATTCTAATGCACTCATTAGCTGCCGTAATGGAAAGGTACTGGCTTTAATAGACTTGCAACATGTACTTTGCCCATGAGAACTGAATGAGCTTATAGTAAGATAATCTATGGGAATTAGGCATGCTTTGCTGTAAAGGACGTGAGCAGGGGATTTAGAGCAACGATAATCATTCATATATAATTGTCACTATGCGTAGCGTAGCCTTTTGGTATACTCACTCTGGTGCTGCAACGTTTGCAATTTCTCGCATTATATAATTAGGATCTGTTAAATATAATTTTGTACAATTGAATTGCGCGCTCACACATTTATCTTTGTGTATTTGACATCCAGACATAAGCCTCTAGATACACAGTGTCGATAGCTGCTGACACTGGCAGTTGTGAAATAATCCAGGTTACATCTCTGTCACTACTAATAAAATATAATGTAACTTTACAGCACCCACTAAATTGCACATAGAGTGTAAAAACCCAGGGAGCATGTACGGTTAACAATATATTATGTAGCAAAACCAACACCAGCATGGCTTGACTTAAAAAGAAAAAACAAATGATTAATTCTTCATTCCCTGTATCTGAACCGTAGCTCTAAAAACATAGTTTACTGAGCTGACATTACAGCTTGCCCAAATAGTTTCAGAGAAGGGTTTAAAATCGATGCGCAATTAGGGGTGTCTTGTATCAGGCAAGATGAATTATGCTCTCTGTTCTAAGGCTGGTCTATAGACACTTGATCAATTTAGCTTCTGGGGACCTGGTAAGGCTGGCCGGGGAGAAATTGCTCTATTCCAAAGCCATTCGGTCGAATGTATTGATTAACCATTGCATTCGGAATTGAAAGTCAGTCCGGTATCTGTTCTATGTAGGGAGTGTTGTAGGAAAAACTACAGCATGAGCCTGCCACATACAAAATGAAAAAAGCAGTACATTCAAACATTCTCTGGGCCTACGCTTCTTTCGCTATAATACAGTCTTTGCTTTGAAGCACCATAATTATTTTACTATATCACTGCGACAGTTCAAGAACAACGTGCGCCTCTGTCCTTACACCCAGAGCTTAATTACCTGACTCTCAGAAAAAGTACAGTGCTCCAAAACTGTTTTTGCAGCCCTATTCCTAAAATCCATGTCGAACTACTGCACAGATGTGGTAACAAAAACAAAAAGTGCCAATAAATTACAACTATATACATTCACCTCCTTTTCCACCTGTGTAAACCCATTAATTAAATTTCACCATAAACAAATGTACAGCTATTAAAGTGCAAAACAACGCTATACACTGTAAACTGGCACTACGAGCTAGTTTTGTGAGCTCAAAACAACAGCTTCGTGGCACCTTATTAACAAAGATTCTGTAAACAGATCATAACCTTCAGCTGCAGGAGCCAATCAACACTTTCTCATCAGGGTGCACCGAATGTAATTAGGGGCTGAGCAAACGTCTTGTTTATATCACTGTAAACTCATTGATCCCCAGTTGGGATGTTATTTATACACTTGAAGTAGGCCAGACTGTGTTTGTGATCAAGGCTATGTTAATGCTATTCATATTACATAGTGCAACCATAAATAGTGTGTGGTACACCTTCCCCTGGGAAGGACCACAGCGCTCAAGTTTGGAAATGCAATATGAGCGCCTGTCTGTCTTCTTTCCCTAACTGGAGGGTTCACAGTCTGGTGAGTGTCATCCCATCTCCCCCTGGCTCTCAGCTTTAGGATTTGCATTGTCAGGGTTTCCTCCCACAGGCTTGTCGGACCGGGTGCTCTCTCAACAGCATCCTCTTCTACCCTCAAGATGTGCACCCAGGGGATCTGCTGCCTCCTTGCCCACACCCTCTCCAGTTCTCCTCACTCACACCAGAAGTGTGACTCATCTACATACATCATGACTCATGAAAACAGGCTCTTTTGCTGCTTGTTTGTACAAATGCCCACATACTGTTTATTACCACTCCACGATTTCAAGTCAAATTGCCCGAATTCCCCTTCCCCTGGACCCTTTCCCCATGAACCTGAACACAACATACAATGTTTGCTTGTTTCTTTTTTTTTTTTTTCAAAATCCACCCATACACGAACATTGACGTGCTTTTTTTCAAACCCACATTGAGAAACATGACAGTGTTATTTTTTGTCCGTGTTTTTTCATCTTCTATTTTTTGTTTTTTTTTCATCATCAAGGACAGATTATGTACATACATATGTTATATGCCACTGACAGACCCAGTGGGACGCTGAAATGGAACAGTGTACAGTATTTGAGTGGGAAACAGATGAAGTGAAAATAAAATACAGCATGAATGACCGAGATACTGAGATGCAAAAGTGACTGAGACAGAAAAAAGAAGCACAGTGACCAAACGAACTGCTCTTGTGCTTGAAATGGTATCCGTAATTATTTTTGGAACACGATACATGCACAAACAGTGTGTTCTGTCACACAGACAACCCGACTACATCGCAGAGGGCAAGACTTTTTGAGTACAACACGTAGTGTTTTAGATTAAGGGCCATTTAAACAGAGCTTCACAATCATTTCAGACACCATACTGTACACCGTAAAAGTACAACAACAGACTTATTTGCTATACCTTGTTAATGTAATCTTTTCAGATATTACACCACAGCTTTAACCATATCTGATACCTCTTGCACAGTAGGGGTTATTGCTGGTTTGAAACAAAATCAAACAAAACACATTCAGACAATTGATTCAATACTGAGTAATTCCCCTTTATAGGTCGCAGTAGTCAGGGTTCAGCCGGGGTAAACTCATCTCTGCGTGCAGGCTCGTCATGGCAAATTTGCATATAGTCGCTGCATGTGAGTGGAACAGTGTTTCAGTGGAGAAACGAGTGCCACCATGTTGAAAAATGGGCTTACCTCCCACTGTTTGTGCTGTGGATGGATAATTGTGCCATGGGGGTTTTGTAGTGCCCATGCCTGCATGTCACAGGTACACATTGGAGGGAGGACCGGTGCACCAAGGCAAGGTTGTCCTTGAAGAGGATTCCTGTCAGTGGCAGGATTGAGCTTGATTTATGGGGGCCATCACTGGCTGGCAGGAGGGACAGGTGGAGCCCAGGCTCCTTCACTTAGCCAGCCACAGGTAATGGCTAATTACATCTTTATCTCCCTGTGGTCTGGCCGAACAAGAACCGACTTACAGCCACGATCCCAGACTGACATGGATCCAAATCATTTATCTAGCTGCTTGGAGAAAGACACACTATGATAAGTGGACAAATATGCTGTAAATGTGTGTGTGATGCAGTTAACAGCGTGACAAAAAAAAAAGAGTCCAATACATAAACTGTTACAAATGATAAATTACATCATCATTCACTGCTTCTGGACTTGGATGACATAATCCCTCCACTGTTTCAAATGCGTTTTTAAAAAGCTTGTCATGGCAAAATAGAGCACATCACTTCAAAAACTTTACATGTGTTTTTTTTTCTTCATTGTAGTCGTTCAATGTGTGTGATTTCTCAGAAAGTACAAAAACCATTTTTTCCCACGCACGGCTCATTACCATCAGATTTTGTTTTTTTTCTCACATGAAATTACTATTCATAGTTATTCAAATACTTATTAACATCATCATCATCTGTACTATTATTAACACCAAAAAAGTAAAAGCAGGTAACCTTGCAGAGTAAAACAGACACAGTGCAGGGAGGGAGGGAGGGAGAGAGGGAGGGAGAGAGAGAGAGAGAGAGAGAGAGAGAGAGAGAGAGAGAGAGTGAGTGAAGGGAGTATGGACTCACAACAGGAACATTTCTAACCGGTACATGCTATCAACAAGCGACGAAGAGGATGGAGTCGCAGCTTCGAAACAAGATGTTGTCACTGGACAGTCTCGTGCTGCTTCAGAAAACTGGAGCGTATTTGAGGCTGATGGGAGAAGTTGTTCAGCGCCAGGCAACTTGAGGTTACCAGCGTGGCCTCTGTACTGCATATATTTACACTGGGGAGAAAGATGGAGGGAGGAGAGGGGTGACACGGAGCAGAGAACACTATAGCGATGCAAAGGGCGACTAGACAGAGCACATTGAACAGAGGGGGCGGGGCAGGGGGCTAAAAAGGTTTGGGTAGTGAGGGGGTCTACATGCGAAACCTTGGTAATAAACCCCCCAAATTACATAAAGGGGTAGTTAAGACCGACGCCGTCACCACCCAACCTTTTGTTTTAAATACATTTTGACATCATTCATAGCAGCTTCACTGCTCAACAGTTAAAATCAAAAAGCCATACATGTGTCTGTGTGTGTGTGTGTGTAGGTGTGATCAGAGGGTGACACTTCACATGGCCACCAATTGGACAATTTTCAAAAGGTCACGCGACCGTCAGTACCACATTATAACTATAATTTCCATAAATATCCACCATAATATTGAGATTTTATGTATCATTTCCATAAGGCAAACATTGTAGGTCAGTCATTAGTCTATGTAGTATATTACATTAATGATCGTCCACTTGTTAGATTATCTATTTTCTCATTGATCACTGACACAATAATCAGTTAATATACACTCTCTATCATCAGGCCAGTGGTAATAATGAGGGGAAAACAAGATGAGGAGGGAAGTACCGAGTCAGACAAATCTGCAAGGTATTCTGAGAGAGAGACACACAGTGTGTATGTGAGATGATGACAATGGTTTGACCTCATATTGAATTGAGGGTGAAAGGGTTTGGGGGAGGGGTGGGGGGGTCAATGTGGTCATGTGTTTGATGCAATGATTCAATGGCTCCTGGAATAATGCATATTCTTTTTGTTCACAGTGATGGGTTCGTAATTAAAGAATTTAATTTCCTTCTTCCTTCCGTAGAGGGGGAGAGAGGGAGGAAGAGGGGGTGGGGGGGGCTTTCAAGGACGTTTAGGGACAATTCCAGGTGGAGCTCGATCTTTACACCTTCAGCAGAAGAACAGCAGAGAGGGAAACCCAAACACTCACGCCGACACTCATCCCTGCATGTAAACCAGTCCCTCGCCCTTGTATGGCCCCTGGCCCTGGACGGAGACAGATTGACCAAAAGAAGAGAGGAGGGAAGGGGGGAAAGGAGAAATGTGTGTAGTTAAATAAATACATAAATCAATTATTATTATTATTATTATTATTATTATTATTATTATTATTATTATTACAACAAATTAACCAATTTAATTCTGATACCTTGACATTAAAAAATCAATGGACAAAATATATGAAGGGCTGTGACGCTGTGTCTAGTCATTATAAAGACATTAGAGAGCTTCAGGGCTGACATTTTGACTTGTCAAACAGGTTAGGTCAAACTAATAACAATAATGATGCAGTCAATATTAATATTATTAGTTACACCTATTTGATACGTCTAAATGACCACAGTGAGAGAGGTCTGTTGAATTTCTTAGTAACATGTTAACATGATTGATCTCAAGTTACAAAGCCATGAAATGCTACATGTTATAGCCATTCAGGGTGGACATTTTTACTTGTCAAACTCAGGTGAAACTATTGACTTTAACAACGGCTCCATTCCATAGGTGTGCCAAAAAGGCAAGCCACTGAGCCTGCATGCACAGTACAAGCACACAGCCATTATTGACGTAGTGAAAATGGGTGGTTAATTAATTTATATTTAATGACCATTGAATGCCCGCAGTCTACTTTGGCTGTCAGCAATAATTTGTTTAATTTTCAAAAGAGAATACATTCTGGGCATCACTCTCCTAGGAGAGAAGCTGATAGACGTAGCTATTTCAATCTCATAATCTGAAGGTCTGCTACAATAGTAAATGTATATCTTGTACAATTGCATAATAAAGTCTACATACACCTGACATTAATATTTATAAACTAATCTTTCCCTTTTTTACATTAACTATTCTAGTCTCACTAACCTTAATCTCCCATAACTGACACTAAGTAGAATACAAACATTGCTAACATTATTATTCAGCATAAAAACACAATACATATTGTAACATCACACCATGGAAAAGCATCACATTATTAGGGATGAGGTCACATAACAAAGCATCAAGGCATTCTCACATGTCTGTACAGTAGATACATTTTGAGGTTTGTCTCACAGCAGGGGTGCTGTGAGACAAACCTTTCCTGTTGTTTCAGTTTCCTTTGGCTAACTAACATACACATGTTACTTTAACTGTGAACCGTCAGTGTCTTTTTGTTCTAGATTAGGATCTCCAAAAAAAGAGTCATAAAGTGGAATACCTGTCCTGGTTTTTCCATTAGTCAACCTGGATTTATGCCAGACCAACGTTTTAGGGTGATCTCCATTCCAGCAAAAGTCATTCAGAGCTATTCACGCTATATTAATATTATTAGGTACACCTATTTGATACGTCTAAATGACCACCGTGCAAAAAATCTATCAGATTTCCTGATTAAGTAACATGTATATGGTTTATCAAAGTAATGAAAAGCATGAGTTAATTAACATGTTCAGGGCTTACATTCTGACTTGTCTAACACAAGTCAAACCTATAACGTTCATAATGGCTCTGTTCCATTTACATGTGCCAGAAATCAAAGCCAGTGAGCCAGACAAGAACATTTCACCTTCTCTCTTCCTCTTTTGTGCCATTTGGCAAGCTAGTAGATTTCCAAAATGTAACCTGGTGGTTTATAATGTAATAGTGTAGAGTAAAAGCTAGTACAGGCTGCCAGTGGTCTCAGTAATGGGCTAATTGGTTGAGGGTAAATACAATAATGTGCCAATAATGTGATGGCGGGTTGTTGATATTAAAATGCTACATGTGGCACTTGGTGAACAAAAAGCTACAAAAGCGTGGAAACGAAGTCGGCGCAGGCAATGACAGTGAGGGACAGTGTATGAATAGAAATGCCACAAAAGTATCCGATTATGGTCTGCTTTTCCGTGCCTGGTCCAGAACAGAAAGGGGTTTGTTGTGTTCTAATGATTGCAGGAGGAGATTAGAAGGGAAAGAGGAGGCAGAAGGACAGATGATGGAGAGATAGGCTGACAGAAGTGGGAGCGGTGGTGGAAATAGAGAGCAGGAAGATGTATGGGTCTGACGGGGGAGTGAGTCATTGAAGGGAGACTGGCCAAGATAATGGGTAAAGGAATGAAAGAAGAAAGGGGATAGATGAAGGACTCACTTAAGATGGTAATGCTGAATGCACTAAAGGAGGAGGGGGGGGGGGGGGGGGGGGTAACGGAAAATGGAAGGGTAGGAAATCGTTCATTGGGGACGGTTAATGTGAATTGGGCTCGGAGAGAAATGACAACTTCTTGGGTAACGGGACAGAGCAGAGCGACAGTCTGTGTGTGTGCATGCAGGAATGTGTACGGACGAGAGATGGAGGGTGAGAGCGTGAACGAACTAGGGAGAGAGCGATGGTAATATAGGCAAGCAAAGCTTTAATGGGGCGGAGAATAACGAAAATGGGTAGATGGAGGGAGGAAGGAAGGGAGGGCTGAGAAAATGCTGTGCTGTGTGCAGAGCAAAAATGAGGCAAGCCGAAGAGAGAAAAACAGTGTGTCATTGCATATGTATCGTTTTGTGGCAGTATGTCACATCTGTTTGATAGTCACAACAGATAAATGTGAGCACACTCATGTTCTTGCGAAAGCTTGGGCTTGCATACGTGCACACTGTGTCATTGTGTGCATGCATCTGCATGATCTTGTAGGTGATAACTTACGAAACAGCAACATGCTGGCGTTGGAAGCCCCTAGACGGTTTGCGGCAAAGCAGGTGTAGTTGCCAAAGTGTTTCTCTGTCACATTGGTGAACAGCAACAGCGAGCGCGTCTTCTCGTTTTTGATCCTCAGGGTGTTGTCACTTTCTACCGGCCTGGGTGGTACGGGTGGGGGAGCGAAAATGATGGAAGGAAACAGGAAGAGAATGAGACAAAAAGTTTGTCAAAAAAACAACATAACATCACACCTAGTGACTCAGCCCGAATAAGAGGCTTTTTTTTGGTCTCTCCAGAGACGCCATGTGACAAATTCCCCTTCCACACGCCGGCTCTGTCTCACCTTGTACTAATAGTGAAATCTAACAGTCCATAAATAACGGAGACCTCCTGCTGGGGCACATTATACTCTTTAACAGCTCTCTCTGGCTGGCCAAGGCTTGTCTAAGTACTTTTGTGTCTTACTTTGGCTGATGCCAAATCATTCTAACTCTTCTACACTCTCTGGGACCTTTTACAAACTTGGAAGGACAGATTATGTGTGGGTAATAGAGAGCAAATAGGTTTCCAACAAGCTAATATTTTTCCAGAGATGGCAAAAACATACATGATTATCTCAGACCGACAGCATACTTAATGTCAGAGGTTAGGCGAATGGAAGGCAACCAAGACTATGTCCAAAGTAAGCTGACTAAATGTGAAAATGTAATTTATGTGTGAAAATGCCTAGCTTTTTCAGATTGTTTTTGTAAAGATCTCATGTCCCCACTGATAGATACAGCCCGGTTATTCTGTCGAGTCTCAGCTGGTTAAATCTCTGTTCTGTTCCCTCCTTTGCTCTGTTATCACCTACTGTTAAACAGTTCTCATTAACATACTTTCTGTTTCTGTTGTCAGGCAACCGACTGGTATAACACAGTGATTAGATTGAGGCTCATATTAAACAGGCTGTTATTCATGTGCTGCTGCACTGAGACGTCGACCAAACAACGTCACAAATCAAAAATACACATCAAAAAGGTTAATGACGACACCTACAGTGATCGGCTTCACTGACATTTAAAATGAGTGCTCGCAGAGTGGATTAGACGAAAAGTCAGCTTCTTAGCTTCATCTCTACAACCCCTCTGAACATACGTCGTCGTTTCAGAAGCTCAGTTTTACACATCAATACTTAAATGTTAGGCTGGTGTTTATTGATTTTTTCATTCTACAGTGCCTTTACAAAGCTTCATTTTGTGTGTAAAAAGCATCGTCTTAGTGAGGACCAAAGGCCATGGAGAGAAAAAACATGCATTTTAGATGTAGCTGGCTGAGTGTGGATCAAAAAATGAGCACTGAACTCTTTGGTGGTCTCACCTGTGGTCATCTCTGTACCACTCGAAGGAGGCTGGTGGGACTGCCATGGCTTCGCAGCGCAAGATTGCCGTCTTACCCAAATGGGCTGGCATGTTCTTCATGTCTGTGATCATGGGAGGGTCTGGCAGAGAAAACGAGGGAAGAAAGAACGGACCAAAAACAAAGGAGGCAATTCAGCAATTAGTATACATCTGCCTTCACGGAGAAGTCAAGTCAGGTCAGCACGGGGTTGAAAAACCCCGGAGAGAACATAATTGAGATGTATGAACTCATACATATTAATGCATCTACGGTATTAACATATATCATTAATACATAATTGTGCTATAACAAGCAAGGTCCAGTGTGACTTGAATCATCACCACTGGGCTGTTGTGTGGCGCAGAGAGGGATACTTACAGTTGACCGTGACCCTGACCTTGCGCTGATCGGGTGGAGCCACTCCATTGTTGGTGATGCATTCGTAGTCCTCGGCCTGCTGCCTCTTGATCTCTGTGATGTCTAGGAACTCCCCGTCACTTACCAACCCATCTATTGACACAAGGCGGATGTCAAGGATCACTATATTTCAAATGCAAGGTGACTCAGGCTACTGATTTAAGGTTTACCACCTGAGATACTACGGCTGACCTACTGACAACAAACTTATAGCTAAGATGATATAGGAGCATAGTGGGGCCACCAATACATGTATCAGATATGATATTCATAAGAAAGGTATATATGTATCACAAAGCAAGTTTAAATATATTATTTTTAGGGTAAGGGGTTAGTTAATTTGGGGTTAATTTGCTGCTGGGAATCAAAATTCATCATTTGGACAACATAAAACAACAGCTTTTAACTTTTAATTCATAAGAAACCATTCCACTAAAAAGAATATAATGACATTAAATTATCGACAAGCCCTACTGAAATATCTGTAATCACCAAAAGAAATGATAATATTTCAATCCTATTTGTCTCACCCAAACTAAGGGCCGCAAGCTGGTTTGTTCAGTAAAATAATGGGTTCTATGCAAAGTAAGTAAACATTATTTGAGAGTAGTGACAGAATTACTAGATAGAATAGTGTCGGGGGAAATTGTAAGCTTTTCTTTCAGGCAGTGGACACACCAGGGGGTGATGGCCTGTTCACTAGATTACGTATTGTGAAGAATATTATGCTGTTTTGTCCCAGGTGCCCCCAAAACCGAATTAGCCAGTCTCGCACTTTTCCTTCTTTTACCTCGGAGCGACAAACAGCCACATAATCTCTGAAGAGAGTTCAACGGGCTACAAGTTATTGCTTCTTCATGTGAGGGAATGGATGTTGGGGGTGTTATTGGATTGACAGCAGCACGGAGAAAAGAAGAATGAGAGTGAGAGTGTACCCCCCCCACTCCTCCCTGCAAGTCTTAGCAGCCAGCTGTCTCACAGCCTCCGAAACCATTAGGCCTTTTTTTTTTCCTCCCCTTTACCCCATTAAAGAAGTCAGACTGTGGAACACGACATAATATATAATCTCACCACTAACAAGGAAATCCAGCTCTTAAATTGCTGCTCACTTTTCTCTTTCAAAGCCCCCCCTAAACATACACGCAACCACTGTCAATCAGTGGACCTTTACTTCCCCTCACAAACACACAAATGGCGCCTGGGCTCGTTTGTGAGCAACACCAACTCAAACATACATAAAAAAAAAAAGACGCTAAACGCCATGATTTTTCCTGTCAGAGATTAGCGCGGCGGTTCTAATTGAAGATTATACTGGAGGATTATTAGTGTGGCTACTGAGCTGGAGACGATTATTTGCAGCTGCTGCGGCAGAGGCTGAGCAGCAAACGACAACCGCGGTGATGGCTGCTTGTGCCACCCGAGCAAGCGCGGGCGATGGGGTGGGGTGTGGTGGGTGCAGTGTTATTCATTCATTCCATTAGTTTAATAAATATAACTCTCTTGTGACATCTCTGTCAAGCAAGCGGAGCACCCAACTTTGCTAGAGGGGGGTAGCTGAGGCAGTATGTGGGGGGAAAAGTGAAGAAAAAGATAGAATCAGACAACTAGCACTGGAGAAATTACACACAAGGCTGTTACAGACGACTTCCAAGAAATAAAAAATGAGAGCAATCGAGCGCTAGAGAGTGCATTACAGACACAGGGAGAGTGGTAATTTGCAAGAGAGACCGAGCAAGACACTGAAAGAGATACACAGATATAAAAATAGAGGAAAAAGAGAGAAACAGCAACATAAAGTGAGAAACAGAGAGATGTCAAGTTGGGTATTTGATTTGCTTGGTTCTTTCACTGACTTTTCATCCTCAGCACATGTGTGTCATATACTATGACCCTCCCACACTCCCTTTCTTTCCCTCCCTTGCCATCCCCTGAGATCTCTGGACTGGCATTGCACACCTCTCTCCACTTTGGTGGGAGATAATATCTGACTGGAGCCGGCCCCTGGCACTCCTACAATGGCCTGTAAAATACATCTCCATCAACCACTTATGGCTTTTGAAAGAGCCTGACTCCTGACCACCAGAGATAGTTGGATTGTACGTGAGAAGAGAGGTGGGGTTCTGGCCTGCCCTACAGTGAAACCGTGCTCTATTTCCCCGGCAGTACTGTGAGCCTGACTAGATCATCAGGGCACTTGATTTCTCGGCTCCTCTTATCCTTTTCCATTACAAAAACTACCATCCAGGCAGAGAGGGCTGATGTCGGGTTAAAACAGAGAAGGATGAACAGCCTGACAGACTGAAAAACTTGTCCTTTGGAAGAGTAAAGGGCTGAAAGGTGTGTTAGTTGAGCTAAATGAAGCTGCTGCTGAATTTAAACCAGGAAGGCCACTTTGCCCTAGTGCTCATGCCTAAATTACTCCATAGCCGTCCATCCAGGTAGTTTACTTTACTTTCTTTTCACAGTTACGTTTCTTTTGTTTGTATTCTTTTGTTTGTATTGTATATCTGATCAATTCTGGATTTTGGAGTACCAATATTCCATTTTCTTATGAATCCCATGAAAAGACCAACACCAACAACGAATCGATCCTATCTTCTGTGTAGCTAAAGCCGCATATATCTTATTCCTCTGTGCCATGGACCTCCATTGTTGTCCGTCAAAAACACACCAACAAACCACACCATCGCACCGTTGACATGTTACTTCCTTACATGATAACCCATACAGCAAAACTGGGCACTAGTTTATTTTGAGGTCAATCCCACATTCGCTGTCCTGCTCCAGTGACTACTCACTAATGTGTCTTTATCCACAGCTGATAATAGTTCCCTACAAATACAATATTTATTCCAGTTATATTTGCTCAACACTACAGTGCCTTACTGTTTCTGTAATGTAAAGAAAATGTAACATTTCAGACCAGTTTTTCAATATTCATGTCTTCAGTGAAAACAAATTGGCTTCAGGCTGACAGCCAAATGGTAGGGAAGTTGGAGACAACGCACTGTTGGTTTTGTTCTTTTAATGGGATTTGTAAACAATAACAAAAGAATACTGCCAGCCTTAACCTTAATCAGAAACATTTTGACCAGGACCCTTTACATTTGTGTATTAAAGAATTGTGACCAAGATAAGTACCTAGCTGGACATTTTACACTTGAAAAATAAACTTGTGAGCACTTTCCTGCCTTTTCCAATCATCTGATTTCCACACTAATCCTTATTCATTCTCTCATCAAGCCACACCTGTACCTCATCAACTCCACTCAGTATATACTCAGACACACAAACGCTTGACCTCTGCCACATCATTCTTACTTCTGTAACTATAGCTTAACAGACTGTTCATTCTCCTTTTGGGATTTGTTTGGCTCTGCTGACCTGTTGCCAACCTCTACCTTCCCTTTTCAATCCTACCTGCTCTGTTGTTAAATCAAGCTTTTAGATCCACACGACACCCAAACGATTTAACCAGCCTCAAAAATCATAAACTCCCTGTCAAATGTATACGCTCTTTATGCTTTTCGTCATATTGCGCCTGAGTGAAAAGTGCAATTCTCTTTCTATCCGCCACCACAAGCATCCTTTTTATTCATGCTGAACCGTGTGCCTGTGTGTGTTTTAACGGATGGGATGTCAAATGATAAGGTCCTGATGTGCTGGCGTATTTAACTGAATGAGACAGAATGCCTGTATGTCTCTGAGTGGGTCAACTGATGGATGCCTGTGAGAGTGAATGGGTGCGACAGATTGTATCTGTGCTTTGGTGAGGATGAAGGAGGCGGCGACTGCAAACAACAGTGCAGAGCAGCGTCACTATCTGTATGTGAGTGAGGACTCAGGTAACTGGGGACATATTGCAAAGGGGTTAAAGGCATCTAGCAGGTTTCCAGCTCACCTCGAAAGTGGTGCACGTCCTACTATCACCACAACCTGAAGCACAGACACATATTCTGCTCAACCTCCACATACACTGTTCTCCTCATCCCCCCTGCCTGCAGTCTCTGAGTAATGGGGACAGATGCGGCTGGCAGCTTCTTGCTGTTCCTTTGGGCTAGTCCAGCCCCCCCCCTTTTCACCAACGCCCCTGGTTTCCTGCAACTGATGGCTTGGTTGCACAGACTCCCACGGAATAGCAATGCGGCCCCTATCTCTTTCTCTGCAAACTGAGGGGTTATAGGGGGAGAGAGAGGGGGAGGCGGTGTGAGATGAAGGGGGCGGCTAGAGAGAGAGAGGATTACTGCTGACAGAGGAGAAATGCTGTAGGCTTGCAAGTGAGGACAACTGCACAAAGTTTGTGATGTAAGGGTGTGTGTGTGTGTGTGTGTGTGTGTGTGTGTGTGTTTTTGCTATAGGTGTGCGATCATGCATCTCCTCTATATTTTTGGGTGTCTGTGATCACTGTGGGCTTGTCCCTGCCTGAGGTACTGTGCAGAGAAGGACATTGCATGCACAGCAGGCTAATCCAGGGGCAAACAAGGGAGATAGGAGGAACAGACCTCTGAGCAAGCCCAAAGCTGTCTGTAAGTACAACAGTACAGTAGGTTGTGCATTAATTTGCCTAACGGTAAAATTACAGCATGTTGAGTAGTTGTTCACACTGACCTATTTATTATTGCTGTCTTGGTGCTGCATTTGATCTGTGCTGCTTATTAGACTTTCAAAACACTGAAATGTAAAAAATAATAATCCTTGTTTCCCTCATCTGGAACATTTTGGCACACATACGTCCACATCACACACAACAAACACAATCCAGTCTTTCATACTTGACCAAAGACGTCATGGAGCTCATGCAATATGCAATCTATTGCAATTTACTTTTAGTCAAACTGATGTGAACAACACACATTGTATTATAAAACTACACAAGTCAAAAGAGAAGAGAATTTTCTACTTAAAAGCTGACAGTTACTCTAGTAACATACGTACATGTAGGAATGTTGAGCATGGCACAATGGTATATTCAGTGCATAGCAATTTTCTTTGTGCCAAACAGAGGACACAGCACTGCCACAGTTCTAATAAAACCATACAATCTATCTAGAGGCCATGTAATAGTTTATTTGCCTGACTTTGGACATTAGTGGTGACAAAGATGGGAACAGATAGGGAATAAATGCTGTGCTGATCACATTGATTGGATTTGACTTCATCTATCAAGTCGTACATCCTGACCTCTCGCAACTAGTTCTGATTCCACACAATTATGAAAGCTCAAAAATAGCTGATTTAATGCCAAAAGTGGCTGTTAGCGTAGGTTGGCATCGCGATGCCAGTTAACAGGGTGGATGAGGACAGATGCTGATTATTACAGGTGGCGCGGTGGGGATAATTACGTATAATGTGTGGTTATTTGGGACAAAACATTGGGACATAGGGAAAAATACAGGAGAGTATAAATTTAAGATGGGGACAGACTGAACAGCTGGGCTGTAGAGTGATGACACAGGTATGTGGGATAAAGACGTGGACGTGAGCTGAATGCTGATAAGCATTTAGGAATAAAAAGGGAGGGGGGAATAAAAAGACTATTAAAGGCGGACAAGGGTTGGGGATGAATGTGAAAGCGGTGAGATAAAGGTGAATCTGTGAACAAGAGATCTCTGGATCCAAAGATAAGCAAACAAGAAGGGGTAGCTTACATTTCTGGTCTTTCCAGGTGACTGTGGGCTCAGGCCGACCCACTGCAAGACAGTAGAGGTTTACATTCTCTCCTTCGTTCACCGACACGTTTTTTGAGATGTTGACGATTCTGGCCGGCACTGAAAAACAAGATCATGCTATTAAAATATGACCTCAAAATCCCCTTTTATGTCATAAATTATTGATGAGGTATGGTCTTACAGCCTATTAAGGTATTTAAATATATGATGCAAATCCCTGCACCTACAGTAAGACAGAGAGGCAATCAACTGATTAATGATCTATCCCTGAGAGCTGTGCAACAATCTATATATCTACTAAATATCTATTCAAATGCACTGAATTATAAAATAATGCAAATGTGCATTAAAATATCTTCTTATGACATCTAATCCAATTTGATCTTTAAAGAAAAGAAGATAATTTGTAGAAGTGGTAGTCAGAATCTTTACTTTTTAGGTGAATGACCACTCCTGAATACTGTTTTGCCCCAAACTCAAATTGTCGGAGCACTATGCATGTATTTAGCTTGATAACAAGATGGCCCTTGAATTTAAATTGCCCATTATCATTGCTTTTAATGAGCTTGGCCCTGAGATTGCTTTTCTTTGCAAGACATATACAGAGGAGCCTATTTTTCTCTATCTAGCTGGAGTTGAATACTTGCAGTGATAAAGCACAGATTGGAGTGGTGGTGAAGCCGCTCCTGCTTGATGCACTGACTTCAGGGTGTAATTATTTTGTGTAATATCAGGCTAGGGCTGGAATTGCAGGCAACTTGGAATTAGGTATATATGGTCATCTGTGCCAGGTTTGCACCCTGCAGACAAGAGTTTTTGGCTGCAGTGTGTGAATCTGTTAGTAAGAAGCTGACATTGTCTCCGCCACCTGTGAGCTGTTTGAGTTTTCAATCCAGCAGAATGTACTATTATATATGCTGTTAAAAGTTTTCAGTTTCATTCTGCTGGTGATGTAAATGCAATCTGCACAACACACCAGTCCAATATATGCATTAAAAGTGACTCATGCAGGGGGAAAAGGTCTGAGATCCATCCTCCGGGCAGTTCTGTGCCAATACATCATGTCACTCAGGATCAGTCAGAGTCTCACTCACTTAGTTGCTGACTTGATGACTGAGCCCCAGTTGTGGTCCTACACTGTCAGTTATTTAGTCAGGCAGTTGGACAGGCCCCTTGTGTACCTCATCTCCTACATACACATCCTCATCCATCTGATCTGCCTAACTTTCTGTTTATAAAGACAAATAACTCTAATGGGCGACATGAAAATAACAAATGAGCTTGGACTCAGCCGCCTTATGGAAACTGACTTTCTGATTATCTGTCATCTGCACTAGGCTTGCTTTACTGTAGACGCGCGCACACACACACACACACACACACACACACACACACACACACACACACACACACACACACACACACACACACACCAACGCCAGCTAAGCTTTCACATTTACACAATTACATTTTGATATAACCTTAAATACCAAACTTAAATGCTCAAACATCATAAAAACATTAAATTCTAAGTTTTCTATCATAATTTTTAGCATGATTTAACAGAACAATAGTTATGTATTGCTTCTCCGTGAACCATCACCTTATCGTGGTGGAGAGGTTTGTGTGTCTCTGTGAACCTGAGGGCTGTGTTGTCTGGAGCTTTGTGCTCCTGGTAGGGTCTCCCAAGGCAAAGTGGTCTCAGGTGAGGGGCCAGACAAAGAATGGTTCAAAAAACCCCAATGAAGAAGCAAGGTAGAGATGGAGTGACCCTGCCCGGAGGAAGCCCGGGGCCCCGCCTGGAGCCAGGCCCAGACGGGCGGGCTCGTCGGGCGAGCGCCTGGTGGCGGGTTTGCCACGGAGCCCGGCCGGGCACAGCCCGAACAAGCTACGTGGCTCCCATCTCTCCAGCCCATGGGCCCACCACCTGTGGGAGGAACCGTTGGGGTCGGGTGCGATGCCACATGGGTGGCAGTGAAGGTCAGGGGCCTCGACGGACCAGACCCGGGCGGCAGACGCTGGCTCTGGGGACGTGGAAACGTCACCTCTCTGTGGGGAAGGAGCCGGAACTGGTGCGGGAGGTGGAGCGCTACCGTTAGATCTGGTGGGGCTTACCTCTACGCACAGTCTCGGTTCTGGAACCATACTCCTGGATAGGGGTTGGACTCTTTTCTTCTCGGAGTTGCCCAGGGTGTGAGGCGCCGGGCGGGTGTGGGGATACTCACAAGCCCCGGCTGAGCGCCGCTGTGTTGGAGTTTACCCCGTGGACGAGAGGGTCGCCTCCCTACGCCTGCGGGTTGTGGGGGAAAACTCTGACTGTTGTTTGTGCATATGCACCAAACCGGAGTTCGGAGTATTCGGCCTTCTTGAGACCTTGACTGGAGTCCTGCATGGGGCTCCAGTGGGGGACTCCATTGTTCTGCTGGGGGACTTCAACGCACACGTGGGCAATGATGGAGACACCTGGAGGCGTGATTGGGAGGAACGGCCTCCCTGATCTAAACCAGAGTGGTTGTTTGTTGTTGGACTTCTGTGCTAGTCATGGATTGTCTATAACGAACACCATGTTCGAACATAGGGATGCTCATAAGTGTACCTGGTACCAGAGCACCCTAGGCCAAGGTCAATGATCGATTTCATAATCGTTTCATCTGATCTGAGGCCGTATGTTTTGGACACACTCGGGTGAAGAGAGGGGCAGAGCTGTCAACCGATCACCATCTGGTGGTGAGTTGGGTCAGGGGTGGGGGAAGACTCTGGACAGACCTGGTAAGCCCAAACGTGTAGTGCGGGTAAATTGGGAACGTCTGGAGGAGGCCCCTGTCCGACAGACTTTCAACTCACACCTCCGGGCGGAGCTTTTCGTGCATCCCTGTGGAGGCTGGGGGCATTGAACCCGAGTGGACAATGTTCAAAGTTTCCATTGCTGAAGCTGCGGCGAGGGAGCTGTGGTCTTAGGATCTTAGGTGCCTCAAGGGGCGGTAACCCACGAACACCGTGGTGGACACCAGTGGTCAGGGAAGCCGTCCGACTGAAGAAGGAGTCCTTCCGGGATATGTTATCTCGGAGGACTCCGGAGGCGGTTGCAGGGTACCGAGGGGCCCGAAGGGCTGCAGCCTCTGCCGTGAAAGAGGCAAAGCAGCGGGTGTGGGAGAAGTTTGGAGAAGACATGGAGAAGGACTTTCGGTCGGCACCAAAGTGTTTCTGGAAAACTGTTCGCCACCTCAGGAGGGGGGGGGAACCATCCAAGCTGTGTACAGTAAGGATGGGACACTGTTGACCTCCACTGAGGAGGTAATAGGGGCGGTGGAAGGAGCACTTTGAGGAACTCCTGAATCCGACTAATACGCCCTCTATGTTAGAGGCAGAGCTGGAGGATAACGGGGGATTGTCGCCGATTTCCCAGGCGGAAGTCACTGATGTAGTCAAACAACTACACAGTGGCAAAGCCCCGGGATTGATGAGATCCGTCCAGAAATGCTCAAGGCTCTGGGTGTGGAGGGGCTGTCCTGGTTGACACGCCTCTTCAACATTGCGTGGAAGTCTGGGACGGTGCCAAAGGAGTGGCAGACTGGGGTGGTGGTTCCTCTTTTTAAAAAGGGGACCAGAGGGTGTGTGCCAATTATAGGGGTATCACACTTCTCAGCCTCCCTGGTAAAGTCTACTCCAAGGTGCTGGAAAGGAGGGTTCGGCCGATAGTCGAACCTCGGGTTGAGGAGGAACAATGCGGATTCCGTCCTGGTCGTGGAACAACGGACCAGCTCTTCACTCTCGCAAGGATCCTGGAGGGAGCCTGGGAGTATGCCCAACCGGTCTACATGTGTTTTGTGGATTTGGAGAAGGCGTATGACCCGGGTCCCCGGGAGATACTGTGGGAGGTGCTGCGGGGAGTATGGGGTGAGGGGGTCTCTACTCAGGGCCATCCAATCTCTGTATGACCAAAGTGAGAGCTGTGTCCGGGTTCTCGGTAGTAAGTCTGACTCGTTTCAGGTGAGGGTTGGCCTCCGCCAGGGCTGCGCTTTGTCACCAATCCTGTTTGTAATATTTATGGACAGGATATCGAGGCGTGGTCGGGGTGGGGAGGGGTTGCAGTTTGGTGGGCTGGGGATCTCATCGCTGCTCTTTGCAGATGATGTGGTCCTGATGGCATCATCGGCCTGCGACCTTCAGCACTCACTGGATCGGTTCGCAACCGAGTGTGAAGCGGTTGGGATGAGGATCAGCACCTCTAAATCGGAGGCCATGGTTCTCAGCAGGAAACCGATGGAATGCCTTCTCCAGGTAGGGAATGAGTCCTTACCCCAAGTGAAGGAGTTCAAGTACCTTGGGGTTTTGTTCGCGAGTGAGGGGACAATGGAGCGGGAGATTGGTCGGAGAATCGGGCGCAGCGGGTGCGGTTTTGCATTCAATCTATCGCACCGTTGTGACGAAAAGAGAGCTGAGCCAGAAGGCAAAGCTCTCGATCTACCGGTCAGTTTTCGTTCCTACCCTCACCTATGGTCATGAAGGCTGGGTCATGACCGAAAGAACGAGATCCAGGGTGCAAGCGGCGAAATGGGTTTCCTCAGGAGGGTGGCTGGCGTCTCCCTTAGAGATAGGGTGAGAAGCTCAGTCATCCGTGAGGAGCTCGGAGTAGAGCCGCTGCTCCTTTGCGTCGAAAGG
Organism: Perca flavescens; assembly: GCF_004354835.1. Classification (NCBI taxonomy): domain Eukaryota; kingdom Metazoa; phylum Chordata; class Actinopteri; order Perciformes; family Percidae; genus Perca; species Perca flavescens. The sequence goes on along the minus strand of NC_041336.1, from coordinate 13,049,456 downwards.
AGCCAGTTGAGGTGGTTCGGGCATCTGGTAAGGATGCCCCCTGGGCGCCTCCCTAGGGAGGTGTTCCAGGCACGTCCAGCTGGGAGGAGGCCTCGGGGAAGACCCAGGACTAGGTGGAGGGATTATATCTCCAACCTGGCCTGGGAACGCCGATCCCCAGTCGGAGCTGGTTAATGTTGCTCGGGAAAGGGAAGTTTGGGGTCCCCTGCTGGAGCTGCTCCCCCCGCGACCCGACACCGGATAAGCGGACGAAGATGGATGGATGGATGGATGGATAGTTATGTATTGTAACTCCAGATTCTATGAGTATAGGCGCAGCCTTCTAAGGCTACGCTATTGGGTTTATCCCTTCGCGCATGCGCAGTCGTGAAGATTTTCTTTCCCGCCCTTGCATACAGTACGGGCTTCAACTAAGTCCGCAGATACTGTACATATACAGAGCGGACCCGTTGTTCATCTCCCAACATCAGCTTTTTCTTCAGCTAATGTAATAGGAGCAGGTGGCCCGAATCTTAGAGGGCTGCCTATACTCATAGAATCTGGAGTTACAATACGTAACTATCGTTCTATTTCGTATAGGCTTCGTCCTCTAAGGCTATGCTATTGGGTTAGGGCGAAGCTGATGTAGTCAATGCCACCTGCGACACAGAGTCCACAAGCAGAACATAGATTATTTTTTTTTTTATGATCTCCGGCAGATCCAAGAAAAGAGCCTTAGCGGTGGAGGGTGGAGCCGCCTGAGGCCGCCGAAACGGTGTCCCTGGCCGTTTTGGAGCAATAATGGGAGGGCATCGATCCTCGTTTTGAGGTCCAGTCCTCCCAGGGGGGAGGAGGGACAGCCGGTGATGGAGGCGTTATCCGAGGGAATTGAGCCATTGGTCTTGTGCTCGTCGAAAAAGCCTTCCTCCAGCGGATCCAGGGTGTTGACGGATTCCCGTCTGTCTGCCAAGCTGCCATCCCCTTCCCCGCTAGCCTGACAAACCAGAAAAGCTTCCGCTGTCGATTGCGCTGGTTAAGCTCTTTAGATGGCAGGCAGGCGCTGAACTGGCAGGAGGCGTCAGGGGTGAGAGCCAGGCCGGTGAGAGCCAGGCCGGTGAGAGCCAGGCCGGTGTGAGCGGCGCCGAGGCAGGTCTCGCAGCGGGGATGGAGGTCCGGCGGCAGGATGTGGCCGGTCCGGCAGTTGGGGCAGAGGCGAACACCGCTGGAAGGCGAGATTGTCTTCATACTGCTAGCTTGAAGAAAAAGTGGGAGACGAACAACGGGTCCGCTCTGTATATATACAGTATCTGCGGACGTAGTTGAAGCCTGTACTGTACGCAAGGGCGGGAAAGAAAATCTTCACGACTGCGCATGCGCAAAGGGATAAACCCAATAGCGTAGCTTTAGAGGGTGAAGCCTATACAAAATAGAACAGGAGGAACACTGAAATGTAAAATCTCAATTGCTTCCCCAGAAGTCAAACCTGAATCATACCCAATATACAGCACTACACTCGGATGAATGACAAAATGCATAATTAAGTCATTTAGTTTTTATCCAAGGCAGCTTACAGTAACATCAGTGCATACACATATACTTTTTGCAGCTACAGTGGCAATCTAATCTGCATGCTCTGGGTATACCAGGGAAATGAGCCAGCACTGGAAACAGTAAACACTTTAAAGTCACTTATAACAGATTCCTGTTCTGTCTCAAAGGGGCTGCTCACCTTGGACAATGAGGTAGACGTGGGCGACGCGGGGCTTGTTATTGGCCTGAAAGGTGCAAGTGTAAGGCCCCTCGTCAGTTACTTGCACCTTGTCAATGTGGATGGAGAAGTCACTGTTGTTACTGTTGGCCAGTGTCACACGCTTGTCCAGTGACCACTTGTCTGTCCCCGTGAAGAGGATGTTAGAGCGGTTCAGCCAGGCCTTGTGGGTCACCTCCTCGTCGATCCGACATCTGTGAGAGGACATGGTCGATTTACAGTTGAGAGGCCTATTTTACATTATGTTTAGGGTTTACACTAAATACTGCTAAGAGGTGTTTTTATGTTACATTTATCATGGGTACAGATATACAAAGGGGTGACAATTCAAAGGAAAAAACAGTACAGTGTTTAGCACACCAGAAGAGCTTCCATTCACCAAAAAATAGATTGCAGTGGGACACCACTCAAAAATATGGTGTATGATGGTGTATACCCATTGGTGTTCAATGATGCAAATACAGTGACTGCAAAGGTCATATGACTCACATCCTTTTCTACCAATTAAAACCATTCAGGGACCCTGTGTGCCCTGTACTGTACATGAGCATCTGCATTTGTTATGTCTCTCCACTCTTTATTTAATGCACTCCATTTATTCAGGTTTTTCCTTTATTTGTCATCTGTCTCTTGGGTAACACAGCACTAATGATCATCCGTTACTCCTGTTACACAGCTGGAGAAAATGGGTCACATTATGAAAAAAATATGGTTGAGTATCAGTTATAGCTTGTGAGCATTGCATGAGAAATGGTTGTATACCATCATTCTCTTCACAGTTGCATTGTCTGTAAGATAACACTGAACATGAATGCAGTGCAATGAATGCAAGATACATATAATTCAAGTCCAGAGGTATGTTGACTGGCCATTCGCCTAAAACTGTCTGTAAACTCACGATTAAAGTTAATGGCAATGGCTGGAAAATATGTGAAATAAGAAAATATATGAGAGAGTAAATTATAATGGTGTCGGTGTGCAGTAAATCAGAAGTGTTGTTCCAAAAGGATGTGGCACGCTTCAGAACAGGAACCATGGTCCAAAGGTATGACTTCAGTTCTTGGCTTGGCCACTAGATGTCCTTACCCAGCTTCAACTAGCTACAAGGACATGCCTCTATAGTACTCATGTTTAATTGATATGACCTGGATAAATATCACTGTTGAGGTGGATCTTAGATCACCTGCCAAGTCAGTGCAGTGACACAACAATGCATCAATGCACAGTGCACAGTGTAGATGAGCTTGGTAGTCTTTAACAAATAGGCTACAAGGTACTGGGCTGATGTTCAAGTGGACACATGACCTGAGGGGCCAAACCACTTCAAACTGGTTTGGGAATAAAGAAATATTTTGATTGAGATTCGGTTTGTGGCTGGCGGGTTTAAATAAAGACACAATACAGTATGAAATCACACCCTAAAAATTCATTATCTGTGTACAAACACTCTATTAATGTATTTTTAAAATGAATCACATCTGCACTGATGATGTTGCTACAGGACTGCAAGCCCAGAGGAAATGAGCACCATAATAGCATCAAATGTGCCTCGTCTTAATGGCCCGCATCAAAGCCAACACAACAGCATTTTCTCAAGCATAACACAAGTATTTGTGCCACTTGGGCAAAGTGATTTTACATGAAAATGGAGTTTATTTATGAATCTGTTTAGTCTTCTGATTGTCAGCTATTGACTGTCCACTGCAGATTAAATTCACACATCTGATTACAAAATGTAAAACAAGAAAAATATGTTTGTAATGTTACACTGCTGCACAGTTTTCCTGACACCAAACTGTTAAGGAATAAAAGGTAACATTGAAAAGACAGATTTTACCACCCAGGTCAGTTTATAATTTCTGGTGTAAACACAGTATCAGTACTGGCTTCAGGCTACACGTCATGATGACATTATCGATCAGGATCCTGGTTCTTTGATTTCCAACTTATGAGAAAGACTTCCTGATGTTAAATTAAGCATTGCGTTAGTTCATGCAGGACACGGACGTCAAAGGCCCACTAATTGAATCATAATTTCAGCCAGTCACAACCAATCACAGCCATTTTCACATCAGGTGGTCCATTTAAATGTCTCTCTAGTCCTCTCTGCTTCCTGCTACTCCAATGCTGCCTCACACCGTTGCTGCTGGCAAAGCTTGCTTGCACCACCCCAGCCTCTACCTTCCCGGTTTTGGGTGTCATTATATCTATGTCTGAAATTGTTTCGATGTCTTGGATTGGGCCTACTCTTGTGTATGCGGGGGTCTCAACAGCATGCTCCCTGTGTCATCTTAGCATGCAGCTTGGCTGATCCAGGGAGCATCATCAGAACAGAGCCTTCATCGCCAAGTATAACTGTATTTCCATTTGTTGCAATAAATGGTTAAATCTATGACGAGTGTTACTGACTGAACAAATATTGACAGAACTGTACTTGGCTTCAGAATAATATATATATATATATATATATATATATATATATATATATAAGGAAGGGACCAAAAGAGGAATTTGTTTACAGATCTGAAGAGGTGTACGCTTAAAGGAGATGAAAGTAATGTTGACTCTGATTTTTCTTTTGTGCTTCTGAATGTACTGTCAAGACAGGTCACTTCCACGCGAGGGGAAAAAAGCAAGTTGGCTGTTTTTCTGCTTGGTTGGTAGCTGGGGAAAGCTGTGATTTCTACTTTATCACTCACAGTTAGGCAGGGGTGGTTGGACGCAGAGGAGGTCCAGCCTCCCAACTGACCTGTGCATCATCGTTACATATAAGTACGAGGTAAGTGCAGACAGACGGGATAACTCCGGCCACATCAGACAGGTAATATCATTCAATTACCTATAGGATAGACACGGCTGGAAAATATGGCACAATGTGGGACACCTAATTGAAGTTATGTGACAGAGAATTGGCAATTAATTCGGTGCAGGTGTAGGATCAAAAGTTACCTCAAAGTGACGCTTTCTCCTTCCAACACTGTAATGTTGTCCGGCAGGTGTCCGAATTCCGCTCCGTGCACACTGGATGCTGCCAAGAAAAATGAGAGAAAAGACCAATGAGCCCCCAATAATGGCACCAGACGCTCCTCTGTTCATCAATCTCAGGTCAGGTGCTTGAGAATCAACAACCTCACTTGATCAAGTTGGGCAGGGATGATGTGCTGTGCATCCTGCTTACTTATTTCTGAAGGGAAAGTAATATATATACTAAACAAAAGAGTCACAACGTCTGCACTGACCCCCATACTTGAATAATGATTTGGTTTTACCCTGCATTCTGGAGGGATGCGCGTTCATTGAACAGCACTGATAATGAGCCAAGGGAAGAGGATTCATGCGGAGCTGCCGGAGCGTGAAATGAAGGGACAGCAACGGTAACAGAAGGGATGCTCATCCTGCCTACCAATACATACACACACACACACACACACACACACACACACACACATTCAGAGAACAGAGGCACATGCTTACAAAAGCACAAACACACACAAGAACAGACACACATACTGAGAGCCATTAGTTAAAGAAGAAACACGAACTTGGCATCTGTGAGATGTGTTTCAGACACTCAGGTGAGGAAAACACTTCAAAGCAGTTTGAAGTAATTTTGTGAACTTGCTTGGACTGCAAACAAAGGTAACCGAAGACCTTATATGCTGGCAATGATATTGCCCACTGAGGCGGGCCGCTCCCCGGTAAGACACCTGGCTCTGTCCATCTAAACTCTGCCAAATCACAGCATGACACCAGATACCTCGGCTTGTGTCTTCCCTCCATCTCCGACAATCTATTTTTCCCTCCGCCTGCAAAATGACCTCAATATCTCCAATAGGCTTTTGCTGTGGTCTAGCCTTGAGGTTTAATAAATGGTGACTTTATGAAACAAAGCCGGTGCAGTGAGGAGCTTAGAAGCACCTCAAGGTTTGTTAAATAGCCGCACAAAGTCAAAGACATGTTAGGCATGCCGATTGTGAACCACTAAGATATGACACCCAAAATGACGGCAATGCAGCACTACAGGAAGTGTGGGTTTTAAATTAAAGGATGGTCTTTGTGGAATCATGGTTTGATTACAAAGAATAATGAGGGAGGCTTGCGAATTATAATGCACTTCATGGATTGCTAATCAAAAGGTTTTCAAACTGCATCGCAGAAAGTCCTAAGAAGTGCCTACTACACTAAATAATAATTCATCATCTCTTAAATAAAGACTAATTATTCCTTTCCTCTTTTTCCGCATGTTTGTGAAGTAGTGTGGCTTTGGCATATCTGTGTGAATATGCCGTAGAAAATATAGGCTACATTTTTGCTTGTGTATTCATATATTCATGTGTGTGTGATTGTGTGTGCACCAGTGTATGTGTTGCTCATGGTTGCCTATAATAGCAGAACAGTATCTAGCAGTCTGTTGCTCATTTGTTTGAATGTGAACGTTTGTTTTGCTGACATACCGGTGGAAAACAAGACAGGAGGACAAACTAATGACGCCTCAAAAGAAAACTGGCCCTGAAAATCTCCCGCTAAAAGCTGTAATCGCATTAATGGGTGCTGCTGCTGCCACTGATGCTGTACTATCTAGGCCGGCCAAGGATCCCAGAACTGGCTCCATCTCTCACTCTCTCTGAAAGCCTTGGGGGAGGGGTGTAGCACATTAGCCATTGTGTCCAATGTTCCAAACATTTTCACAAGCTCTCGTTTATCTGTGGCTTTTACTACAGATGTTGCATAGCGTCACTGCGCTTATGCTTCCTGTCTTACAGTCCTCAGCTCAAGCCCTCAGCTGTTCCCTTTCAAGCACTCCGTACTCTACAAACTAGACTTTATTTAGGTTAATTCTATTCAGTTCCAGGGCTTGGGGCATGGAGACGGGTGTGACATGCTGTCATAAATACACACTACCCCACAAACGCAATTACAGACACACACGGAGAGAAAAGATGCTCTCTATCATATAACGTAACCAGTGGGACACACACGCGACCCACACATTTTGATTGAATGAATGATGAATGCATACGCTGAATGCTCCAAACAACATTGCGAAGGTTACAAACCAGTGGGGAGCAATTCCCATTTCCCTACTCAATTCCCATTTTCACAGCTCGATTGGCACCTCGCATTCTAAAACCTGTATCACCCTGCCTCCACTCCCAGACGCTGCACAACATGATAACCAGGTCAACACATTGAGCCCACATTTCCTCCCACACACTGCATCACAGGACCAATCACAGATAAGCAGGTTTACACGCACACATGACCTCATCAAACACTCATCGATGAGCCAAACAAGCGGCAATGAAGGTTTGTCTGAGTTCGTTGTGACAAATATTCACTTTAGATCCCTCGAGGAAAATACAAACGTAACTTATCTAGACACATAAAGTCAAAATACACACAAGGAAACACACACATACACAAATATCGAGCATCCACTCTTCTTGATGCAAACATCCACTGCCGTGTAACACCTTTTGACCCCAGTCACTGACTTTGAACAGTGAAATTGTTGTTTTATCTTGGTACAAGTTGTGAAAATGTTGTACAGCATCTGTATTTGAGAGACGGGAGACCACCTCTGTCTTAAGACAAATGTTGGCGTTCATACTTTCCTTTTTTCACCACAAGCATTGCGTAAGAAGCAATCATCTATTAATGCTTGACAGCTGGACTACTTTGTTTTGGCACCAAGATAATATCGAAGACCTAAGGCAGACCACAAGCTGTCCCAAGCTGTCGGTATGGCATGGTATTTTATTATTGCTGTGGCTCCACTTTTGAAGTTCAAAACTTACAAAGGGCCAAAGTGAATGCGGACTGCTTATAACCGCCAAAATGTGTGTGCAAAAGTGCAAAACAATAAATCACTTGGGTGTCTTGAATAACAAGGCTAAAAGCCCTGTAGACTGTAATTAGCACAGCGGTGCTTTGAGTGAAATGCTACAGACGTTTTTTTCTACTATTGATGGAAATGTGTTATTGTTTGACAGCATCATCTGACAAATTCTTTGGTTAAAAATGATGTTGTGTTGTGTTAACATATGATGCATTACCTAATCTGATACAGCTGTTTTCGGTCTCCATGCTTTGCCAGACCAAAACTTAGGACTGCAGGATTTCGTGTCTAGAGTATTGCACATTTCAATTCTGTTGTGAAAATTGGCCAAAGCAATCAAATAAAATACTGTAATACATGGAGGTAAATGGTTAATGCTTCTGCAGATAAAAGGAATATAAAGCGTGCATCTGCGGCGTCTCTTTAATGGGGGAGTGGGAGCGTTGGGTGTAAAGCAACAAAATGTAAACAGCATCTGGCTGAATGACAGCAAGTGTCTCAAACCCTTTGATGTAATGGTTTATCCCTTTCAGGCAATGAATTCAAATGTTGCTGGCCAAACACAACAGACATGATCAAACACAACAATAATGAGTCCAGAGTGCAACCAGCAGTGTGTTGTTGCATGGCCAAAACAGAATAGTTAGACATCACTTTCAATTCCCGGGCTACTTTCGACTCTATTGATCCCTACGGTATCTCAAATTCTGAGTTTTCTGTGCTCCCTCCTGGGGCTCAGCATGCAGGCCGATGAACTGCACCCACCAGGAGGATTCACAAGTCTCGCCCATTCAAACTCTAGAAAGGAGGAGGTGCTTGCCAACTGGGAAGCTTAAACTACCGACTACTCTGCAGACTCTAAATGCGGAAACACAAACCCAATGTGAGTTCCAAAAGAAAGCCTTTTGTCTTTACCGTTTTAGTACATTACTAAAACAAAAATGGATTTGTTTATGAGAGAGCAAAATCGTGAGCCCATATGAAAACACAAGTGAGCGGAGTATGAATAGAGAAATGATAAATGTAGAACAGTGTTGGTGGTGAACACTGCATTGGCCCCTGGTGTAGGTGTGGAGATGAGCATATTAAATTTCGCTGCTCACTGTTGTCTACAGCAAATACAGTCTGCCATGGCTACTGGTATCTCTTGTCCTTGCTATGACCTGCTGTTTTGTTGGCACACAAAAGAAAGCCCCATCTCCATACCACACACACACACATACCACACACACACGCACACACGCACACACGCACACACGCACACACGCACACACGCACACACGCACACACACACAGACGTGTATGCTGTCCAAATGAACGTCGTCGAGCCTTTGTCTGCACACAGTATTCAGCCTCAGGTCTAGAGCTGTCTGGCATTTTTAAGAGAATAAAATGTTATGGACAAGCCTAAGGGATTACACACAGGAAAACACTGGGCTATATCTAACTATTACTGTAATTCACCTATACTGGAGATCTTTGTCAATCAGTTCAGCCATTACAATGTACATCCTGCAAATATAGAAATCTGTTTTGCTCATATGTGGATAACACTTCATCTATTGCTGGCTCATAGGTAGTCATTCACATAACTCCCTCCACTTGTGGTCAAGTGTTTTTGTCTCTCCTGCATTGTGTATTTTGCAGCATTTGCAAGGCTCCTTGCTCAGTACCCATGAGACATCTATTATGTGATTTGTATTCTCTTGACTTTTACATGCGCCTGTTTGTAATTGCACTTGCTACTGGCAGACACTTATGAGTAGAGCTCTATTGAGCTGTACAACTTTAGCCTGCGTATTCCTTGCAAGGCTGTCTTTGTACTATTCATCTATTTCGCATTGCCCTTGACGATCAAATAAACACAGAAAGGAGGCATAGCTACTTCCGAAAGCATGATTGGCGTCAAGACGGATAACAGAGGAGGCTATAATGAAACCCATAACAATAATCCGTTTTAACGGAGACTGCCGTGGTTTTGAAATTGAAAGGAGAAGGAGAGAGGCAAAGCACAAGGTTGGAAAGGAGAGGTGAAAATAGATAGCCAGGTTGAGGTCCTGAAAGAAGAAAGTCATTGAGAACGAGGAAAAGCCATAGTGGAATATGGAATTACAGGATGTTGTGAAGCATCTGCCACAGCAGAGGTAGTTATACAGTTATAGCAACTGTAGTATTACGTGATAATAGCAGTATTGACGTTCATAGTGGCAGAAAGAGAAGGAGCAATGGAGTGGCATCAATATGAAGAGGGAAAAGTGTGAGGACACAGTAACGCTGGGGCAGAGAGCAAAGCAAAAAAAAGGAAAGACACACCCGCATAATTAACACCGGCATGCTGCAGCCAATTAAATATTTACAGAGGCACTTCCCTCCAACACCTTGATGATGAAGAGAGGCAGCCCAAGGATTATCAGATGCCGGGAGCCTGAGGCAGGAGACAAGGGGTTGGGGATGGGGGATTAAACATTAACCGGCACAGATATCCCTTTCGCTTCCTAGTCTGATCCCATTAACTCTGAACGTCCCAAATCCAACCCCATGTCCACCTCTGAAGGCCCATCTCTCCCCACTCCTTCACTCCACTACTCATTCATCCCCTCCACTCCCTATCGATGAAATCCCAGACACCCCTCCTGGCTCCTTCCACCCTCAGCACCACCTGTCAGGGACAGAGCAACGGGAGAGCAGGGAGAGAGTGATGGGCAAGGTGTGAGAAACCACCTGGATGCCGCGCTCAAACAGCACAACAAGATGGATATGCAGGTCGACTGCTTTTCACAATTGCTGGTGAAGCAAAATGGATATCAGTAGGATTCCACTTGACAGGAAATCTAAGAAATGTCAGAGAAGTCACGGAGAATGAATTGTTTTGAATCTGCCAGGTAAAGTCCTTTTTTTCACTCTCTCAGACCAAAAAGTGTTTTTTTTTTTCTGTTGAAGGAATGTGATGGAATGACTGGAACAGGTGTTTATGTCATCTGTGGCTTATTTGTGTACATTAACTGCTCTGGTGAGCTCGTTCTGAGGCATCAAGAGGATTGGTTGGACATTTAGCTGCTCGTCATTCAAGATCAAAATTTTGCTGGACTTACTGGATCTCACATTGCAACCACACACATGACTGCTAACACAGCCTGATCTCAGAAGCATGCCAAAACCATCAACATTTACAGAAAAGCAGGGAATCACTCTCGGGTGTCTAACTTGGCTTCACCAAAGATGTGACATCTGCCCCCTTTTTATTGTACGCATGCTACTTCCACAATTATGCCTCTGGTCGCTCTGCCCATCCCTCCCTCCCATTCAGCATCTCCTCCGCTCGCTCCCTCCCTTCCACCCACTAATCCCTCTTCACACATCAATCAATAGAGCACTGCAGAGTGCACAGAGCCATACAGTACTCAATGCAGCAGTTGTACAACTTCAATGGGCAGCAACAGATCTTTACCATTGAATCAAGCGTGGCCGGGGAGAAAAGCTGAGCATGGTAAAACCCGGGACGAGGCCCACTCTGCTTTCTTTTACCCCCATTTTCCTTGGTCCGACGCCTAAACCCCTTAGCACTCTTGAAATCAATACAGTAGTTAAACTGTTACTTCCTTTCAAAGTGAGTACACACACGCCCGCCTTACACAGGGCCCTGTAGACTCCCCTAAATACACCCTGTGCACTGGTAATTTGACAGATTTGTGGGCAAGTGCTGTCACTGTTTTAAAAGAGAAGCTTTAAATACCTATTCACCCCCAAGTATCTCTGCATTCTCTGACAATAACATACTTTATAAGCAACATGTTTGAGAAAAAAAAAAAATGTTAAATGCAGTGTCTCTTCCCAAATGCATTTTGTATGTATCCTTGAGGTCTAACAAATGTGTTGATTTAATTTCCTTCCTCAGAGGACATGTGCAAAGACATTTTTCTACGTTTTTAAAACCTGCATTGTTTACATCTGCGTCTGCAAGATAGCAATTTTTACCTTCTGTGCCTTTTTCTGATGCATTTCCACCTTTCTTGTTGCCATACCGACACTGACTGGCAAATAGTGTTACATCTTTGGCAGGAAAGTGTATAGAGTCCATGTGTGTGTACTAAAAAACCCACAAGATATACAAACACAACGGGGACCTGCTCTTCAAAGCATTGCTCTATATCACCAGTAGTAGTAAACTCCACAGTGTACCATTAATAGGAATATATTTCTGTTATCTACAGTATATCTATAATAACATATGGCAATATGTAAACTTCAAAAAGTCCTCCAAATTAAACTGAACGACACGTTTCCTGGCATTTGTTGAAACAACAGATTCTAGCATTTTTATTGAGAGGACCAGCCTTATACTATAATGTATACATAAATGAATAAATAAATAAATAATAAAACTGTGTAATAAAACTGTGAATGTGGTCTGGTGTTCCATATGTTTACTGTTTATAGGAGCTCTGTCAGATACTGTGAGACTAAACAAATATTTCCAGTCATGCGGTTAAGCTGCCAGCACAGTGGCGAGGCTTACCCTATAGTTTACACTTGAGCCTCTAAGAGGCTACAATAAAAACAGCAATTACCGGGCGATTGTGACAGGAGACAAAGGAGTGTAATAGCACGGGAGCAGTTATTTTCGATAGGACCATTGGCTGTAAAGTGGAGTCAAAAAGAATGAGGCATCAAAAAGTCAGTTGAGTGTTGGCCAGCATGTGTGTGAAATGGATGACCAGGCAATACAAGCTGCCAATGGTCATTTATGACACACTTGAAAAGTTTAACTAATGGGAAAAAAAGAGTTTGACGAGAGCTTGAGAATTAGCACGGCTGTAGTTAATCTGGACATTAATTTACATTGAAAGAGCTGAAATCATGCAATTTCCATCAAAGACAAAAGATGATGCGCTGAAAATGCATTCAGTGAATTTCGTACAAGATCTCGAGTCAATGTGGAACTAAATAAAAGATGTCATTAAGCTTTTGTTTAGATTTCTTTTAGCATGCTTAAACCACTGACTTAGCTTATTTACCCCCCCCCCCCATTCATTTCATACTGATAATGACTTATTTCTGTTGAAATATGCAAAACATGTAATACACTCAGAGTAATAAGACCAGTTAATTGTGATGACTGAATGGAGGGCAATAAGCAGCTGTCTGAAGCCTCTATGGTAATGAGCAATCTAAAATAAGTCATTCTTTGTCTGTGCATTTTGCAAGCAGCAAAACAAAAGGGAACAACATTTTGGCTACAGGGGAGCTGAAACATTTTCATATCAACACACTCAATCGCAATGAATGCACAAATAACTCAGTGTGCTGCTGGAATGTGGCAGTTTCAAGTGCAACTGGGTTACATCTAAGCATGTGTGTGTCCATGTGTGTATATTTCTTGGCATGTGTGTGTTTGAGTGAACATTTTTAAAGTGTGTGTGTGTGTGTGTGTGTAGGTCCATCTTTGCATGTATGTGGGTTTGTTGTGGGTGGGCTGAGGTGCTGTTTAGGACTCCTTGGCAGCTCATCCAGGGGTCTACCTGCACCACAGGGGGGTGGCAAGAGAGTGAGGATGAAAGGAGGAAATCCAGGCAGGGAGGGAAGGCTGGATGCACAGGGTGCAGGCAAAGAGAGGGAAAAGAGTTGGAGGGCAGGAGGAGGGAGGTGAGGGCCAGAACCCAGGAGTAAGGTACTGTCAGGATAATTCACAGCAGCAGTACTTGCTGCGAAGAACAAAACAGAATTACCTGAGGGAACAGAAATCAGCTAACACCTGCTTAGGAGGGAGCTCCTGAGGGACAGAACAGCAGAAGGAGGAAAAAAGGGAGGGAGGCATGGTGCAGTGCACTAAGATGTTGGCAAGTACAGATGAAGTAAGCATCAGTGTGTGAGGGTGTGTGTGTGTGAGAGAGAGTGAGAATGAATGCATATGTATTTGCAAGCTTGTTTAAATCCATTTGCTGTGTACGTGTCTGTGAATATGTGTGTGTGTGTGTGCGCGTGTGTGCGGGTGTTGAAGTGTGTTTTTGTGCATGTGTTTCCATACATCCGTCTGTTTGTGTGCAGTTGGATTTTGCCCTGCTGTGCCCACAGCCATCCTTACAGCTGTGTATGGGGTTAATTTGCATTCTGAAACGCAGCAGCTCTTGCCATTGTTGCTCAACTGCTGTGACTCGGCACCACTAGCTCCTGCACACATAGCCCCCCGCCGCCAGTTATGTTTGGCTACAGCTGTACTGGAGAGCATGTGGCAGACATTCAAACCGCCACCTCCACCAAGCTCAGGACATGGTCTGCAAGTTGGAGGGAGTTTGGTCCAGGTCATTGTTCTTTGTGAGGTAGGCTAGAGTGTACTCTCCTCCAACAAATCTTGAAGCTCGCTTCTCTTTCTCTCTGCCTCCCTGTCTCACACCAGATGGAAGGCGGATGACATCCCGGCCAGCTTTTCCCGGGATGTCATCCGTTGTTAACTGTCACTGCTCAATTGCAGGAAAGTCCCTACCCATTCCCTCGACAGCGTGAAAGTCTTGCTCGCATGTTCCTTGGTGCTCTCTTCATCTAGTTGAGCAAAGATAAAGTAAAAAAAAAATAGCCCGACTTTGAACACAAGTCTCCCTCCCTTTTCACCCTCCAACCCTCTGCTTTCCACCAGGGTGATGACATGCTTTTGCTATTTCTTTTGAGAGGCCAGTGTTAGAAAAGAGCAATCGATGGAGAGCCCATTTAATCTTTTCAGCTGAGCAGAACTGAGAGGGGTCTCGTCTATGACATGCAGAAAAAATACTGAGAATCAAGAAAAGAGAGATGAGAAGAAAGGTAAAGGTGAATTAAAGTGTCATAGTCTGTTTGAGAAAGAAACAAGCATGCAGCAAGTAACATGGGGCAAAGCTAAGCTGTGTGTTTATGTCAGCCCTGGTGGACTGAGCCACTGATGAATCTGCTGGCTCATGTTACTGATGAAGTTGTTTTACCCAAGCCTGAGGCTATCGAGGAACATGAGGAAATCAGGGGCATAACTAAAGCTGTGATAGAGTAATATGTAATTAAATACAATGCCACAGGCTAATTTGCCTTTCATTTATCCCTACACTTCACTTTCTTGGTTGTTTTCCTTTAGTGCTTCCTCGCAGAAAGGGTTGTATAACTCATATTGTGGAGGTTATTAATCTTTCAGTGCACTGTTACAAACATAAACAAATTCCTAAGTCACCATAAGTTATTATGGGTCCGCTCCTTGGAGCACTTTGAATTGGATTAATGCTCCTTCATGTGGAGCACTGGAAATGATATCTGGCTCCCTTCTCCCTCATGTGTGAATGAGCTGCAAAAACAATTGTACTACTGTGCCACAAGCACACACAAGCATGTGAAGCCTGCATACATTCCTTATGCATATGCATATACCCACATACAAATATAAAAGCAGGTATTACATACACATATACACACATTCTCACCTGCTCTGTTGCCTTGACAGTGGTAACGGTTGATAACCACAGCATAAAAACCTGGAGAATCATTTAAATTTCAAGTTTCACAGCATACACTGGAGCAAAGGGTCAACAACATGACCCATCTTCTTAAGGCATACATTGAATAATAATAATAAAACAAGCCAACTGCCAGGATGTATTGCAAATGTCAAAGACTGAGAAAAAATGAGTATATATGACAATGAATTCTGCTCAAGTGAAAGCTTATTCTATGCTGTAGGAAATATTTTCCCAAACATATTACAAAACTAACTTTGTGATGTGCATTCTAATGCACATGGTACAATTTTTTTTTATATAGCCTCAGTTTAGTCTAAAACACACTAAAGACTTTCAGACAGCTTCCTTAATTTACATGTCATTCGTTATTACCATTCAGCAAGTGAGCAAGTGAATGTGTCATAGCGAGATTGCTTTTTAGCACATGATTTCTAACCTTTTTACGAGCTGTCTCATTATCTTTACTCACTCCGTACTGCATCGGCACCGACTTCATCTGCAAATGAACCGACAAAACATTAGCCAGATGTTTATTCCTTACGTTTGCACAAGAGCCTGCAGTAAAATATTAAAATCAAGCCCCTGAGACGTAAGTTCACCTCCAGCAAGACATGATGGTGCCAGACTCAGTATCCAGAGCCTGACTGAAAAAAAAAAACTTTTCGAACAAAGAGAAGATCACGGAGAAGATTAAGTGAATATTTTCAAATATAAAATCGTCCCTCGGATTCTTTTACACTTTTACGTAACTCATCATCATTCTGTGACGTTCGCTGTGTTCCAGGAGTTTTTTTGTGTTGAAGTAAATTACTCTTTTGCGGTGTGCCCACTTTTCCTGAATCTGCATCATCTACTTCTATTAAAGATAGAGACTTCATGTGGTTCCTGGAATTGCTCTGTTAGAGCAAGAGAGTGAGATGTCAGATTGAGAAATTATTGTCATAATGCAATATGTCCTTGAAACCTAACACTTTCTAAAGCTGCTTTGCATTTTGTTCTACAGTACTGAGGCTACAGTCAGCTGAGAAAATTGCAGTCTAGTCTACACTGAATTTCTCACTTTTAGTTTGTTGAGCCTTGGTACAAATTGGTGAGTCCAGAAAAAAACAAACACTTTGTTCTTTTTGTAAAGTAACCTACGGTACGGAGATAGCAAAATGCTCTGCTAACAAACTTGCATGATGTCACATCACCTACATTGGGCTGGGTATCTAAATTTTTAAAAAACACAAAATATATGGCAGAGTGGGTTTTAACAGCATTAAAAATTTATTTTCCTTGAGGATGATGACGATATACGAAGCTGACAGGAAGATGAAGCAACAAACAGTCAAAGCAGCAGCCATTGCTGTTTTTTAGACCTTTTCTGACCTTAAAGACACGAGACTAATGCGTTACCTCCTGCAGCAGTTGTAAGCTGTACATTTATCAGGGGGACTTTTTCTCAGTTTAAGTCCGAGCTGGACACATTGTCGGAATCAAATTTGATGTTTTCCTCACTCTGCTTTCTCCATTTTTCTCTCTCTCTACGAAGCTCTATACAGTATAGTTGTTTGCGTAATTCTTTTACTCTGTGTCTGTGTGTGGCTGTCAATCTCTATGTTGTTTTCTATAGGGTACACAGTTTGCTTGCACCCAATGTTGCGAGCTTGCATGCAGAACCCACATGTACTTATGCTGATACACAGAAATGTCACGCATAAGTACATGAATACGCATAAATCTGAGGACTGACAATTCAGTTCTCTAAACCGCTCCAATCACAGCCTTGCAACTTTTCTCCCCAAAATCAAAAGCACAAGAGCAAAATGAATGCATTGTGTTTGGGCTCTAACTTACATGTTAGCCAAACTAGCTTACTGCTGTACGTAACCAAGCGTTACATTCACAACTAGCAAATCCCCTGATGGCCGTGGATGTTTTCAGACTTTAGACTAGCAGCTCTGTCCTGCTCTTTATCGGATTTGGGGAAGTTTACACTTTAGCAACCCCAGGCCAGCATTACCCAAGAAAGCATTAGTTAGTCTTCATCTTAAAAAAAAACTTTTCTGTTGTTACATTAAAAGCGAAAATTTACTGTTTGAAAGTACGAACAAGTATGTAAATTAAGCAGCCAAACTGGCTTTTTTTTTTTTTTTTTTTTTTTTTTTTTTTTTAACAGATTGGACTTTTGAATGGACTTTTTGTATGAGCTCAATTAGCCACAGTCTTTAAGCACAGTTAAAGTGAAAATGCAGTGCACAGATAAAACCCAAAATACCTATTTTAAAACAAGTCAGCTGAAAGTATTATTCATGGAGCTATCAAACATTGGCTTGATAAGCTAGCCTGCTCATTTCAGATTCCAGACCACCAAATCAATGGACACTGGCTTGAAAGTAAACACCTGCTTTTGTCTACCTCTGTCTGAAATCAACGACCCAATTTCAAAAATGACTTCAAATTTTGAGTGGTAAATCTGACAGCGTTATCGGAGAGCTTGACAGGCATAGCAACCGTAACTATCCTCATCTCAGTTTGCTTCTCCTTCCAAGTACGTTGCTCATCCTCTCTTTCCCATCCTGACCTAACCTCTTTTCTCTCCTTTTTTGCCTCTCTCTTCTATACACCTTCCTACTTTCTTATTTTCTCACCTCCTTGCTCATCTCTCCCCTGCTACGCCACAGCTGATCGTCTCCACTCTCTAATTCAGCAGCTTATCTGAGCATACAAGTTCCACAAAGCTCCTTGATCCCTGTCACCTCGCAGCCCTTGTGGGAATCATGAGTCAGTGCTGCAGATAGAAGACGGTGTAAGAGCTGGTTGGGAGGGGGGGGGGGGCGGGTGGTGAAGGAAGGTGGGAGGTTGGTAAGGTGACAGAAAGAGAGGTGGAGGAGGAGGAAGCCAGCCAGGGGAATGCTGAGGAAGTCAGAGAACAAGAAGGAGAAAGGCAAATGCAATTTCTCACAAGTTATTAATGGCAATAAAAAGGGAGACAATATCGTCCTATAGGATAAGCAGGATAAATTAATTTGCTTGTTGATTTTTTTCAGGTTTAGGACCTTGGCTGCATTTAATTTGCTCTCCTTTGCTTTCTGCCAACTATCACTGTAGTTGATGTCAAATATAGCAGAGATGCAATGAAGTAATTTTAAACAGAGAGAGAGAGAGAGAAACAAAGCAGAGGTTGGTGATGGGTATAAATAAATAAAAAATATGGAGAGAAAGAGTGAGAGAAACGCCTCCACCGATAGACGGCAAAAGACAGATTGTCATTGTTAGAGATTCAGTACGACTGTGTCACACAAATCCTGATCTTTAGTCTGACAGGCACAAAGAGCATCTCACTGCCACACAGAGGCCCCCCTCGTTACTCCTCCTCCTCCTCCTCCTCCTCCTCCTCATCGTCTCCCCCTCTTTGGGCTCCCCTCTCCACAAGCTTCTTTCTCTGTTGCCACTCCCTCTCTGACTCCCTTCTCTCAATTGATCAGTTCACCTCAACCGTCTTGACTCCGTTTTCATTCTCCAAAACCGTCTCTTTCCTTCGACTCTTTCTCCCTCGTTCCTGCTCTTCTACATTCTTTTGAAAGCGATGTTTCAATAAAAAGCTTCAAAAGTCCATTTCCGCTGCCCTGCGTCTGTTGCTGCCCTCGTGGTCACCTCTCTTCCCTCCCTGTCTCTGACTCTCCAGGTGTGTCACTCTCCTGGTGGATTTTCCCTTGCCTCTCTCCACTAATGAATTTTGGGCACTTTGCAGCCACAGATGGTGCAGCAGGCAGTCGCTGGCGGCAGGGCCCTAGCTTAACAAAGAGGCAAGGGGAGAGAGAAAGAAAGACAGAGCACTGCAGCGATCGACCGTCTGCCATCACCTTTTTTAAAAAGACAACAGAAAACCAATGCATCGCTGCATATGCCCTCCCCGACACCTCACTTCCTCCCATGTTGCACAGCGATACTGACACACACACTTCAGCCAGACAGCCACTGTGAGTCCACGGACCACCTACTCTCTTTTAATGTTTTTCCTCTTTTTGCTCTTTCTCCACCACCAATCCTTTTTCTCAGTGGCTCTTTGGTTAATTGCAAAACCTTGTTTCTTTCTAGCAAGCTTGAAACCTCTTTCCCTGCAAGCGAGCCGTTGGGCAAGGAAAACAACCCTGAAGTCGTGCTTCTCTCTCCATCTTTTCAACCAGCACCACACCCTTATCTATTTTATTTTCTTCAACTCATACAATATGCAGGTTTCAATGCTTAACTCATTCTGCCCTTGGTATCTGAGAGCCCACAAAAGCATCAGAGTGGATGAAGACACCGGTAATGGAAGTGTCCATATACTGTAATGAAGCGAGGTTCGGAACAATTATTTGTTCAGTAAAAAAACATCCAAGGCCTCAATAAAAATCTTCACTTTTGTGGTTTTGTCTATGATTTCTATCAGGTATGATAACATTTTTCTTACCAAAGTAATTGCTGACAACTGGAAACATGACAACATATAACAACAAGCCTTTAAAAAGTATTAAATATTATTTCACACAATTGAAACAATCTGAGAATTATTATTATAATACATTATTATTTGGTGGAACATACCAACTTCTTTAAATGTTACGAGGGTCTGCAAGTAGACATTGCTTCATTTTAAAGACACATCCCTTGCAGAAGGGCTGGGCAATGTGTCGATATTACACCGATATTGATATATGAGACAAGATATCATCTTAAATTGTGAATATTGTAAAATCGTAATAAGACAACTGTTGTCTTTTCCTGCTTTTAAAGGCTACATTACAGTAAAGTGATGTAATTTTCTGAACTTACCAGACTGTTTTAGCTGTTCTATTATTCACCTTTACCCACTTGGTCATAATATTGACCTTACTGGCGATTATTCATCAAAAGGGGGTTAAAGAATACAACAGGACGTCGCGGCGATTGCTTTTTTTTCTTATCTGAACGCAGCTTCACTAGTAGCTACAGAGCTCATTTAAGATGATGCTCTTACGTCCCGTTTCCATGAAGGCAGCACGGAGCTGCGCCAAACAAAGCTGACAGAAGCACAGAAAAGTTAGGATACCCGTCTCGTCCAGTTGCAGTGCTATAAACTGGCAGCTTTTAATTTTACAGACTACTTATTCTTTAGTAGTTTAAGTGTTAACATGTATTGTTATTGTGAATCTTTGGTTTAAACTAGCTTTCTAACAAACGCCCCCCAACATCACCTCAACGCCCCCCTTTTCAAAATATTGCTTCCAACGCCCCCCATCATCTTCTGAACGCCCCCTGGTGTTGAGAAACACGGCTCTACCCTCTGCAAACTTGCAAACAAACTGCCTAGTCATCATCATCATGTCCCTTGACAATGATGGTTGCTCTCGGTGCTCCAGGTGAAAGCTGTTCTCTTCCACGCAGAGGTCAGAGGGTTAAGTCCTTTGTCTACTCCCAAATTTTTTGGGGAAAGTGAGCAACATCACCTTGCGGTGCTTTTGTACTCTTGACACTTTAGACAAAGTACAGGTGGTAAAAAAGAGGGTGAAAAAATGCTGGACTCAGGGGTTTTCTGATGTTGTTCAGGGACACAACACAAAGAATGTATGTAGACTTGAAGTTATATCTGTTCTCCCTGGTGTTACATGATTTTCTGTGTGGCTGCTGCACTCCATTTAAAATCTCACACCTTTTCCGGAGGTGTAATGGCTGGGTTACATGCTCAAGCATTAAGAAACACTTTACATAATAATGTATTTTATTTATTTAATGTTTTTGCACTTAAAAAAAAAAAAGAAAACAGAGCATTTATTGAGCTGCTTTCTTTAATCAGCATTCCAAACCCTTTAACAAAATGAGCGGTGGGTGACAATCTTTTATGAAAGAATATGTAATTGTTTATCATGATAGTTATATATAATGCGATGTAGTACTTTAATTGAGAAACTGTTTAAGTTTAAAATAATACATTAGCAAAAAATTTATTTATATAGCCCCAAAACAGAAGTTTCAGATGCTTTACAGAATGAAGAAAAGAAGAAGATAAAAGACAATAAAAAAAAATAATAACATAATTAAAGACAAGAGAAAACAAATGGACTTCAAGATTGTTTTAAAAGACGTGCACTGACTTGGCTTCTCTGAGACTTAATAACAGATGGGAATGTCTGTGTTTGGATAATTCAATGAATAAAATAACAAAGAAATTGTATAGAAATCTAATTCAACAAATTTTGTATTTGAATTATTTTCAATATCGATTAATCTGCCATTTTCTCAACCAATAATTGAATCATTTAGTCTATGCAATGTTGGAAAATAGAGGGAAAATGCCCATCACAAATTTCCAGGGCCCAAGGTCTTTGCTTGTTTTGTCCAAAAACCTAACAATATTCACTTTACATATGTGATAGAAAACCAAAAGACAAATCTAGAAAACAAAGGATAGCAGCAAATACCCACATTTTAAAGCTGAAATCAGAGATGTTGTCTTCCTGATAATTGAGTTAGACGATTAATTAATTATCAAAAGCAGTGATGCTTTCACATTTGCAGCTTTTCTCCAAATGGACAACATGAAGTGCCATTAAAAACATAGCTAACCTAACCTCTAACCAGTTGACAAATCTCTATCGCTTTGGGATGTATATCTTCATTTCAATTCCCAACTCTAAACTGAACTAAATGTATACTTCATCCAATCATGAGAGCAGATGATGACTGTACTTCATCTCCTCTCTTTCTCATACTAACACGTTACACTCCTCCCTTGCTCATACAGCCCTTGTCCCTTCCTCTATCTTCCTCCCAGAGGAATAAACAAACCACAAAACAAGTTTGCTCCAACTTTTTTTCTTCCCAGTTCATCTCTCATCATTGCTCTTCCCTTCTCTGCTTCTCCCTCTGTCGTTTTCTGATTCTCTATCATTCCCTGAGGTAGGCGGCGGTGCGGGGGAAACTGACAGCCATCATTGCATCGTTTGTCGGCTCGGCTGCTAATCTGCATGGCGTTAATAATTGATTGAAGCCTGCAACCACAGATCTATGATGGACTCTCTCCCCCTCCATCTCTCTCTCTCTCTCTCTCTCTCTCTCTCTCATTCGTTCCATCTTTTCTCCTCCGCCTCTAAATATACTCCCACTTCACTTCCCCTATGCTATCAAATTGCATTTTTCTAACATTTTTCTTCATTCTCTCTCTCACTTGATGAATCTACTGAACCATCCTAATTCTTTTCTCTCAATCTCCGTCTCTTTCATATATACACAAACACATTCTGTGCCCTCCTCTCCCTCACTGTGAAACCTTTACACCTCTGTTTCAGCTTTTCATCCACCTGTTCAGTTTTTCAGATGAGCCTTTTCAAGTCGTTCAGCTGTCTCCGTCTTGTGAGGTGGCTTTATGTAGCCCTTCTCCAACTAACAGAAACTGAACAATGCTGTGTCAATGCCTTGCCACCTGTCCTACTGTAGGTAGCACCACATTAGACACATACCGGGGCACGCACGCACAAACGCACACACGCGCACACACAATTTTTAACTTAACAACATAATCCTGCCATGATGCTGTCTGTGATTTATGAGACCCAGTTAAAAGGATGTGAGGGTTCTCTCTTCCCTTCACCTTTCTCTCTCTCTCTTTCTTTATATCTCCAAGGTGTGTGTGTGTGTGTGTGTGTGTGTTGTGAACGAGGTGGGGTGGAGCATCTATATGAGGCGCAGGACAAATCAAGTCACTTGTGTCTCCCTGTGATTTCTAACCACAAGCTGCACCAAAGCACTGCAGTGCTCATCGCTCAACTGCCCAGTATGCGTACAGACATACAGCAAACACCAACACAAATGCATGTACAGTGAAAAAAAACATACACACACCTACACACAAACAGAAACATGTAATAATACACACACACACACACACACACACACTTGCTGTCATGCTATGCTGGCTTGTTGTTCCTTGGATACTAAGGCCACATATGGATTTAAAGTGCTCATATTATGCTAATTTTCAAGTTCATAATAGTATTTAGAGGTTGTACCAGAATAGGTTTATGTGGTTTAATTTTCGGAAAACACCATATTTTTGTAGTACTGTGCTGCAGCTCCTCTTTTCACCCTGTGTGTTGAGCTCTCTGTTTTAGCTACAGAGTGAGGCATCTTACTTCTGTACCATCTTTGTTGCGAGTCGCACATGCGCAGTAAGTACTGCTAGCTAGTCTGAGGGAGTGCCATGCTAGCAGCTAGGGGAGCATTATAACGTGTGTTACAAAGTGACGCACGTTCGTCATGGAAGTAAAAGCTGGACTACAACAGAGCTGTTTGGAGCAGTTGGTGAACAGTAATTTCTGTTGGAGATGGTAAGTCCCTTTGGGGTGGACTTTGGGCTTTTTCACTTTGTAAACCTATAACGTGCACAAAAAGATATATAACACTATAAAGGAAAGGGGAAAAGCCAAAAAGCATAATATGACCACTTTAAGTCGAACCAGGTGAAGTGGGCAATTGCCCTGAGGCTGCAGACACTCAGCAGCACCCAACATTTACAAGCTGCATAGCGGTATATAAAGTAATTAAAATGATCCCCACCTTCACCAGCTGCGACAATAAAGTAATGTACACATTAATGCATCAATATAATTATAATAGAATAATTAAGGCAGTATATACGTCTGAAATGGACCATTCTGCATAATGAGTACTTTTACTTTTGGTACTTTAAGTTTATTTTGATGCTAATACTTTTGTACTTTACTTTAGTAAAATTTACTAAACTACTACTTTTACTTTGAAGGTCCACTGGATAAAATGTAGTGTCATCTGGCGGAACAGATTTGGCAGAAATGAAATATAATATTTATAAGTATGTTTTAATTAGTGTATAATCCCATGAATATAAGAATTGTTGTGTTTTTGCGTTTTTTTTGCGGCCACTGTAGCTTCTCCTAAAGCCACTATAGGTCCCTACAATACAAGACAGATCATTGCATTTCTAGATGCACTACATGCAGTTGTGCAGGACAGACCAGAGCAGCCCAGGTTTGTTGTCATCTGGGATAATGTTAGTTTCCACTGGGCTGCTCTGGTCCGAGATTGGTTCAACAACCATAACCATTTCACAGTTTTACACCTGCCCCCTTACAGCCCCTTTCTAAATGCAATCGAGGAATCCTTTTCAGCGTGGCGGTGGAAAGTATTTCAATCAGGAGAGACTTCATTGCAGATATGTAATGATTTATTGTGCATGTGCGTGAAATGTACAGTACAGTCTTTGGAGATTAGACTCCACCATCAAAATTCTGAGAAACTTTAAAAAAGGGGTAGAAGCCGAAGTATGAAATCCCCGATGGAGTCTAGACACTGATGGTGGTGTGAGGAGCCCGAAGACCAATGGCGAAGGCCGCTGGGAGAGGCCTGCTGGAAGAGGACCCAGGATCCGTGAGGGTCGAAGACCGGAGGAGCAGGGGAGGAGGAGGGTGGTGCTCGTATCCTGAAATGACAACTGAGCAGCAGAGAGAGAGACAGGTTTAAAACAGGGATGTCGTGCAGTGATTGGCTCGGGATTTTCATGGCCGCTTCTGATTGGTTATACTAAAGTGAACACCTCGACAGCTGATCCATTCAGGGGAGTGAGAAGTGATTATGTTTAAGTCGTCGTCCTGAAGGAATTTTCGCTTAAGCTCCACATGATTGGCAACCACACGCCCACATACCTCTTCTGCAATCAATGGAAGAGGCATGCGGAGACATTGAGGTGGGATCAATCCAAGGGTGGATTCGGCACACAAGGCGATATTTTCCCCGATGCCTAGCCCGCGAGGACATCGCCTGTGATGTTGACAAGGTCTTGTGGCCAGATCCAAACAGAAGGCAGGATTCATAAGGCCCCCCCCCCCAGCCCACCACACACACACGCACACACACGCACACACACGCACACACACGCACACACACGCACACACACGCACACACACGCACACACACATAAAACAAGTATGTTTTTTTTTCTCAATAGCAATTTATCTAGTAATTGCTTTGTTGTTTTTACTTTTGTTTTGTTGCTAAATATGATGATTTGTAATTCTATTTTTCTTTATTTCTGTAAGAATGTTTGTTTTTTGTAAAAACTCTTGTTTGATTACTGCAGAAATTCTACTTTTGAGTTTTACAGGAGACTGAGTCTGCGAAAATGACAATAAAAACAGAAACACAAAGACTGCAGCGTTTTAGTATATAAAGCCCATCAGTGTGTTGCTGGTGATATGAAAGAAGTAATTCAAATGGTGCTTGTGTGTATGGTTTTGTTGCAAGAATTTAATTTTTAGAAAGAGTGTTAAGTTTTGATTGCAGTGTTTCATTTTGGCATAGATTTGAGTTGTTAATCTCCAAGTGCTATGTCTGACTGGCTTGTGTGTAGAGTTTTGACATAATGAGCCAAATTCTGCAAAAAGTGTGTAAGGAATAGGCAAAACCTGTAAAGGTAGGCACTTTTCCGTGTTTTTCACCTCTCCTTCCTGTTAAAAGACAGACAGTCCGTTGTGTTTTATGATTTGTTGAAATGTTTTCCTATTTGCCGTTGTGTTTTATGATTTGCTGTTGCGTTTTTCTATTTGCTGTTGTGATTTACACTTCAGGGCCACCGTAGGTGTGTCAGGGCATACAAGACATCACAAACTACAGAGGCTGTGATGCGACAACAGACAAAGTGCATTGCTGGCAGAGGAGCTAAATTGCTTCTTTGCTCGCTTTGAGACTGCCTCCACCCCCGTCTGGTTCCTGCACTACCCCAGCCCCTCTCCCATCCCCACCTGGTTCCTGCACCACCCCACTCACTGAGGGAGCACAATGTCGGACGGGGGCTCTTGGCAGTGAACCCCAGGAAGGCTGCCGGCCCAGACAGAGTACCTGGCAAGGTGCTCAGGCTGTGCACCTACCTGGTTGCCCTCATCTTCACCAGGATCTTCAATCTCTCCCTGGCCCAGGCAGTCATCCCGCCCTGCCTAAAATCAGCCACCATCATCCAAGTGCCAAAGAAGTCTCCCACCACCAGCCTATAGGATTATCGTCCTGTGGTCCTCACCCCGGTAATTATGAAGTGCTTCGAGAGACTGGTTCTTCAACATATCAAGGACTATCTCCCTCCGGACCTCGACCCTTATCAGTTTGCATATCGCGCGAACAGATCCACAGAGGATGCCATCGGCGTAGCTCTCCACTCTGCGCTGAGCTACCTGGAGCAGCAGCAAAGCTACGTCCGGATGCTCTTTGTGGATTACAGCTTAGCTTTCAATACAATCATCCCGGACATTCTCATGACCAAACTGGACACTCTCGGCCTCCCCCCTCTCACATGTGCCTGGATAAAGGACTTTCTCACCAATTGGCCCCAGACAGTGAGGCTGGGCCCCCCACCTCTCTTCCACTCGCACGCTGAGCCCCGGCTCCCCACAGGGCTGTGTGCTGAGCCCCCTCCTGTACTGTCTCTACACCCACGACTGTAGTCCGGCCCACAACAACAACCTCATCGTCAAGTTTGCTGACGACACCACAGTGGTCGGACTCACTCAAAGGGAGACGAAGCAGCCTACAGAGAGGAGGTCCTGAACTTGGCAGCCTGCTGTTCAGAGAACAATCTAGTTCTTGTACAGCAGCTGCACCGTGGCAGACAGGGAGAGGCTACAGAGAGTAGTAAAGGCAGCACCTCTCCCCTCCCTGATGGACATCTACTCCTCCCGCTGCCTCAGCAGAGCAGAAAACATCACCAAGGACAGCTCCCACCCTGGCTTTGATCTGTTTGACCTGTTGCTCTAAGGGAGGCGCTACAGGTGCATCAGAACAAGGACTAACAGATTCAAGAACAGCTTCTTCCCAAAAGCCATAACCACTTTGAACTCACACATGCACTGACTTCACAGTCTTGCCACCAACCCCCGGACTTTCTTCTACCCACATAACTGTGCAATACTTAATAATGAATATTTTTGATAATATTGAAAATTCTGTGCAATTTAATTACTGTGCAATATCATTACTCCACACTGCATATCACACTGTATATAAAACCATATCTACCTTTATATTAGTTATATATGTATATAGCGTCTCAGAACTATGCACCTTACCCCCCCCTTGCTGCACTCACACATACATCTCTACCCTGCAGACACATACATTCATAATAATGTCTTAAGGCAACCATCCATAGCAACATAAACACATTTAGAGGAATCTAGGTAGCAGGAGAGTGATGTTTGTTTGTATATGTGTGTGTGTGTGTGTGTGTGTGTGTGTGTGTGTGTGTGTGTGTGTGTGTGTGTTGGAGTTTAGTGTGCATGGGGGCTTGGCTGGGACCGGGGCTTTGGCAGCAGCCAATCTGCCCAGGCTGTTAGTCACGACGCTGTGTGACACCCCCAGCTCCCAGGCCCTGCATGGGTCATTAAGGTGCAGCAGCACAGCCGGAGGATGACCACATGCACACATAAGCCCACAAAGGCACACTGACACACTTAAGCAAAAACAAAATATTGTGCTTGTTGTATCTATCTCTCAGTCCCCTTTAACTCCCCTACGAGTGTACTGATATACAGCTCGTGCTACACGTGTATACTCTAACTACCTTCCACAGAGCGTGAGCCAGCCAAATGTGAATCATCTTTTCAATTACCTAATTAAATCCAGAGCCCCCAAGGGCCCGGGAGACTCAGGAGGAGGCTAATTGAGAGGTAGGGATCCTCGCCGCAACCCCTGTGTTGCTCTGCATCTTGACCCTTGCCACTGCATGTTACTGAGGCCAAGCAGGACAGCATGGGGACAGGGCCCAAGATATGATCTCCAGGAAAAACAGAGTCAGAGCGAGAGGGGTCAGAGCTTGATGAATCGATGAGATAAGTGGATTAGACTTAATTTCTGCTTCTGTGGATTTAACTTTGAACCTGAGGTGGGGTAGCACCAGGATAGATAATCGTGAACAGTTGGTGTGCCAGTATATCTCCATTTAGACCTTCAGAGAGTGGTTGCTTACCATTGCAAGGGGGAAAAAGGCATTTTTATGACCCCCTTTTTGGACCTTAATTGTGCTGATCTATAGGTGTAATAAAGGAAGCTAAGAAATAATCAAGTGTTCCAGGGAGTGTTTTCTCTGCCACCAAAGTGAGATGCTCCCCACACGGAGGGGAAAGTTGTTTCTGTTAAGGGCAATGAAGGAGGAGGGAGAAAGTTAAATGGCTTTTAATTAAATTTTAATCAAGAGATAATTTTCCCTTTCCCAAACCGGTTAGGAGGAAGAGATGGATAGACCTGAGTAGACGACGAAAGAGGGAGCCCCATGGCCATGATTGATTGGATGTTTAAACCCTGCAGAGAGCCCATCACTGGTGTCTTGTTAAAATTGAATCGATCAGTTGATTCTCAATGAAGCTGCCAGATAAAAAAAAAGATTAAGCTGCTATAAAGGTGATATTCTTCAACCTGGCTTGCCCCTAATCATCTGAGTAAAGTCTCAAGGGGAAATCTGTTGTCATTATTGTTGCTTTAACATCAGTGAGACAGATATTTGTAAATATATTAGTGCTCTGAAAATTAATTAGTGTTGTAGTCCTTTTTCGAACTCTGCTACCACCTTCTGTACAGCCAACACCTTCGCTTGGCCACCAAAAATGACCCGACCTTTAAGCAAAGCCTGGTGCTCAATACGACTTTATTACTTTATTGACTTGACTGGCTTAGCAGTGCTGCACAGTAGACATTTCATCCAGAATGTCAGACCGCTGATGTCAGGCTGTAGTTGCCTGGGAAGCTGGACCCATCTTCATGAAACCATGGAGCCATGTAATCATCTAAAGCCCTCAACTCCCCCCCGCTTTGCTCCACTCACTGCGCTTTATGAGGTGCTTGGTGGGAAGGGCAGACTGCATTCTGGCCTAGAGCCTGACCACAACATTACATTCTCCTCACTGATGTGCTGCAATATAAGAAAACACCACCAGTAATCACATTATTATATTCACGCAGCATTTGTGTGACTTATAGAGGAGCGGTGGCTGGCTGTGAGCTGGATGTTGCATTGGATTACATTTCAGCTGAGTGTTTCCTGCCGTTACAGCTGGCTATTACTATTATCACCTTCCTTGCTAGGCAGGATAGGAACGCAGCGGCACATGAAGTGAAAATGTCACAGGGTTTTAGTGGGTAGGAAGAGGTTTGGAGGGGGAGTGAGGTAAGAGGCTCCGGTGCACAGGGCAGAGTGTGTTTCTGACATGGTGTGTGACGAGGGGCATCGCGCCGAACCCTGCTCATGAATAAGACATGGGCTGAGAGGGCCATTGGGGTGCCCGCTGTCCATTTGCCATTTGCACGCTTGGCCAAAGCCATGGAGGACGACTGGTGAGGGAGTGCTGTATGGAGTCGCTCTAGGTATACAGCATGGAGAGGCAGAGTACACAGAGGAGACTGCTGCATGCAGCTGTGCCATTTGTGGATTGAGGTTTTGAGGTCTACTACACTACTATAATTAATGACTGGCTTGCCTGAATACATGGGCATGAACAGCATGTCAATTTGATTGTGTTTTTAAGAGAAAGCATCTGGGATTCTGATTTGTTTGGCTCTGGGTCTCCACAACACTGTCCTGCTGTATTGGTATCATATATAAAGCAATACAAAATGCTCTTTATTCCTGTTCAGTGTGTGTCAAGCATGTGCCACTAGTCTAAAGTAGAGAAATAGCTGCAGGGGAAGATTTAGTAATGCAGTGCAGTACATCTCCAGTGCTTGCTTTGGATACAGATATTTGCCTTTATCATTTCCGATCTTGGCCTTGAGCTTACAAATTGATGTCCTTCAATGATTTCCAATAACAACCAACATCTTGCGGTCACAGCATTTGCAAGTTCACTATGAAGGAAGACTGATGAAAATTGCATGAAAATCGGAGGTAGCTTTTAGAATTAAAATAAAAAACCAAATAGTTATTTTGTTTCTTAAGATCAGGCTGGCAAACCAGAAATGGTTAATGACTTTCATCCAAAACGCATCCGACCCATCCACCCAAGGGAGGTCAAGCTAACATCGATCCATCACCCTCCTCCCCGTCTTTCTTCTTTTTCTCTTTTTCTTCTCCTTTTCCAGCCGACCAAGGCAGATGGAAATCAATAGAAAATCAAGGAAACAGCCGGAAAATAAGTTGGTCGTGAAATGTTCCAGACTGAACTTTTACTTCAAAAGGAACTTCTGAAACAGGGGGGAAGACAGACAGGGTTGAGTTATAATCTGAGTTTTGTGGAGATCTCTAAAATAACTAAAGTTAGGGGCGGAGATAAATAATCTAGGCGTCTACAATCTGGGCACATGAATGATTGGATAAGTTTCACAAGTTTAAATTTTGTATTAGGCAACCTTTCTTTAGCGACAGCAAAGGCTGCCCTGAACAAACTAGCTGTGTCCTTAAATGTACTGGAGCTGAGTTCTCCACTTTCTTTTGTTTGAGCTCTGCTATTTCAACATCTTCATTTTTTAAAGATTATTTTTTGGGGCATTTAAGAGTTGAGAAAGGGGAGAGAGAGTGGGCAGACATGCAGGAAAACAGGTCAGACTTGAACCCTGGACCTCTGCGTCAAGGAATA
Source organism: Perca flavescens (assembly GCF_004354835.1). NCBI lineage: Eukaryota > Metazoa > Chordata > Actinopteri > Perciformes > Percidae > Perca > Perca flavescens. The sequence continues at coordinate 13,018,808 of NC_041336.1, read as the reverse complement.
AACCCTTATGTATATGTGCGCCCGCTCTACCAACTGAGCCAACCTGGCCCACTTAACATCTCAATGTTTTCGCAACTGCTTTTCAACAGGGTTACTTACAGTCCATTTGGTCCAGGAACCCACCAAAAGCACTCCAAACCTTTTCTCATAAAGTTAGTTTTAGATTCCTTACAGACTAGACTAGACTAGACTAGATTAAAGACCATCATCCTTTTCAAACAGCTAGGGGTTTATTTCCTTCCAGGATCTCCACTGATTGTTTCCCCAGTTCTGTGGTGGTCTTTCCGTTGTAGCAGCCCCTGCCTCCTCATCCTGCTCCACTTCTGAACTGTCCAAGTGTGTGGTACATATTCAGTAGCATCAGGTCTGGCAGCAAAGCTTGCATGCTCCTTAGCAGCAACGCTAGGTCTAGCTGTCATGCTAGCAGGTGAATTGCAGTTGTCTATAGCTGTTTTTAATTTGTTTGTAAAAAAAAAACTAAAACTTTTGCTGCATTTTAGCTAGTCTCAGGACTACTTTCTATTCAATACATTATAAAGATAATGTTGGCTGATATATGTAGTGGCTTCTTTTTCCAAATGGGTTTGAACGTTCAAGGCTTGCACAACAGAGACAATATTCTACTGCGCACCATGGTGACTCGGTGTGAAGCGAGCCATACTGTCATACATATGGGAGAATATTGTTTGTAGTTATTTTAGACTCTATATTTCGTTATTGTAAATAATACTCATAGCTTTGAAAAATGCTTTATTTGTGATTAAAATAATATAATAATAATGTATTAGCGACCCTTACAGATGCATGATTTTAATGCTTTCATGTGAGCTCAGACCCTTGCTTATGGGAGCGTAGCTTCCAATGGCTACCACCTAACTCAAACCCTGCTTGTGGATATGAAGCAGAAAATTGAGGTGAAGAGTCAGAGAGAGGATGCTGGCAGCTCAGATAGAGGATAAAAGGTCAAAAACACTACAGATGAATGGGACAAATGAGTGCTGTGCTGCTAATGCACCCTGACACTTGGACAGAAAGGCTAACCCATGTTCAATGTGGCTGTTTTTGACTATTCTCTGGACAAAGGCTCATGAAATGGGTTTTCAGCTAGTTAGTCGGACGAGAGTTTAATGAGTGGAAATGCAACACCAGTTATGCCTCTTCTCTATTTTGTTTGGAGTTCTGATTGGAGTCTGTACAATCCTCCCATGTGAAACAGTGTGAAACCTGCCTGCTCTCCTCAAGGCTTGCTCAAATGTGAACAACTCCAACTGGTTGACACAGCCTTTAACCTCCAAGCCCATGGGTCTCCTCAAGCTTTTAATACACCTTTCAACAAAAAATTGTGTATTGCAGTAGGCAGCACGATAGTTCATGGGAGCTGTTAACCACGGACCTTGTGGCTCACAGTGCCTGTTAGCAGATTGACATGTCTAACGCAACTACACTAGGCCAAACAAATTAGGCAATAAACAGGGCAAAGGACTGGAGGCACTCAGCTGAAAGCTCCAGCCATAACAGTTTCACTGGGGTCCAGTGGAGAAGCGAGAAAAACAGCTGCGGTCCCATACCAAAATATCTCTTATATAATGAAGTGCTGAAGTGGAAGGGAAGACTAAAAACCCAGGATTGATTCAGTCTGTCTAGACAAACCTGCAAGAAAAACAAGTTTGGCTCAGTGTGCAAACAGTTGTCTAGAGACAATTGCAACTTAGTCTTTTAGCTGATCTGGGAAATATTGCTCCAGTGTTATACAACCTTAGAAGACAAAAGACTAAATGACAGAGATACCCATTAGCAAGCAGTAAGCATTCATTATGTAACAGATACGTATTTAATGAGATCACACTACATGGCTGCTACACGCTCAAGGAAGGACTCAGAGTGGTAGAAAAAGTGTGTTCATATCAGAGAGCCTTTAATTAGAGCTGAGTGGAAAACATCTAGAGGACCCGGAAACTTGCTCAGCTGGGACTTGCTTTGGACGGGAGCAGAGGAAAGAGATGAAAAATATCGAGAAACAATTGGGCTAGAAAAAGAAAGGAACTCGGCTGATAATTGCGAACAAGTTGGAGCACTGATGGAGTAGGTGGAGGTGTAAGACAACAAAGGGTCCTAGCATTGTAGGAGGGAGAACTTTGGTACAGTAGGTAATCAAAGGTGATAAAAGCAAACTCTCCTACAGTAAGTGAGTAACGTAATGGAAAAAGGAAGTGGATGAAAATAAATTGAGGCGCGGAGGCACACAGGTGGGGGGTGGGGACAGGTGGCAGGGTTGGTGATGTGGTGTGGTAATTGGTTGGCAGGCAGCAAGGCTGAGCCTATTTCTGCACTCTGTGGCAGTTCGGGGTGTGTGTGCTGCAAAAAGGAGAGAGAATTGATCATCACGTTTGTTCATTCCTGTGGAAAGGCTGGAGGCAGGACAGGGTACCAAGGGTCAGAAGAATTGGCCTTGTCTAAGTCCGATCAAGGGAGAACAAAGGTAAACAAGGGAGACATGGAGCAAGAGAGAGGGAGAGAAAAAGTAGTACAGGGAGTGTGGAGATGAAACGTAGGGAGGGAAACAAGCCACAACAGAGAAACAGAAAGAGAAACATGACTCATGGGAGGATTAGGAGCCAAATGCAGTGGTGGAAAAATACGAAACTCATTTAAAGAAGCCTTGTCAGAGGCATCTTTAAAGTTTTGGAGTCGATCACAGAATTTCAAGTTAGCCAGCCATATTTCAGCTAACTCACTCTGAGTATTGGTACCACTGGAAGAAAGGCATCTCTTCCCATTTATGTAGCTCGGACAGCAGAGGCGCATTATATATTTAAAAAAATTGTATGTACAATCTTTTTAACAGGAAGGCACTTCTGACTTTCTCCCAGAAAGGGCCGAGGAATTGAAGTGCTGTAGCAGCAGCTTACTGTGTGATGAGATTGAGGTATATGTCTCCCACCTAGACACTCTACACTTTACCTTGCGACCTGTAAATCCATCGGGATCAAGTGGAGGAGAAATGAATGCAATGTCTTCATCACGTTTGTATCTTGTTTTAATGTAAAAACTTTATTTTCAAAAGTAATGTGTGCTATGGGATTGTGCTCGGATTTGTCGATCACAATAATTTTGAAGTGTAGGCTGAAAGAGAGCTGGAGAAAGAAAGACACCACGATAAAGGGTAAGGGGACAACAATGAGCGTGAAAAGATGAAAGAAAGACACACTGCTAGCGTAAGCAAAAGCAACCAAGAGCAAGGAAATGATAGAAAAGGAACAGCTTAGATGTTTTTAGCAGTCACATTGTAAATCTCTCCAGAGAGGAAGTTAGGTGAAGGGAGAGGAGAGGATGGCGATAAAAAGAGACATTAATATTGCACTAAGTCAAGCAAGATTTAAGTGTGAAAACGGCCTCCAGTTTGTTCGCCAGTACTTCTGCCAAGCTATTAGCCTCTCCCCTTCAGGCAAAGTCTCCACAAACAGACACTCATATTCAGGGAAATAAAAAAAATAAAAAAAACATTTATTGTGGCAGATAATCAAGATGCAGTTGCATGGTGCTGCATTTGTAATGTGTTTTTCTATGCTCAGGATTATAATTCAAGACCGAAGGATTCTCAAGCACCAACATAGCCTTGGTCACTCTGCTGTCAAGATTATAGGTGAGGCATTGATAAATCTTCCATGAAACCAGAACAAAAGTGAGCAGAATAATTCCATAAGCCCAGAGGGAAGAGGGAAAAGGAATTTCAATGGGAGAGAAAGACACACTGGAAGAAATGAGAGAGCTGTCTGTCTCCAAGCACCCTTGACCTACATGTCAGGCCTTGACGCTGAGCCACAAAGCCCACCCTCCATTTGCATGGCAATACATTTTGGCAGCAGATGCTTTATTGTCAATCGGGTATCCTTGATGAGTTTAAACAAACTGGCTTATCTAAATGAGGAGCACAAGTCAGGAAGACAGGTAAACAGAAAGCACAAGAAAGATGGAATTTGAGGCTTGAAAGTCATGAAGAGAGAACAATTGGTCACTATTGAGACTGTACACTAAACTACCGTGCGTTTCCCTTCTGGAAACCTGCCCCCACCCTGCACCACCCTCTTGAACCCCAACTCTTTAACTCCACCTCCCCCCAACCACCAGCCCAGTCTGCCAACCATCCCCCTGCCCGCCCCCTGGAAGCCGCTCATACTTCCTGTAAGTTTCCACTTTTCAGTGCCAGAAACTGGAGCTTGTTGCCATAGAAACAGCCTTGTATAGCAGGCAAGGAAAAAAAAAAAATCTCTGCCGCATTGCTCGACTTGGATGAGTGTTTTGTACGTGTGCGTGCATGTGCATGTGCATGTGTGTGTTTGTCTGATAGAGACCTTATACATGAGTGTGTAATCAGGCACTTGTGAAGAAGGGATGCTGTGTTTTTTTGTATGTGTGTTTGAGAGAGTGAGACGGAAAGAAAGAGGGAAAGAGAAAGGGTGTGTGCGCTGATTAATTATCTTTCAATTTATACATTGTACAGAAAAGTCAAACCTCAACTATCATCCTACTTTGTATGCTGTGTGCATGTGTGTTACTGATCCAAAATCCCTGCCCATTAATGTATATCATTAATGTAAATGAGACAGGATGCTTGATTGGTGACATCACTTACATTTGCTGCATGCAATCCAGGCTAATTACACACCATGGCCCGCTTAAAGCCTCTCAGCCAATCCAAGGATTGCTGTGGTGGAATTGAATCTGTTCAATTTGCTTCTGGATCCCAAATACCTTAACAGCCTTTACAGTACCCCCCAACTTCTCTGGCTTAGCCCCTCTGGTGACTAAGGTGACATATTGTATTAGACCATCAGAGAAAGGTTATGGAGCCTTGGTCGGCCCCCATTCTCATTCAGGCCCAGCCTCCTCCTTTGCCTTTCCAGGCGCTCAGCAGACCGGCAGCCCCAATCCTCTATTGATCCCCCAATCTCATCAAGCACGTTTCCTTGAAGATGCAATTTCCACCACATCAACACACAGGGCTGGAGCACTTTGTTCTAGCTGCGTCTGTCGTTTCATTGATCTAGTTCGCCGCTTGCTCCCCATCCTCTCCTCCCTGTTCCGCCATCATTGCACTGATGCTGGTGTCATCTCCAGCTGCCAGCCACCACCACCACCACAAAAAAAAAAAAAAAGACACTCCCCACCCTCCGACGCCACGCAACACACACCTCTCCGCCCTCCCTCTGCCCCGGCTAACGTCTCCCCGCTGTTCACTTTCCATCGCTGCCCGCGCTTTTGACTGAATGGGGTTCAGAGGAGCGGTGAACCATAGTGCCCCTGCAGGCATGCACAAACAATGCTTATAAACACACACAAAATGCACATGCAGACACACACAACACACAGAGACACACACACACACACACACACACACACACACACACACACACACACACACACACACACACACACAGGCATATTCCCACCATCAAAGCTGTGGCAGCAAAGGCCATGAGTGACTCAATGTGGAGGTTGATGGGTATTCTCGTTCTGAAAAAAGAAAAATCCTCTACTGAAAACTGTGTCACACTCAATCAAACCTTTACACATACACACAAACAGCAGCTCTCAGCTACTATCTATTTACACTATACAGGAGACAAGACCACCAACATAATCATTCTCTGTACATTTGCTTTATACCTCAACCTTATTCCCTTTTATCTCTCTTTGTTTCGCACACATCCACACACTTTTTAGTACACCCACACAAATCTGTGCACACAAATATGTATGCATATACACAAATATATACACACACACCTCATTTGCTGGGCTTCAGTGGTGAGGTCATGGCGGTCTAAGTCTACACCTCAGGGCCTCCGAGACCTCATCCAATTCCTGCCTCCTCCTACTCCTTCTCCCTTTTCTCCTCCTCCTCCCCTTTCGGCCCTCTGTAATCCGCTTCTATTTCTCTTTATGTAATCTTGTCGCAAACGCGTTTCAGAAATGACTAACACATCCTCCCCGTTCATTCCCCTTTCTTCCACTCCTTTCTCGACTTCTTTCTTTAATTACCGAGGCAATCATATTTACCAATTCCCCCCACTTGTTTATCCCTCCCCGCAACTGTTTGAATATTGAAATTGCAGTATTTATTTGTCTTCTCTACTCTACATTCCTGGAGAAAAGAAAAGAAATGTAAGACGGAATCATATGGGATTTAATTGAGTGGGTCAGTGGCTTTGGGATGAATTATTAAATAAGCAACAAACATCGCTGACATGCAGGCGGTGGCACTGGCAAAATTGTGATTAAAAACGCCACACGCTTGTTCTGCCTCCTCACTCTGCTACTCGCCTTCCCTTCCCTCCCACTTCTTCTCACCTCATCCCCGCATATTGGATGTCAAAATTGTCTGTCACAGTTCTTTTTAGCAGGCAGACAAGACACAGACTTCGCTGCAAGTGGCCTTTGAGGCACTAATGTCAGTGTTTATTTTCCGGTGCACACAATTATGCAACTCGATATTTGATGACAGTGTCACCTTGAGTTATGCCATGAAAACCGGGTGGGACAAACATAAAAGCAGGTGAGAACTCAAACAAAAGCTGAATATTTTTAGGTATGCACAAGACATTTAGGTGCATGCATGTCTTCCTGATTTACCTGCTGCCGTTGGATGCCTCCTCTGATGCCGCAAAACTCCGAACTAAACAACAGGGATCCAGCTTTTCTAACGCTCACATATCTACAGCTTTTATAGCCTGTGACATTGTTTTTTCCTGCAGAATAAAGTACGATGGGACCAATTATCACATCACTGTTCATACACAGGATAGATGGCAATACAGTGAGAAACACTACTGTAGTAACTGCAGAAATGGAAAGATGACTGAGCAATAACTGTTGCTTTGATGAACTGGAGTCACAGAGCAGCAAGCTGTGCCCCGTCTCTCTAAATTGAGAATCATCGGCTATGACACTGTGTAACCGGACCATCATCAAAGACTGTCACTGTTGACACATTTGCCAATCAGCACAGATCTCCTCTAGGGGCCAGCCTGATTACCCCATAGGGGGTAATGGCATTTCGGAGTGTAATTAATCACGTGTCGAGCGCCACTTTCCTTGGCGGATGCGAATCATGCGAGTCATACATACTGAGACCATTTCAAAAAAGACACCTAGTGACTACTTTTCCCAGCTTGTGTTTCATTTATATCTAATTACCTGGCGGTGGGAGTGACACACACAAGTGGGCTTTGTTTCCCGGAATATATTGACCTTGTTTCTCCTAGCTTATGAAACAGAAATTAGAAAGCCTCCACTGTCTGACCAATCCCTCCAAGTGTCTCGTTGCTGTGCTCTTGGTTTTAATCAGTGAAAGGATGGGACTTGCTGGACTGTCTGAGGTAATCAACATCAGGGGCCATAAAGCGATGCTAATTGAATGGTCTCCTCATTGTCATTCACAGGGGGTATGTCTCCTCACTCCCTTTCTTTCGCAATCCTTCTCTTTCCAATCTGACTCTCCCATCCCTTTTTCTCTTGTATGCCTCTCATACAAGTCCCTTGGAGACCCTCCATTGCTGGCGCTGGCTTTTCCCACTGACAGCTCTAAGAAAACAGGCCTTGTTTGAAGTGGATTTAGGAGCTGCTGAGAGAGTTTAGCCCCTGTTTGGATCCAAATTTAAGGGGGGGACTGAGGAGAAGGGAGGAATTGGAGGAAATGGTATAAACATTTTAAGGAGATCAACAGAGCAAAGTGACTTGAACATGCACATGAGTGGGTTTCAGTCGATATGTTGCAGGCATACAGTATGTGTGTAAAGTTTTTGTGATATTATATGTGATAGGTGGAAAAAGACACTGCCTACACAAGAGTTTGAATTGAATTTCACTTTTATTTCAAAGATTTATGAGTATGTTGATTGCAAAAGTTAGTCATGTGAGAAATTCTACTTTGGATTTGCTGAAACTGCTAAAAATTATTGAGTGTTTTAAGTGTTCTTCCCTTGCAATGGCCCCTCACTCAGATCCACATTGTGAATAACTTTACAGACAAGCCAGAACTGTGACCGAGCACATTGGTTAGAACAAAAGGCCACTGATTTTATATCCAGCTTTGCAGATGAAATGAATTAGGGTTACATCACGTACGGGTATGAAGGCACATCAGTGACTCACAACGAAGCAAATATTGTGGGAGGATATGTTTTTGTTCCAGACATCGCTCAACAAATTCCTGTGGTTGCATAACAAGTCTGCTTAACCTCAACAACAAATGGCGTTGCTCACACTTAGATCACTGCCTCTTCCGCATATGGAGGCGATCCCTCATTGAGAATCTTTCCTCCAGGCTACCATGGCAGAGGGATGTCATATGGGAAGGCATGCATGCCACTTCCAGAACCAGAGGCAGCATTCTCCAGCAACGACTCCACAAAGACGAACCATCGACACACAGCACCTCCGGCGACAGAGCGAAAACCACACAGCAATGAGGCTGCCTGTGTGCGTGTCGTACAGTGGTTCAGCAGGCAGACCATAGCATGCTGCCGACAATTGATTTTGTTTCCTGCGTGCCCATTATCACCTGGAAATGCAACAAAACTGTAATCATCCCCACGATCCCCCATCTTCCTACGCCCACCCCTCCCTCCATCCATCCCCTCAACACCACCCACCCTCCCACCCCCCCAAGCAGCTGCTGCTCAGGCTGCCATCTGGAGAGAGGCTGACCACCGCTTATCAGCCCCTGGCTCATCACACAGCTGGCACAGTGGCACAGAGAGAGAGAGAGAGAGAGAGAGAGAGAGAGAGAGAGAGTGAGAGAGAGAGAGAGAGAGAGAGAGAGAGAGAGAGGGAGAGTGGGGAGAGCGACAGAGACAGAGACGAAAGAGAGGAGGAGTTAATAAAAGAGGGGAGGATGGCGAAAGAGATGTAGCTGTGGAGAGATAAAGGAGGGACATAGGAAGACGAAGAGCTACAGATGAAGAGGGACGACAAAACTACACTAAAGACGGAGAAGTAGTTGGACAATGTGACTGCCAAAATAGGAGATAATCAAAGATAGCGCAAACCAAATGACAATGAGGGAAAATCAAAGGGGAATGTGTGAGAAAGGGTAAAAAATAGAATTAAAGCGAATCAGACAGACGAATCTCAGGGGCAGAGGGTGTGGGCAGTTGGAGATGAACCAATGTGTCTGTCCTTTATGCCTCATAAATTGTCTTTCAGTGCATCATTGCCGGGACTATTGATCTGAAAAAGACAAACACACCCCCTCAGGTCTGGGGAGACGAACGCTTGTTGCCTCCGTTGAGGATGTCGCCGTTCACTCACTCTTTCATTATGGTCCATTCACCTCTCAACCAGAGAAGAGCGATCTATACACACAATCTCCTCTGTTGGCCTCTTAGCATCCTGGCCTACGCCTCCAGAAGTGCTGGGAGAGTGGAGGCTCCAGGAATAGCCTCCTGGGTCTCCTACCATACCTGTAATGAGACTTTATGTTGCTGTGAGTCATTGTGTCAGTCAGCCCACTCGGTTGGGACAGTGTGTCTGTCAGACAGCCAGCGTGAATCAGGGAGTGTGTCATGCGGGTTAAATGGTACACAGTCCACTGTATATCTCCCCATCAGCTTTCACAAAGTGCCTGACATTGACGCAGATTAAATCAAAGCCCCCTGCTTTCCATTTACGCCTAAATACCCTGGCCTTGTTTGTGAATCTGAGGGCCTCTCTCTGTCGGATGGTGGACGCTGCATGCTTGGAGCTGCGATTTCCCCTGAGGCTTGAAAACCTGCCTCCTGTTTGGCTCTGTTGTGTTCCTCCTCCTTGTTACCCAACACTTATTTACATCAAGGCGCTGTTGGAGTGCTTGCATAGCACATCGAGACCCAGTTTCACTCCTGCAGGATTTCATGATGAGATCAGTGGGTAGGACTGGCGAGAAAATTATGTGTTTCATGTGCTCAGCCAGTCTTATTTCCAAGATTCAATCATCCAACTTGGCTCTAAATTGGTCCTCTAGTGACGGGATCTCCTACTGGGCCTGCAGCTGTGGGAGCACGTTGAGGCTCTGTGGGCTGGAGCATCTCATAGGAGAAGGTTAGCCAGCACCAGGTGTGGTCTGACTGCCTGAGAGTCTAACTGGCTTGATCATTTCCTTTCCACTCCCGGCCTTAATTATCAAATTCAACTGGTCATTTGGATGATAACTCACACTGGCTGTTTTATTCAGTTTTTAAGTCTTGGAGACACGTGGTAATGAGCAGATAATTAAACAGTACCTGAACTTGTGTACCCCCCAGAGGAGTGGCATTATGTCTTTTCTTGGTTATAACGGATCAGTGAGATGCTGGTTGTCGCTGCCAGAGCTTCCTCCTGTCTTGGAGGCAGGGAGTAAACCCACTCAGTGGGAGACAGCCAGAGCAACCTGATTAAATCAGCAGATTTATTTTTCTGTTTGTCCCTGATGTCTCTTTGTTCCAGTTTGCTTCCTTTCCAGAATGCTTCTGATGGAGAAGAGGCGAAACAAAAGACAAAAGGAGAAGCAGCAGTAGCTTTCTTCTTCTTTTCTCTAAAGAGATTATGAGTGCTTGTGAAATGACTTCAAGTAAAAGCACGTGGAATTGTCTTTTTTTCTCTTCATATCAGCCCGCATCTATAAGCATGAGACGGCTTCCGGGGACACATAGTGGCTTCAGACATCTTGCCACACACAGAGTTGCAGCTGACAATGGAACAGCCTTGTTTTAAGCCTGTTCCCCCAGCCACCGTAAACATCTGAATGGTCTAATAGCTTGTTAGCCTGAATCCAGTGGACCCGTCAGAGAGCTGGTGTATTGAGTAGAGTTGGCTGGCTAAAGGCTAAAGGTCAGAGTGTTGGACGGGGCTCCTCCGCTAGGCATCCACAGAGATGATTTACAGTGATCCCTTTAATTAGTCCGTTCAAGCGTGTTACTACTCCTGCCATGCAGACCAAAGTTGACTTATTACTGGACAGGAAACAGCAATGAACTGTAGGGTTGGATTTACAAGATGTGTACGGGTGGTGGTGAGCTCCATTGTGATTACTTCTTTTAACGCTTTTTGTACCCTCGCTCTCTGTTTGAATATGGCCGGGGACAGACAATGGCCACTTTGCGTGGGTCTAAAGCTCATCCATCAAAGCTGCCGTTTCGTGATGCTCCCTGCCTCTGATGCTACCTGTTTCCCGGGCTGATCAGTCTGCTAAGGCTACACCAACATCCTAACGGTCTCCCTTGTGAATTGCTTCTCCAATCCAAAGTGACTGATCCAATACCGCATGGGATAAAAATTCTGGTTCTGCATCAATATGTGGTCTCTTCTCGCTCAAATCTTTGAAAGTCAATCGTATCACTTACTCCCTGTTCCCTCTGTCCCGTGACTCTCATTTTTGCTCGATGGAAGTTCTAATGAGTTTTTAGCACAGCTTGGGCTGATGCACAAGGCACTGATATTGGAGAAGACTTTGGTGACAGGTGGTAAAGTGCTCTGTGGAAAAAGAAATACTGTTGTCCTCAGGACAATTCTATCCAGCCTTACTGACAAATGAAATTTAATGACTTAGCGTATTTTCCGCACTATAAGGCGCACTTAAAAGCCTTTAATTTTCTCAAAAAACGCCAGTGCGCCTTATAATCCGGAGCGCCTTATATACGGATCAACCTCTCACATTGACGGGACACTGCGTCGCTGTAACCTCTATTAAACTTCCACTCATTCGCGTTTTTATAACTTTAGCATTACATCTTCAAAATATACAGCCATGCAACACACCAATTGAAAGCTTAGCCTCTAATGATTAATTTAAGCCCACATACAAAGCATAAGATGATTTATAGCAGTTACACAACTGTTACAAAGTAACAGAAAATAAAACAATTCAGCCGTAATCTGTGCAGGTGAGTGCATCCATACCTGTTTTCATTGTCCTTTCAGCAACAAAGTGGTATTTTGCCCAAAACGTGATTTTCATAAATCCACAAGAGTCCAAGGAAATGTCATATCCAAACTTTATATTCCAAAACGATCTGTTTGCCTTATAATTTTGAAATTTCTGGCCGAATCACAACGGAAAATCGCGAAACAGTTTTCCATTCCCGTACTTGTTATCGCCGCTAGCTTCTCTGCCCAGCTTGCTACATGATCGATGTGGGCGTCATCCCGAGCTTCTAAGCTTTCGATTGGTAGCTCATATTAGCCAATCGTTCAGGTTTGCCTGTGATATGGCCAACGGAAGCGGACAAGCTGATGACAACATGTCAGGGACCACGTTGAGACGATCGACATTTTTTCGGACCACTTAGATTTAAATGGTATAAGACCGGTAAAATCCGGTGCGCCTTATAGTGCGGAAAATATGGTACTGTTTATCTTAGAGTTTTAATTAAGTCAGCCTGTGAAATGGTTCAAATATATGGCTGTGTGCAACATTGAAAGAATAATATTTGCGTGGTAACCAGGTGGTTTCTTTCATCTGAAAGCCTGATGAAAAGAAAAACATATTTTCTATGAGTTGGGAATCATCAAAATAATTTGTCACCTCAGGATCAATTCAAGCAAATTAGCAACAACACATTTGTTGAGGGCCGTTCTCCTGAAAACTCTTTTCAGTGTATTTATTATTTGCAGTAAGAATAACCAGCTACAGTGTAGACATGTGTTTCATGAAGTCAGTATTCATGAGTCAAAGTTATTGATGCTATGATATTGGTAACTATTACAGTGGGTAATTACCAATTCTGTGTAATTATTTGCCAATTTGTAAGAAAATAAATGGATACAGTGTTGCTCCGATAAGCACAGCCATAGTGATATGGATAATGGGGATTTCCTACACTGCGAAGAAATACATTAGCTTGGACGTAAATCTTGACACAACAATCCTTTTTGCGTGCAGATGAACTCTTGTCAGAATGAGGGAAAAGGGGATATTGCTAATTATAGTTATTACATGCATGCCTGTCAGTATCAGCTTGCTAGGAGGCATACATGGTGGGCTTACTGACTTATATAGAGAAACCACTTCATTTGCTAATCATATGAACAGCAGGGCTACTCTTACAGCTTCCTGAAAACATGAGTGCTAAAGCAAGAGGTCATGTCCGTCACTGTCAAAAGAGGCCCTGAACTGCCTTCTCGTACATATACCCTGCCAAGTCAAGTCACACTTGTAAACTTTTTAATGTCATTCAAATGGGTATATCCAATGCTCATTTCCATTTATGGAAGCATAAAAATGCATGGTGGCCAGCCGCTTAGTGTGAGGATATGAAAAAAAAAAACTGTCAACATGAGCGACAGCCGGCAAGCCCGAGCCAGCGCATGATTGCACTCCACAAACCACCTTCTGTGGAAAGGGTCAAATGAGACTGAAATCCTGACAGGATTCTTAAAGTCGGCGGGCTCATAACTGGTAACTAAGTATAATTTAAGGCAGACAACAAGGGCTGCAGCTGAAAATAGCAACTAATGAAACAGCCCCCGGAGTTGTGTTGTGGAGGGAGTGACAAAGTGATGATAACGTGATGGGACATTTGATTGGATGAGAGTTAAGACAGAAAGTAAGTAGGAGGCAAATGGCACTCAATTTCCTTTCCTTTTCTCTGTCTTACAGTCTCTCTCTCTCTCTCTCTCTCTCTCTCTCTCTCTCTCTCTCTCTCTCTCTCTCTCTCTCTCTCTCTCTCACACTCACACACACACACACACACACAGGCACACAACACAAGCACATATTGACCAAGTCAAGTAAAGCACTCCCAGTGTAGCCCTGGGTACTGCCCATCAGGGACAATTAAACCCAGTGATCTGTGACATTCATGCAACTTCATGTCACTGGTTGCCTTTTCAGAGCTATACAGAGAGTCTTGGGCTCCCTGAGATTCACTGGGGGCTACAGTCAAATCAAGGAAATCGTAAGTATGTGCAGTGACTCACACAGTGTTTTCTTTCTGTTGCTTTCTCACTTATTGTCTTTTCACATACCATTCAGAGTTCAAATTAATTTTAATGTGGAGTGTTCACCTCTTTTAGTGCAAGAGCATAACTTAAACTGCAATGGGAGAAAACAAAAGCTTGTTTGTATGAGCGTTTACCTCTGTAATTAGACGTCTGGGCAGAAATGAGAGAGCGGCTGAGCAGGATACGTAAAACTCCCCATAATGATCCTGGGTGACAGTGAGGAAGAAATGATGCTGCTACTGGATCATCTCACAATTGTGGTTGTTTTTCTGTTGTTCATTTTTTTTTTTTTTTCTATCACTATTTTACTATTTTAACATTTCAAAATTTTAAATTTTTAAATTTATTTACTGTTTGTTGTGGCTTCTAATTTTCCTCCTATCCCTTGCTGCTGCAACAGTGTGAATTTCCTTAATTAATAGGATTTTTGAATCTTGAATTGAATCTTGAAAAGTCCATCATTCCACCATCACACTAAATACAGCACCCTGAAATGCATGCGAATTGGCTGATTTGTTGCCTCCTCTTATTTCCCCCCAGACTCATTTGTGAGGCCTCGCGTCTGCCGAACACGAGCTGGATGCACACCAGCAGGTTCACAGTCAATTAAACAAAACACAATGCTACGGTGATGAATAGAAAGCAAATGGATTTGATGATAATTAGTGCCCTTGTAACCATTTGTGAAACTTTGCTTCTGAAGCAATCTATGATGCTGTTATCACTACACAAGAGATAAAGAAGCAGAAACAGAAAGAAAAAGACATATTCCATGGAGCTGCTAGCATCAGCATTCAACTTGTATAACAGCCAGCTAGTTATGAAAAGCCTGGGCACATGTGGGTGTTCTGCTTTTAGTCAAGTGCAAACATTTTAGCCTTAAGAGGGAGATCTGCCAGAGTCCACTGCCAATATGAATGCAGCATCAACGCCCACACAATTTCCAGTAACTCAAGTACACACATCATACATATGAACAGTGCAACAACACACACTCCAAACAAACTCTCCACATACATTTACTCAGGTGTAAATACACCTTATGCTCTCATGTGCATCCCGACATGCCTCTATATTGTATGAACATGAAAACATGCTCTCATGAACCATTCGTTCAAAAAGCTATAGGGCTTTTTTGTTGCTGTATTCCCTACACTGACGGTTGCCGTGTAAGAACGAGACTTAATATACAAGACTTTCAAGCCAGAGAATGGACTTCGCTTCCCAGGGAAAACTAAAGCCTTTCACCCAGGAAATGCATGTTCCTTAGGAGTTTTTTTTATCCAAACCACAATCTTTTGCCTAATTTCTACTAGTCGTTTTGGTGCCTAGTCTTAACTCTCATTGAGGCAAAACGCTCATACTTTGTGGAGTAAATTGAACCGTAATGTCCGCCGAAACGACTGGCAGCTTGCAGTGCTTTGTACCTGGCTCAAAGTCACCTATCTAACTGAGCCCAGGTCATGAAGCTCTGTAGCGGCTTAAACAACTAGCAACTGTCGCTCGGCGTCATGGAGCTCGTGGCCAGCCGGCCGTCATGTGACCACCCGGTGTCACGCGACCAGCCTGCGATCTCCTAATTTTTTAGGATATTATACGTTTTGGTGTGTATACATTTTTGTACGATATCATACGCACCCGTTCGTGAGAATGCACACATTGGGGTAATTAGTGTGTTACATCACAGCATACAATACAGAGCCCGGAGGGTAAGGCATAAAACCTGTGAAGCCCTTTGCATCACCCCAAGCTAGACAAACCCTGGACTATTTCCTAACTTTTGGACTTAATACTTTTTACTTCTTCATAATTTGACATATCCTAAAGTCATTTCTTTGTGTATGAGAAAACCTTATGACCTTTCCGGAAAAAAAAAAAAACCTCATAGCTCTATTACTGAGCTATGATTATCTAATAATGCTACTCGGCTGAAGTTAATCGAAGATCACCCTATTAAGAAATCACCTTTCCTCCACCAAATACCCTTTGTGCTGATATATATAAATTTTACGCTACTTCCTAAATTATGACTATACATCAACATATAATTTCATACAACTGCAAGATATGGCTTGTAAGGAAAAAATAAACATATGTTTCCATTTGAATAAACGACCAGTGCACTTGTTTTTCAGTCCTCTGGCCTGTATTATTTTTAAGTATAGTTTAGTTTTAGTTTATTTTTATTATATGATGCCCATTAGCTGTGCTCTTAAGCACAGCTAGTCTTCCTGGGCTCCAGAAGTCAACTTCTTTGGATTATAATAATAAAAAAAATAAATGTTAATGCTTAACCTGATATAACCTCAAAGATTCTCTCCTCTCCTACTCCGAGAAGCTTCTTCAGCCCTTCCAAGCCACTGCTCCTGAAGGCTCTGTCCGTCAACATAAATGTCCTTCAATCAGAAATGTTTGCAGCTCTCTGCTGGACCAGTTAAATGAGAGAAACAGCGAGTGCAGCAACAAAGACAACATTCTGCTCTTGCACCTAGAGTTTATTCTGAGTATTCAGAGAGTCAAGAGAATGTAAAAAGATTTTTGGGGGGAACACCATGTGATAAATCTGCTTTACCAATTTGATGAGTCAATTTAAACACAGAAGACACAGTGGAACTTCCTTTCATGCTCCAGACCTTGTAGCTGACAACGGCATCATGCACAGGTCACTTGCAATATGTACAACAACGAAAGAAATTTCAACCATATTGCTCGTTAATGAGAGTGATAGTGATTCTGGGCTGTCATGTGTGCACTCTGTGGGTCCCCATCTGTAGCAGTGAAGGTCAACGCGACATGGCGACGGAACCAGCAAAACCTGTCACCCCGTCGCAGTGACGAGCAGGCGATGCTGCTGGTTCCCATTACAGATCCCCTCCTCGCTGATTAATTAGGCTCATTCTGCTAATTGAAAGTCACCCCTCACCCACTGCTACACTGTGAGACTGAGGGCAGACTGAGAGATTGCGACCGCCCCACTCTGGAATGGCGAGCCATTGAACTGCCACACTTTATTAAATCAACCAGCGACAGCCACATTTATTCTCACGCTGTTTCCTCCTGTTCCCTCCCCTTCGTGTCTCTCATCGGCTCTCATCGTTGCGGATAACTCCCCCTCTTTTACTGTTTGTGGAGGACTCCGATGAATGACAGCCAACCCACACCGGCTGCCCTGGGAGCAATCGGCGTAATACGCCAATTAACTAATTAAGACCTTGTTTGGAGGCCTAATGAGGAACACGGACACTCATTTGTGTAAATAAACAGGGATTTTTTTTTGACGGCATTTGGAGAGCACAAATGCGTGTGTTCTTGCGCAGAGGTCAATAAATGAAAAACAAAATAACAGAGAGTGTACACAGGTTCCTGCCAATAGACGCCTCCTCCTGTACGCATGAAGCGAAGAAGCAGAGACAGTGCAATATGGTGATTAATTTATTCTAATGATACTGCTGACATCAACCAAGCGAAGGAGCGGATCAGATCCGTTTTATAAGTAGGGAGGCTCTTAGCCTTCTGACTGTCAACTCATTGGCAGCCTCTGTGTCATAATAGCGTGGCTGCATACCAAACTGTAAACAGACGCGAGCTGAATTGTTACTGATTCTCCTGCTGTCCGGTATCAATCTACATCAAGAGACATGACGGCCGTTAATCTCACATCTTGGCACAGGCTTTGATGAAAACGCTCCATAAATTAGGACTGTATGATGGAAAACTGCATGTGTAATGCGCTCCCGCCTTGCATATTGGACAGTGAATATGCAATGCATCGAATCACAGGGCCTTTGTATCAATGCTCAAAAATGTGTGAGAGCAACCATCATCGGGGGATATGATGTTGAGAATCCTTTTACATCTCCAATAGAATTCCTGATTGGTGATTGATTTGGAAAAATTGAGCTTATGGACTTGTATATATCACACACCTTTCTTCTACCAGAAAAATAAAATGTTAGATAGGGCCCACAGTGCGCACAGCAGTGGGTTGTCTCTCCTTGTATCTGACAGAAAAAAGACATTTTGTACTTTCCCTCTTCCTCGATCTGTTAATATTTGAATAGATCCACTCCAAAGTGTTATCCATTTTGAATTAGCAAATCTGAAACACAGGATTAAATATCCACAAAATGTCAAGGGTACAAGTAGTGTTGAGGGTATCATTTTCAGAAAAGACCTTGATTTATTTTAATTTTATTCCCTCAATAAATCTGTGAGGGTAGGTGACAGATACCTCTTGCAGTGAGCTGATTCTCTGATTTTAAAAACTTGAGCATTTTTGTAAGTTGTATCTGCTGACTGGAATAATGTGACACCTGGAGGGCACCAGCTAATGAAAGATGATGGAATCCGATAATTGGCACATGACAAAAACTCTTCAGGTTGAAATTGTTTACTGGTGGTGCAGAAATGATTTGTGATGTGCACGTCTCTCATTACTGAAATGTGACTCATTTGAAGACAAGCATACAGCAGGAGCAGTCCTGACTGCCCCATAAAGCTGCAGACCTCAGGCTCAAGACCCCAATCTGTTTGTTATTAAGTATCTTGTGTAAATCTTATGCCACAGATTCCACCTTGGCAACTGCAGAGACTTTGATCAAATATGTGGCTAATCCCCTATGACTGAGCCTCCAATATGGGCTACAAACAGCAGGTGTGTGTGTGTGTGTGTGTGAGCGCGAGCGTGTGTGTGTGTTTTTGTGTGCCCTTTTTTCAAATATTTCATTCAATTTATGGAGAAACTGAACCGAACACCACACAAGGGTTATTGTGTGGTGTTCGGGTCTGTGGGACCCATTTTCGATGTTTGCTAAAAGAAAAGTTATGCTATTTATTACTTCTTCTAACTCAAACTCAATGGCCCTCATTTTCTGTGAAGAACATAAAAAATAACTTATTTTCAATGACTGCACATGGTACACCCCCCTACACATAACTATTACATATGAGGTGTTTGGGTCTATCGGACCCAAGTGTATTTAAATGTAGGTGCTATGAAACTATGTTGTCTTTCTGCACCTGCTATTCCCAAACAAAGTTACAAAATTGTTACATTTCAAGCACTTTCACTTGTTCTGATTAAGTTCTAAGAAATAAGCACCAATAATGATCAAAAATCTTGTTTCTATTTAAAATTGAATTTCCTCATTTTCTCACAAAAAACGAAAATGATCATATGATCATAAATGTGATCTCATAGGGGTAAATGGCAAATATGAACCATAAATTATGTATATATATCATTGGTAATTGAGCTAAAGTAAACATCTGTTAAGTATTTTTCCATAAATTGTTATGGCTGTATTGATTTAAAAGCCTAATAATGTGGTGGGTCCACCAGACCCGGAAACATTGGCTGTGTAACAAAAATATGAACACCACACAAGGGTTAAGTCAATTTCATTTTGTGAGAGGTTGCATCATGATCCATATGCAAGATTCACAATATATATTTCAATGCAATGTGATTTCTTTGTCTTTGAAGGCAGGGCATTTGTAATTGAGCCAATTAAACCACAGCACTACAGTAAGACTTGATTCTTTTGTGCAAAAGACTTTCATAATACCCTTGCAACATCGTAAAGCACATGTTGACAGCCAAAAAATATGACAGTGTGAAAACAAGAAATGGAGCCTACTTTAGTATAATTACACTGACAGCACAGAGTCGTCACACGTGACAAAACCATTTTTTTTTGTGTTGTGCTGCTGTTGGTTGAAAGCTGCTTTTGAACTATATTTTATTCATGCTAGAGAGGCTGAATGAATCCGGTGCAAACTTTCCTGACACCACAGATCAATATGCCTACAGACAAGACACTACAAAATATAACAAGACTTGAAAATTATTTCGGGGAGGTTGAGGGGTGCATAATAGCGGGACATGCATTGCATCCCCATCCTCTTGGGCCCGTGTGTGTGTGTTTGATCGTCTGTGTCAGTGTACACAGGGCAATAGATGTGCAGAGCGGAGCAGAAAGGAGCAGATGCAAAGCGGAGAGGGTGAATGATAGACAGGCAGGAGGGAGAAATATGAGGGAAAGGGAATTGAAAAATTGGATCTTGGGATGAAAAAAAAGGAAGCTGAACAGGGGAGCAAACAGGAGAAAGTCACATCTTATATAGAGCAAGTGTTGTCTGGAGAGAAAAAGCTGAGATGGAAAATGGCAGGTTTGATGGTGAGGAAAGAAGAGGGACCAAGGAGTGAAGGAGTGAAGGAGTGACCTGTATTGTTGATGGTCGTGATAAAGGAGGGGTGGGGAGGGAAGAAAAGAGCTGAGGGTTTACTTTTTTTTTGTCTTTTATTTTCCGCCTGGAGTCAGCAGGTTTGGGTGTGGACTGCAGGCGAGCGGATCGATGAGAGTTTCTATTGGCAGAATACTCTCCTCCATCTCTGACAAGCACCATGACGGCGTGATAGACCATCGGGATGGAGAAGCATGGAGGCAGCACAAACAAGTGAATGAGAGAAAGGGGAGGAGGACCAGAGAGCAAAAGAGTGATGGAGTGCAAGGCAGTTAAACTCTTTGCAACCAGGATTAATAAATACACTATATCTTTTATGTGTTCATGATTAAAAGCCCAGCTAACATCTGCTTTCTGTTCTGTGTCCTGCCCCTGATAAATTTATCTCACCTGGGCTGCTTAATCCACACACACACACACACACACACACACACACACACACACACACCTCCATAAGTAAAGCATAACTAATATGTCCTGAATCCTAAATGTAAAGTCTGGCCTTGGACTGCCACCCCAGAAGTTAAAAAACTGTATTAAGTGAGCAAGGGGAGGTTCTGTGTACAAGGTTGAATATGCTCATCAGGACAGAACACGCATATAAAGTCACACACACACACACACACACACACACACACACACACACACACACACACACACACACACACACACACACACACACACACACACACACACACACACACACACACACAAAACATCCATTCATAATCTCCATCCTGCGAGCTACTATATGATGTTAATGTTAAGCCACAACTGTGTCGTTTACTAGATAGCATTATGCTCTGGCTTAGGGAAGCCACTGAGAGATTTATGTTTGTCTTTATTTCCAGTACCACCTCACTCTGGGCCTTTCCTCTCATGCAGTGTGATATACTGTTCAGTCAATAAGAGAGCAAAAAAAAAAAAAAAAAAGGTCGTGAAAACAAAAGGCTGTGTTTTGGAGTAGAACCAGACCATTCAAGCCTGCAAATGGGTTTTGAGCCACCTATTGAGTAGCCCGAGCATGAAGTAGCCCTTGCATCCACTCCACACTGGTAGGGGGGAGAAAAAAAAAGAGAGTAAAAGAAGTGTTTAAGACAGCGGATAAGTCAGAAGATGAGGCAGTGTGTAACAGTGACAATGCCCTTCAGGAAGGTCCTTAACCTGGCCCATTCAGGCAGTACTAACTCGCTAATGTGCACTGTATGAAAAATGTAAGTGGCCTAAATTGCATTAGATTAGGGCAGCCATGAAGCGAATAACTGACAGAATAAAACAATAAGTCTCAATGGAAGTAGCACTCAGCAGGGGAAAAAACGCATGTGGCATGTCGCTTTAGTCCCCAGGTCTGCTGCTGCCGGCTCAACGCTGCCGACAGCCAGTTGGACACGCGCCGCAGCCAGGTGTAGGGGATTTTATGCTTGTTACCTTGTCCTCTGTGTGAATATTGAGTTAAATATCATCCTATAACCTCAAATATGTTCTAGTGACTTTGTTTTTTATTTCTTTACTGTACGTCCACGGCAATTTATATCACAGCAGCGACACACCTGAAAATGGATCAAAGTGCTGCATTGCATTTTTCTTCCCACCGCTTTTAGTTTTCTGCAGTGCCAGGTAGAACTGTGCTTGGTTTGTTTATTACACAGCAAATCATAGCCAACTCAGTTTTCTTTGTCCCCTGCTGCGCCCCTTGATCCCAAACTGCTATGCACCAAGTATAACAGCGAGGAATCTTGAGGGTAAGCTTCGAGATTTGCTTCATCAGATTAATAATTACAAATAAAATGACTGTACGTGTCCTCTTTTAAAGCAGTACTGGAATATATCTGACACTGGTGTAAAGACACAAATATTGGTTATGTATGTCAGTGATCCGTCTCCACCTGCTCTTTGTCTCTGCACGTTCTAAAGAACGAGGAGAGCAGTACAAGGAGAAGCTGCGGAACAAGCTCCACTCTACATAAATTTATGACATTATAGTCTCAGCTACAAATGGGATACAATAAGACTTCATTAGTGCAGTGCAGCATGAGAGGGTTTTAAATTTTTATCAAACAAATAAAATGTGCTAAGAGGATTTTAGAGCATTGATGTAAATCCGAAGGTTGTGTGTCTCACAATGACATAATGAGTGCATACATTTTTGCTAATGAAAAACAATTTTGCAATATCTACAACAACTTGAAATATACTTGTTTAATGTTTACTGTTTAATATGTCTAAAATTTGAACATATCTCGAGTAGTCACTAAGGAGTTGTAAAAAATAAGAAGAACAATAATGTTTATGTGGCCTATAACTGACAAAAATAATAAAGTGAACCCTCAAAATAGAGAAAAATAGTAGGTTAGCTAAATAGAGCCAGATCCCCAAAAGTATAATTTACTCAGCAGATAATATATCACTAATTGCCATTGACTCAAGAATGAAATGTCTTTAACAACCATCTTGAGCGGCTGAAAATTAAAGTGGTTTAGAGAGTCTGAAATCTGAGCCACTGGTAATGTAAGTCTTTAACTGCGAGGCTGAACATCTGCACACAAGTTATGACCATTTTTTTCTGTTAGACTCAAAACTTAAATATATAAAGAACACGTTAGAATAAATTCTGATGCTATGACATTGAGGGAGGAGAAATGTTGGCAAGAGCAGCAGGGAGGAAAGTTTAGCTAACTAGGCCAAGTATAGATGCTCCCGCCTACCTTGGGGCTCTGTGCGTTTCCGTGGAAGCTTGTAAAAC
Source organism: Perca flavescens (assembly GCF_004354835.1). Classification (NCBI taxonomy): domain Eukaryota; kingdom Metazoa; phylum Chordata; class Actinopteri; order Perciformes; family Percidae; genus Perca; species Perca flavescens. The sequence continues at coordinate 12,995,860 of NC_041336.1, read as the reverse complement.
TATGCAATGGAAGCCCCAGGCCTGCCAAAGATCCACCATCTTCAGAAACAGAATCAAAGCTCTGCAGTCATAACTCTTATTTAACATGTAGCCAGATAATGAGTGATGACCTGCAAATATACAGTAAATTCTATGCAACAAAGCATTTTCAATTCTGAATAATTTGTTGAGTAACTAAACAACTTGTTGAGTGAACAATGCAATTACTATAAACATATTCCCTTTGGAATGCTGATACAGTGGTTGTTACTATCCTGTTTGATCTTAATATTTACTTTACTGATAACATTCTCCAAATGTTATCACTCTGTTATTACAGAGTGAAAATAATTGAATCTAATAATATATTAAATTATAATATTAAGACAAAAAGGGGTTCATCAAATACATCTTGAGGCGCACATCCTCTCGTTCATCTAACACTAAAGTCCTGCCTGTAGACTACGACAACACAACAGCTAATTAGACAGAACACAACGAAAGAAAAGTATTATCGTTAATGTATTTCCAAGTGGAACGGCTTTAGCTTGGTTCATTGGCTAGTTCCCCTTGATGATCTGATGATCTGAAATTATTCTTTCCTAATGATCCCCTCATAATGACCTGAAAGGCAATATTAGTTATATATTGTCTTCTCTAGTTGAAAAAGCAGAAAGGCGGCACGGTATGGGAAAAAAAACGGACATTGCAAAATTATATTTTCGCGATGTATATTGCGATGTGAAAAAATACTGGACATTTTTTACTAGATGATTCGAGAAGATTCGAGAATGATTAATCGTTCTTGAATAATGGCCAATTTTATTTTTAGGGGAGTTCATCTGCATACAAAAAAATAGTTCTCCCAATCTTTTCTTTAACTTAAATGCTACAAACACAAACGCTGTGACTACTGCAGTGATTTTGGAGGGGGAAATTAGGTAGTTAAATACACTAGCAGACTCACATGACACCATTGTGAATATAATATTAGCAGCTCATGCAAAGGGACAATTTTCTGCACAATCTGACCGTGTAAACATTTGGATTCAGCGTGTCTCTCTGTCCCTCCCTTCAGCCCCAGAACTCTCTTACTTCTTATCGGCTTTATTAATGAAACTTCTGAGTCCCCGTTGCTTTCCACGTGTCCACCAAAAGCTCTCAGACTTTTCCAGTCACCTGATTTCAACACCCACCTGCACACCCGGTCCTCATTCCATCATCAAGCTGCACCTGTCTCTCATCAACCCCGATCAGTGTGTATACCTGGCCTGTAGCACCAGTCCTCTGCTAGATTGTTTTAAATGCTGCAGTTGCGGGCCTGAGCTTGTGCTGTTTGTTTTGTTCTGCCTGTTCATGATTTATGTTTGGATTTTGCCGACTCGTCTTTATCCTTTTTTGGGACCGAGAAAACCTATTTGTAACCTTACCTGTGCTCTGCCCCCGAGTGCCTCTGACCACCTACCAGGACTGTTACGCTGTACGAAAAGACTCATAATTGCTTTGGGTGACTAGGGCTGGGTATGGAGGCTGTGAGAACTGAAAACTGAAAATCAAAATCAAAACCAAAACCAAGTATCAAAAGTTAGCCAGATTCTTAGTCCTTTTCACTTGTTCTTTGATGCAGTGATTCCTGGTATCAGGACAAGTTAAACAAAGACACTGAATTTATAATCTACTGTATTTAGGCAAAGCTCTGTTGTGGCAAAGAGAACACTGATGCTTTGCAAAGAATTACATATTTTGTTAGATCAACAAAATGCCTTTGTAGTAAAACATTCCTCAGTTTGAGGCATTTTAAGTATTATTATACTGGCGACCAAACTCAGGTATTCTTTGCACTGACAATTTTTTTTTGTCAAACACGACCCATACCTATCCGAGCCCATTTTTTTAGGCAGAGCAGCCCTGGCAAGAAGCATCAAAGTGAAAAAAAAATAGCCTAAAAACTAAGTCAAATAGTTCCTCTCATTAAAATATGAGATTAGAACAACTGCGCTGAGTCAACTCCAGGTGCAATGTGACCTGTGTATTACAACCTTTTAAACCGTGTACAAAAACACTTCACTCTCTTTCACATCAGTGCTGCCACAAGCTGAGCACATCTCTTAGCACTCATCTAATTATGGGGGTCAGTCAGCACTGCAGAAGGAAGAGGAAAACTTGACAGATTTGCATTCATGTCATGAGTGGAGTTCAGATCATTTGCAAAGCCATCAACTGGATGTCCTTTCATATCCTAAGTCTATGCTGTCCTATCACTCCTACACGCTGGGGATCTTAATGACGGCTCTTCTATTTGCAGTTATTTCAGGAAATTCAATGACTTGCTTGCCAGGGTCATGAGCAAAATGAACAAGACAAGCATCTTTGAAGATTATGATAATGGAAACGGAGGGCAAAATTGGAATTGTTTTAAAATTCACCCGCACGTTCCACATCTTATTATGCTTCCACTTGGCAGCCACCCATTTTCAAAGGCGTGATAAAAATACACATTAGATACATTCAGTGCCACTGCTATGTAGCAGAGCATTTTATGGCCTGTAAAGTTTGGCATTTCAGTATGAGAGAAATAAACACTCTTCACAGCAAAAACTAAAAGACACAAATCAGAGATCTACAGGGAAGACAGATGCTAATCTTTCCACAAAATAGTCATTAGAATTTACTCAGCACAGCAGATGAAATACAGTCCTCCATCATATAATTTCCTCTCGTTTTTGACGCTCAATGCTACAGACGCCCATAGTGAGAACGAAATTGAAACCTTCCGTTCTTGGTGGGAGAATTGACTATTCAATGCTTGATACAGCACTGAACTAAGGACCAGATGGTGCAGACTAAAACATACTTTAAGAGGGAGGATGTGGTTTCAGAAGGCACACTAATGCAAATCAGGTCCACGGCGAAGCTGTTGACTCATGCAATTTCACAGTGTTTACCAATAACAAATTGGAATGGAACATTAATAGTGCTTTCTGAGCAGAACCGCGGAAAATTCTAAATGTTCAGAGGAATGCGTTATTACAGCTGACCCCAGAACCAAAGTGCTACATTAGCGAATTATGAGAGGTTTAGTCATTGCACTGCATAAAAATGACTGGTGAGGAAAGACACACTTTGACCTCCAAACTATACACCCACAGTGAGAAAATGTGAGTTATATGGCCTTTGATCTTTGGTAACAAAACAAGTAGTGACTAAAACATATGCAGTTACATCAGCTGGGCAGCCTCTGAGGCCACATGTTCAACGGTGTCAAAGGCAGTCTGCCTCCCCACAAAATTACTCATCTCATTCTGAACCTGCTGCTTCTGTGGTTCATTCTTCCAGCCACTAATTAGAATTACACAGAGTGCAGAGTTTGCATACTTTTGACATCGTTTTTTTTTGTGCGAAACAGAAATTCAGAGAAAGCATGCACTTGTATGACTGCTTACAAAAGATCTCACAAGGCCCCCCCCACCCAATCCTGTTTTCCATGGGCATCTGGAGTGTAGCAGTAGCTAAAGGAGTTTGGAAGGACACGGCAGACTGCAGGGAAAGACAGGTAGATGTACAGTATGCAGGGGCGTGAGGCAACCAGGTGCTGTGAAGTGTGAGGCTCTGCCCTCCCAGCTGATGATCAAAGACGGGCATAACTGCCACTGATGACCATGGCTGCTGGCCAGACCAAATGCACACTGTGGACTGTGATGTCAGCAGAGATGAGCTGTTTCAAGGCGATGCCATCTAGAAAAAATACTATTATTGCCGGCACCACAACAACACACAACAACAGTGGATCCACACAAAAACAAAAATGGAATAATGTTTCATCAATTATCCATGAAATCCTTTTGTCCGCTTTTACAAACCTTGAGTTCCCTCATTTAGTCGGTAATGACCGCTCTTAGGTTGCACATTTTAAAGAGGGTTTCACGGCTGGGGATTACTCAGGGCGCTGCGGTGGAATTAGAGAGAGAATATGTCCCTCCAGCCAGTCAACCAAGATAATGTTAATGATGTCTTGTGGGATCCTGCACTAGAAGGACTCTTGATCAAGATCCAGGGGGATCCACTATGACTTCTGGCTCCACTCTGGAGCTCACGATAACGCCTACTATTAATTTCTCTTTAATAGAATTAAACTCTTGATAAAAAAAAAAAAAAAAAAAAAAAAACTTTCCATAGTCCAGTTATGTGAGCATAGGTCCTCTTGGGTATGCAGAGGGGAAACATTTCCCAGTTACTGAGAAAGCTTAGTCAGAAAGATCTTATAGAAGAAGAAACTCAATGGGAGATAGATAGTATGGTGTCCCAGTGCTCTGTTGTAAAAAAATAAATAAATAAAAAAAAATACATCCCTGTGGACCACATAAGAAATGACCATTCATTGAATCAATGGCCTCGGGCATGATCTGTACCCATAAATGCCTTCACATAAAGGAGCATCTTATCACATTAGCCTACAACACAAAACCGGAACCGCCTTGTAAGCCAAGGTGAAGTGGATTCTAAATGCAATGCAATTCAAATGCAAAGTGCCTTTAGAAAATAAGGGCATGAAATACCACAATAAAGCGTTTAAAGCACAAATTCAAAGGATGGAAACAAGAGAGAAGGGAGTATAGAATGTAACCGTATATTAAAAGTATCCTATGGTAAAGCCAGTCAGAGGATGTATTTTACTCCAAAACCACAGAAATGTATAGAAAATTGGTAGCATTTGTAAGATCATGTCATCCTGGAATCAAGTGAAAAGACCCAAGAACTGCTGCGATGCACTCAGTAAGGTAAAAGAGGACGGTGCATTATCTTTAATCCAATATATTCCATTAGTAAACTCAGCATTTCATGCAGTATTTATTTGACATAAAGATGGACTGACAGCAATGCCATATACTCGTTAGCAGCCTCCACTATGTGGCTATGATGCACCATGTCTTAAAGCCATGCCTGAGTGTACTCCATTGTCATGGATGACATTCCCTATAGTAAAAGCACTGAGAGATCAATGCAAGCAGGGGCACCACCTGTGTTGCCTTGAGCCCCACTAAAAGCCTCTGCGTTCCGTCTAAAGACGGAGCTGGCATCCCCTGGGACAAGCCTTACAGCAGGAAGAGGGAACCCCCCCACCGGCATTATAGCTGTGGAAAGCTCCATCGTACAGTCCTCCACTGCTGGGAAATCAACGCGACTGCTCGTAGCTACCCTGTCTTTTCTTTCTTTTTCTTTTTTTTAACTTGTGTGGTTTGAGCAGGCCTAATTAACTTTCTGTAACAAAGGGCTTTACCACCGATGCTCCACCGCCTGATTGGGTGTGCTTGCGGCACGATAGCACGAGCTGAATGTCACGCTCTCCTTGGGCCGATCAATCCAGGCGATCAGATATCAGACACCTGAGGGATGGCTCGAGCCACAGATCACTCACGCGCAGACTCGAACCGGCAAGCACACAAGCGCAATCGAAACACATTGTCGGGCACACACACAACCACGGAGAATCAACACAAGCGTGCACTGAAACCACGGCTGGGGCCAAGGACGAGAGATCTTCCACTGACAGACACGCTGAGCGGAAAGCTTCCCCCAAACATTTAGTCTTTCTCCAATTTCAGCCATATTATAATGTACACGTCAGCTTGATGAGATGACTCCCGTGTTGATGAGACCCCTCTGTTCAATGCAATTGCTGCACTCGTCACATGCCTGCTGAGTGAAAATTGCATACCATGCTCAAGGTCACAGACAGTTTTTTTGTTTTTTTTTTCCCTGGGGGGAGAGGGAGTCTGACGTGCAACACCCTCTGTTCGTTTGTCCACGCCTTTGCTCGATTTCTAATTGCCTCTGTGAGAGGTTGTGGCCTGTGGTGGGAAAGTGGTACCGACAACAACCATCGTGTATATGCCGTTTGCCCTCCCTGGGAGTGTTGATGACAATTATTCTTGTTAGTAGATCATCTGCCTCTAACCTAGAGGGATAACAACAACCCCCTTATGAACTATATACACTGCTCAGAATACTCCCTCCTCTCTGGGGTGTTGTTCACTGTGGAGAATGAACGCTTCATTCATCTAAATAATACTAGTGTCATCCTCCCATCCATCGCTCCTATCCATCAGCACTCAGTTTCAAGAAAGTCAGTATTTTTCTCTTTTTTTCAGCCTTCCCAGCTTAATCAATACAGTCAGCAATAATACATGAGTGGAGCTCGCCTCCGTATCTGTATCTCACTCTTTCTCCGTCTCCCTGTCTGATTCTTTCTCGTCCTCCCTGTACAATGTGCTGCTGTCTCTTCAACCCTGACCATCTCATTATCCCCTTCCGCCAATCCTCCCCCCCCCCCCCCCCCCTTCCCTAACTCTCATTTGCACTACTCTCCACCAAGGCTTACAATACTCTTCAGTGTTTTTCCATCATCAGCAAAGTATTTTCCCTTGACACTGCCATTACTTCTTGTCTCCATTACAACAAATACTCCTATTATTCTCTCTCTTGTCTTTCTTTCTCCCCACTCTCCACTCTCTTTTTCCTCCCACTCGGTTTTGTTGAAATGCAGGGGAGTTGACGGGAACCCAGTCATTCTCTGTGGCTCGCCAACGACCCCTCTTAAGCAGCAAAGGAAGGCTACGGTGCACAGGCTTCGGTCTCCCACTGAGCTGCTGCGCTAATCCGCCTGGGGAATCGCATCAAATAGAATTGCCCTGATGTGTCATTTGTATGGGGGGGTAAAACCCAGACGCATGGCTAATAATCCTTGCAGATGTACTTCCTGTAGGAGATTCACTGTCATTAAATGGTGTACCCGACTGCAACTATACAATGCCTCAGAGAATTCCACCACAAGTCACCAGAGATGACGCATTTGTTGGACAGCGCTGCACAAACACTCTCAGGCGAGCTCTTAAGACCGATATTAGGGTTAATTTGCTTGGGTTTTCAGGATAATGTGGCGGCCAAGGAAACACTGGTGAGTAACAACCTCCAGTGACATTTGTACAGCTGCAAAGCATTCTCGTCGAGGAAATATGCAGAAATCAATAACTCAAAACCTCTCTTATCTTGTCCTTTTTTTTTTTTTAAGAAGGTCAAATTAGGTTTGCAGAGGAAAATCAAATGAAAGTTTTGTTTTTATTCTCACAGCTGAAAAAAAGTGCCTCCTGCTTATCTTAAGTACAAATGCAGAGTGAATAAGAAGGTCGTATCGTTTAATCTAAGCCTGGGATTTTGTTACACAGTTAAACAGGCAAGAGAATAAAAAGGCAGAAGAGATTCTTGGATCGCTTCGGAGACGCATCATATTTTTGCTTTCTCTCGTTCTCTTTCTGAATGGAAATGGGCTTAGGAATTCAATCAGCTTTGGAGAGCCAAAGCTGTATGTGATCCAGCTCCGCCTTGGTGTCTGTGTCCTGCGTACACGAGTGAATAGAAAACAAACAAACAAAAAAGATCAAACAGAGAAAAAAAAAAAAAAAAAAAAAAGAAGACGTTCAACCAAATGGCAGCAGAGCGTAAACATAATGCAGAGCTGTTTTTTTTTTAAAGCCACAGATGTCTTGGCTGAATGGCCCTAAATTAGCCTTGCGGCAAACGGAGACAAAATTAAACCTACAAAACTTTTTTTACAAGACCATGTCTTCTTGCCATCTGGCTCAAGCACTTCAATCTCTGTTACACTTTTATGCTGTTGGCTGAACACAAGCGAGTGTTGTGGTATTGATCCAGTGGTATACCCCTTTTATTATCTCTTCTCCCATCCAAAGGCTGCTTTCGGCTTTGATAGCACCACTCTCGTAGAAAAGCATAAATTCTCAAGCCCATTTGCTGTGAGGGGGCGGATAAATGGATGTGAAATCCATGAAAAGCCAACATGGCATGGAGAGGAATTTTATCCTGAGCTCATTAGGAAAAGCGTGTTTCCTTATTCGTGCACCGCAATGTAGCACAATATGCTTATAGAATATTTATTTCTCTGTCTGCCTTCCACATTTTCACAAACGCTGTTTTAATTGGGAATGTTTGTTTGGACTTTTGTTCTGAAGATATTCTTTGGCACGCTAGCCGTGGGAGAAATCAAGCCTGGCTTCAGCTTGTCAAGCTAACAGTGGGCCATAGAGGAGGGGAGGAAGAGGGTCCCAAAGCTTCTTCATGCTTTTTGACAACAGGGCAGCTGGGTGTAAGGGAGACCAGAGTAAATAGGTGCTGTGTGGAGTCACAAAGATGCCCTGATCAAAGACGTCTCTCTCAGTTTTCTGTCACAGTTTCTAACGTCCCGAACTGACTGACTGGCAGAGATACTAGACTAATGTAAACAGAAGATAGCCTCAAAAGAAAAATCTGAAGGCACTGTCTTCAACACACTATTATATGTAAACAGTGTGTGTATGGGTGTGTGTGTGTGTGTGTGTGTGTGTGTGTGTGTGTGTGTGTGTGTGTGTGTGTGTGTGTGTGTGTGTGTGTGTAAACCACAAACCCTGCTACCCATGATGCCTTTAAGATCTACTGTTGTCTTTTAAGTTTAAAGGAAAAGCTGTTCAGGTAAGAGATGGTCCAGCAGGTAAACAGCGCCTGCTGTTTTCTTTCAAAGTACCTCCACCATGCTCACCCACGTCTTGCTCTTCCTCGCTCTATGACCGAGAAAACTGCACACGTGAGAAAAAGGCCCTGAAGTACCTTGTTCCAACAGGTATGCTAATGCGATTCACTAGAAGGAGGAATTTCTCTCCTAGCCCTCCTATGTCATGGTTGGGACATGCCTCAGGGGACTGCTATGCATAGATTATATTACTGCACATGCTGGAGATTTTGGAATAATACATATATGTCCTGTTGCATCCATACGGTTATGTAGATGCTCTATTAGCGTACGTAAGAAACACACAAAAGAGGCCCTGCAGGCTTGTTCTACCTGCCTGTGTTTTATCCCCTCCTTCTTCTCCTTATATAGGTATTTTACAAGAGCTGCAGGCCATCTCCAATTAGGGGAGCTACGCTGCTTCCCCACCCCCACTGCAGCTTGGGCCCAGTGAGCATATCTTGCCCTCTTTCCCACATGGTGGGATCACAGTGAGGTGATGCGTGGCTGCTCGTGATTGAGCCCTCTTTAGCTAACAGGTGCTATCATCTCTGCAAACCTTTGCCAGCGTCTCACACTCATAGTCCCCACAAAAGGTGTAAAAGAAGAACAAATGTATGAATTATCTGATCACAAAGACAGGCACAGCGTGAAATCCCAGACTGAATAATTTGATTGAAAATGGCCTTTTGGATTTCAGGATAAGAGCAAAGAAAAGGTGCTGAATATCAGAGGAGAAGGTGGTTTCCTTGATTTGTATAGGCAAACCCCGGTGATTTCCAGAACTGTTCACCCGTTCTGAATGGTCTGAAGACAAGGGATCGACACTGCATTATGAGGAATGAAGTAGCCCAGCTTTCCTTGAACTAGGACGGGTGTTGGGAGTGTTTGCTCCCAACAGGCCCCTAAAGAATATGTTTAGAAAATAGCCCAGAATCCTCGTAATTTATCAGGATGACACGTCTCTGTTGGCTTATAATTTTGAGAGGAGAGGGTACTCGATAAATTTTACAAGACAGCTGGTGAGAGCTTGGCTCTGGTGCCTGGACAAGGTTTAAGAGCTCCCTCTCTCCTTGTCCTCCTCCTTATCACTCTCTCCACTTCTCTACAACATCCCCCTTCAGGTTTTGCCCCGCTTCCCTCCCTCCAAATCACAGTCTTTGCACCTGTAACCCCTGGGTGAGAGATGATTACACCTTCCAAAGCAGAAATTGAACTGAGAGCTCGGCCCTGACCGCACTCGCACACCTCCACCTCCACCTCCACCCACCTTGACTTAGAAACACCAAAACAGAAACCCTTAAACATAGGTGTACACCAAATCAAATGTAAATAGGATGAACATTTGCTGCATGAAGTACATATAAATGCATCATGACGGTACTTCTTCTCCAACATACACCTGCCCTTTGTCCATTGATAAGCACATCAAACCCAAACCCCCACCACCCAAAGCTGTTTGGAGCTACAGTAGCAGGAAATTGGAAAATGGAAATTGGACCAAATTGGACCTAAGGCTAATAATAATAATTCACTTATCCCCGAGGCTAAATTACGGGTCGCCAATGTCCTGTTTTTCTGCATGCTATATCTCCTGCGGAGTTGGCAACAAACTAATTTTCCCCACTAGAAAGAATCACAAAGACTATGTTTGCAAAGTGAGAGAGCGGAAACGGAGAAAGAGAGAAGTAGGTATAAACAGCAAGGGGAGATTGAGGTTGAGGGCAAGAAGGATAAAAATGGGGGAAAGATGTGATGGATTGAAAAGAAGGGGGAGGGCGGTTTAAAGTGAGACAAGATAGCGTAAGGTTGGGGGAGGGAAGGGGAGAGAGAAGGAGGGAGCACTGAGAAAGCGACACACTTTCCGAGCTTATTTACACGTAGCTGCCAGTATGACAGGTAATTTGGGCAAATTCTCCACAGAGCCTGCAGCAGACGGCGGGGGGATAAAGACGAAAGGAGAGAGCAATAAGAGAGAAAAAAGGGAAAGGGAGAAGAGAGGGGAGGGGAACGAGGGGAGAAGCACTGAGGGGGACGTGCACAGACTACCTGACACGGCCTGAGTTGGGTCTGAGAGCAAATGGGTTTCCAGATTCCAATCAGAGGAGAGGGCTGGGATAGAATGTGGGGGCGAAAAGATGGAGGGGAGGAGGGTGAAACAGGGGCGGAAGTCATCCTGTTGACAGAGTTTGATCATTTTATTTATCCGCAGCAAGGAAGAGATATCAGAAGCAGTTTTTAATTCAATTTCTCTTTTTCTGTTGAGACTGAAAGATCAAGCAGAAGGCAGGAACGGCTGAGGCAAAAGAAAAGAGGAGGGAAAAAAAGCACATATCTCGATCCCCCGATTTATTCAAGCTCTGATTTATTCACTTGTTTGCCTAACTCGTGCTTAGTGTGCGTGCATGTGTGTGCGTCTGTGCAGGCAGGTGTGCATTCCTCTCAGTACACTTCACGTTGGGGCAAAGCAAGCCTGTTAGACTGTATTTATAGAAAGCTCTTGTTCTTGTTCGGCGCATGGCTGTCTGTCAGTGCTCAGAGCCAATTAGAAAACACTTGTTAATGGCGCAAGCGCTCCCTTTCCCTCTCGGTGTGTGTGTGGTTGTGATGACTTTATTCTCCCCCGCAGTGACAGCAACGGAGGTGTGGACGACAGTAACAGAGATAACGATGAAGGGGATAACGAGGTGTTTGTCCCTGCGGGTGGAGGTCCCCTCAGGGGTTGGGGGGGTGGGCCTCTGCTGGATTCCCTTTCCTGTGGTGACTCATGCTTCAGAGGAGGAGAAGCGCTTACCCTGTGTTGACCTTTTAACCCTGCCTCCTTCTGTGCTCAAAGCCTCAGGCATCACAGACATGACCCATCCTTTTCTCTGGTCACACGCAAACACGTGCCAACACAGCCATGAGCACATGCTACACACACATATATGAAGACTCCAGTGCGCATGCACAAGCACATCCCTCCTGATATCATCCTTCTTCCAGGATTCTGGATTCATTCAGATTCACACTGAGAAAAGGCCTGGTTAACAAACGCGCACATGTACACGTGCATGACGGCGAAATGCACACACACAGAAATGTGCACAAACACACTCTACCCTCTCCAAGTCGAGCACACCATCTGCACCTTAAACAGCGCCCGGTGCTACACAGCAATCTCACAGTTTATGACATACTGTAGTAAGAGGGGAAAAGCCACATAAGTCCTGCACATAAAAATGAAGAGACAGGGGCAAAGTGAATAAAAACAGAAATGTGGAGAGAAACAGGGAGTTTTCTTTTTTTTTTTTTTTTTTTTTTAAGACATACTCTGATGTAGATGGAGTGGTAACAAGGGGACTTTAAAAGCAAAAAGCAGTCAGGACCAAATCTGGAGGTGGCTGCAGATTTAAGAGGAGGGTGCACGGTTAGGGATGGGTCTCTTTCAAAAGAGTTCAATACGGATACGGTGCTTTCAATACCGATTCCTGAACGATTTTCATTTCGACACGAATCATATAAAATCCATTTTTCCTGCGTGCCTCTACAACGTTAGACAGCCAATTACAAGCATTATTAGATCTGGGTAGAAGCATGCTGCATGCTCATTGGCTCACTGACGCTGATGAGATTTACTCCTTAGGTATTGAAATTTGGTATTGAAAGAAAAGGCATTTTTCAATACTCGATACTATGGAGACAATTCGGTCGACGACTAAAAGTATCAACGTTTGGTACCCAGCCCTAGTGCAAGGGCGGGGTGTAGGGGTGAGGGTGGGCTAGGGGGTGATGGGTTGAAGAATGAGCGCAATGAAATATATCACAGACAGTAAGAGAAAGGATTACCTCCTTTGCTTCAGTGGAGTATGTAATTGTTGGAAAAAAACAGTGATTCACTGTGACAACAAAACACAATTGTGCTGCAAAGAACCAAGTGTGATGCTGGGAATTAGCAGCCGCGATAAAGACGGAGATAACGGCGAGAAGATGGGGAGGAAAGATTCTGCTGATTATCAGTGTTGATGATAACAGTGTTGGTGGTTATCATAATGAAGGTGGTGAGAATCAAACGTGGCATAATGTCTTGATATGAGAGAAAAAAAAGATGACTTGATTAAAATTGCTACTGATGCCAGTGATGATAGTGGTATTATGTTGGCACAATTTTAATCACACAGATTTTACATATTCTGCCATAATTCAGGATAGCAGGAAGGCTGTTTTGCATTACATAATTCCCTTTGTAGAACGTCATAGAACAAACTCCTCCATATGACTTCATGAATATTCAACCACCAATACTGCCCTGGGGTATCAACACTGGTGTCACTCATTTACTTTAATTTTACATCTAGTATGACTCCTAACCCTAAAAATTAAATTAGGGCTACATGGCCATGTTATACCTACAAAAACAAATTATTTTAAATTGAATTAACTTTAAGCTTTTAAGCTTTTCCAACCTCTTTCCCCTCAGTCGGTGAAGGTCCCACCCCAACTCTTGTCACCCATACTGATGAGCTGTCAACTATCTAGCCTGAGGCTGAGGTAACCAGCATCCATAAAGGACAGCACGGGTGTGGAAGAACATAAAAATTGAAAATGGTGGCAACATTGATAAATCATTCCACGTTTATTAAAGGTTCTGGCTGCGAATGTTTAGACCAAGGGCCGAAAAAAGTATTTGAATTTTCAAGATAATGCCATCTAGTGGTTAGATTCACAACCATTCCTGTGCCAGAGGGTACTACAAGCTGATTAGAGGGAAGGATCTGTACTTGGGTCCCTTGGTATTACAGGAGGGTTATTATATTGTGTTGTCTGGATTGGGCATATTGAGTGTTGTAAGTGGGGAGGAACTTGTGTCTGTTAACGTTTGAGTTACGTTGTATGATTATTTGATCTTCATACATGCAGGAAATGAAATTCTACTGTGTGCAAACCTGTTTTCACAAACTGGAGCTTCACCAGCAAAGGTGGGGGAGCGCTGATACAGGTAACATTAAAAAGTCTTATAGACCTAATAAGGTTTGTTTGTGTAGACACACACTTCAAAAGTCAATGTGAGAAATAATTACATTTTGAAAAAAAGGATGTGGAGGTAATCACATGACAGCTCGGGCTGCAACAAAAGAACAATGTCACTTAGATAGGACCAATATAAATTACTTGACATTGGGAATGACAACCAGCGATGAGTCATCTTTCCATCAGATTGAAGTTTCACCTACTGTACTCCACAATCTGTCTTTTTTAATCTTTTGAGAAGCGCGTTGTTACATTGCATGTCATTTAGCTGATGCTTTTTATCCAAAGAGACTTTTGCTATATATGTCAGAGGTCGCACGCCTCTGGAGCAACTAGGGGTTAAGTGTCTTGCTCAGGGACACATTGGTTGATGTATCGCAGTGGGAATCAAACCTGAGTTTCCCGCACCAAAGGCATGCGTCATATCCACTGCGCCATCACCACCACCCGTTGTATTGCATCTTTTTGTATGCCATGTGCATAAAAAAGTTCTTACTATTATTTCATTATTAACTACCGCATCCACAATGTTTCAAACTGTACACAATTAAAAATGTCCACATGCACAAGCAGGATCTGAAACAGATTGATAAAGCGATGAATTTCTTTTATTATTGTCAATTGGCAATTGTCAAAATTTGCATAGCGTAGGTTTCGGATACACATGTACAAATCTGATTAAGTTGTCTTGCTGCCTCTAACTGGAAACTCTGTAAGGTAAGTGCCGTACTTGCGTAAACAAAGCTTTGATTAACTGCTCTTTACTCTGACCCCAATCTTAGAAAAGCCCAGATATGGCCTAACTCTGCGTTGCTTTACACAGGTAATGTATGGCAAAGTCATCCGTCAACCCTGTGTAATTAACTGGGTGGCCTGAAAATGCGCCTTTAGGATACCATTAACCCATGCTAGCCTAACGAGGCTGTGTAAACACAGACTAAATTCACCAGCAAACACACATCTGTGAATAGAGTGAGTGGGAGAGCAGAGAGGAAAATCCATTTCATGAATATTGGATTTCATTATGAGGATGAAGAAACAGCTTTGCTGTGGATCATTCTTTAATGACCCAAAGTCCACATGCATGAATCTTTTAGTAGTGGCTGTCTGTTTGATATGGAGGAAGAAATGAGAGAGAAAAACAAGGGGAGAGCTGTTTCCCCACTGGGTTTTGACAGACCATGAGACAGGACTAGGGTTGAGCACCTGGATCATGGACTCAGACAATATTGTTGGACAGGTGTTCTTACAGAAACAGAAAGAGGCCAAGTGGATATTCAGTTTTCAGACACACTTGTTGCAGTTTCTCTTATTTATGGACACCTGCAAAAGAGAAGCAACAGATATTTGGTCCAGATTTAATGTTTGTGTCAAATATTACAATGCTATTTTTGGATGCTTGAGGATGGTTTTATTTCTCTGTTCAGGGTTTTTTTTTCAATATAAGAGAAGAAGCTTACCGCTGATCGACTTTCCTTCCCTCCAAACCGATTGGCTAATAGGTCAGACTCCTCACTTTACTCCTCTCCTGTCTGGAGCCACTAGACTTCATCACCCTTCAGTTTGGGTTGTCGTCGCTAGCAATTTACAAACAACTCACCTTTCTGGCCAGGTCCAAATTTCCACAGACCCAATTTTCAGAGAAATGTGACACAACAAATGTGTGAGTTGGATTTGTTTGCAACTCAATTCCTACACCCAGATATTTTCTTTGTGTCTTATTTTGGAAACGGAGGGCTGTTATATTCAAGACATTTGGCCTAAAAATGTTTTTTTTTACTCTTAACAATTTGTTTTTCAATCAATCAGTGCCTCAGAGTTGATCGACATCATGAGTAACTGAAGAAAATGCTGGTGAGAAATAAAGCTAACATGCCAGGGAACATGATGTAAGCCAATATTAGTCGGTGCTGCTGAGTTGATTTGTCACCTTTAGTAATATGGTAAAAATCAGGATTTTGTGGTTATATCAAAGCGCATCTGTATTCAACGATACAACCCAGAATATCTGAAAAGGGAGTGTGAGATCAAAAGACTAGCGTGTGTGCACAAGATCAAAAGCTTAAAGCCAGTTCAGAAAAATTAAACATATTATCAATCACTTGTAATTACAATAAATGCCACACTGGTATTGCTGAATTAATGTTTTCCTGCAGTTTGAGGGAAAGCAAGTTTCCTGATTATGGAGCTATTTAAAGTCAGCAGCTTCAACCGAATACGCAGGTGGAGTAACACAGGCATGAAATGAAAGTGACAACCAACCTGGCAGAGCTAATAAATAAAACAACCAACCACAGCCAGACACAGCCCTCCATATGGTGTGCTTATGTGTCAACCAACTCTATGTGGCTCATCCATCCTTTGTGCAGAGTACAGTCCATCCCAGGAGTGGCCTTACCCTTTCCAGCCCAGCCAAGTGCATCCTGTAATTTAGCATTCTTTTTACCTTCCACTTCCTTACATTACAGGTGTTGCTTCCCTGCCTCCCTACCAATATCAGTGGTTTGTAACTTGTGCCACCGATTAAAATTATTTATACATAAAAATATTATTTATGCAGTTTTTGGATTGGCAAAATGTCCTTGTTCTATAGTTTTTGCCACTGCCAACTCACTCTTTAGTCCTGGGGAAGGTGTAGACAATGGTTCTCTCCAATACACCTGAATCCCTTACTGGCTTCCCATCAGCAACATTAAAATATGTTCAAATGAGCGTCAAGCCCTAAATCACTGCATTCAGGAATCAAATCTGTGTCTTTGAAAGGGTTGGCAAGTGTTTTTCTCCTGTGCCACGATCAAGTTAGAATAATAATCACATCCTGTTTTGACATACTTTTACACAGGAATATAACGATGTTACCAATCGTTAGCTAAATGTGTCAATTTGTATCAATATCTGAGTCATTAGAGCCATTTATCTTTGCGTCTAAAAGTGTGACTTTCATTAACAGTGTCATTTGTATGGCTAGTCCCTGGTTCTATTGAGTGAGGTACCCATCACAGCGTTGCTACTTTTGTATGTGAGTGACGTAAGGCATGGGCAATAATTCAAATCATTAATTGTACTATCATTGAACAAAGTATTGTGTACAAAATAAGGCAACTTTAATCAAAAATTAACAACAATAAAATGGCAAAGGTTTGTTTTAATGAAGCATTTTGTCTGATGTAATGCATAGAAGTGAAATACAATTTGATTAGTTTATAGAAAATTGTACATACATTTGCCATGATCGGACATCTCTTTAAAGATATTGGAAAAAGTTAATCATCATTATTTCTATTATTATCGTGATATTGATAACAGCCACATTGCCCTCACCTAGAGTGATTTCAAAATCATGTACTTTTCACCACGTGCTGTGATATACCATTTACATGACAGACTGTTAGATGGTGTCATCTCTTAACGAGCATGGCATGAATCAAGTTATACATATCAATCATTCCCATTAAACTAGCTGCAAAGGGAGTACGTTACAGTGGGAACCACATCAGGAGAGGCGCAGCTTTTATTACTTTGTGAGTCGTGAAGATGTGGTGTTCCCCAGGTAATCAGGGCAGACAGAGAAGGTTGACAACTCTGATGCCTTTTTTTTTTATCACATATGTCCATATCCCTGTAGGCATCAAGTTGCCCCAGAAAAAGCAATCAGATGGCCTTAGGTTGTGCGCTTGTGTCTTTAAGTGTGAGCTGATAGAAGGAAGTAGAAACGGGTGACTGGGCACAGTCAGATGGCCAGGGGTCCCCGGGGCTGTGCACCAAAGCATAACTTATAGAACACAAAGTGGCTGGGTTTTACATTATAATAAATGTGGCGCTATTCTCATGCAATTCTACCCACTTCCATGTTTGACTGTGTAATTGCTGTCCTCCAAATTGAAATGTTGCAGTTTCAAAGACACAGTATTTCAAAGCCATTCAGTCTATATGGCTTGACAACTTGTGTTGTGCCATCTCTGCATTCAGCCTGTGCAGCACACTTGTATAAAAGAGTATCTGCTCATTTAGAAGTCCCTGCTTTAAGGAAAAAAAAATCACTGTGCTACATCAAACTGTACTGTCAAAATGCTGACAACAGATATCTATATATTTGAGAATAAAAACCTTGCAGTGATGAAGGGAGCAGAAATGAGGCATTAAATGGAAGACATTTGCTTATTCAGTACATGATATCAAACATATTTGCTGAAGTGCATTATATTCAGCACTATACCAAATTTAAGAGGCAAAACATGCTTAATCAAGTGCAATCCATTACACATATGATGTCATTGCTTTGACCGTATGAAATAATTGAACCTTAAGGCAAGTCCTCTCCTGTCATCACAATTCTTCACATTATTAATGTACCACACAAAACCAGTCCAGTAAAAAAATCTAATTAAAGGAAAATCAATCGCACCAGCAGAAGTCCTTCCAACATTTTTGGATTTACAAATGCTCTATAGGGCTGAATTGAAATGCAATTATTTGCTAAAACTTTTCACACTGTAATCGATCAGGCGCTATCTTTCTTTTCTCTCTCCCATCACAAAATCTTAATAGAAGCCTGATGTCAATAAAGTTTGATCATGATGGATTCAAGAGAGGATCAATCACGTCGGCCTGATTGAGAAAACACCTGCACTGTCTGCCCCGCATTTGTCATGTCTGATTTAGCTGCCTCCCTGCAGTATACAGATCAATTTTGATTACAGCTGTCAAAACCCAAAATAACAAACAAAGGTAACTGCAGATTTGATAAAGCAGATATTTACGATAAATAGGCCAACATAGATCTTAATAACAAGTGTTAAATTGGGTTGTTTATCTTCTATGCTTCAGATATCATCTGATTTAAATCTTTAACACTGAGGGCCTTGCTCTGACATCAGCGTGATTTTGTTTGGTTGTTTTTCTAAGGTCTTTTTTTTTAAATCTTGAACCTCACATTTTATTTTTTATTGGTAGCCTATCATCACATCATCACTCAGTCTATGTCTAAATTTGTCATTGTATAATATCGTTTAAAGGCATCTCTATCACTGAATGTTTTTCATCTAGTCCATCGCAGCAGAAATGCACAACAGTTTTGTTTTTAAAGAGGTAGTGAAACAGGTTCAGTGGAACATAAATCAACAAATTTATTTACTATAATGTCAACAATTCCAATAACTCTTACTGTGTCTAAAAATGCGGTTGTTGTCAGGAATAGATATTGACTTGTCAGC
Organism: Perca flavescens; assembly: GCF_004354835.1. Classification (NCBI taxonomy): domain Eukaryota; kingdom Metazoa; phylum Chordata; class Actinopteri; order Perciformes; family Percidae; genus Perca; species Perca flavescens. The sequence continues at coordinate 12,977,098 of NC_041336.1, read as the reverse complement.
AAAAACATGTATTAGAGTACTGTTGCCCAACATTAAGCAGCTAATTGCCCTTTTCTGACACCTTTATTATTCCTTAATGGAATTCTAGGTCTGCTGGCCAGATAAAGGTCACATCGATACAGTCAGTACCCCCTTGATGGGGAGAGAGTGGGATGTTTTGCTGCTGTGACAAAATGATTTCAGAGTCATTTGTAAAGGGACATTTTCTAAAATGTTTTAGTTTTTATGTTGGGCACTTCCAGCACTATAAGTATATTAAACATAGCATTAACCCAGAACATTGGATTCTGGCAATTTGTATTGATACATTCACATGTGCTCTAGCATTGGAATAACTGTTGCAACTAGGAGTAAACAGCAGCTCAACAAGGACAGATTGATGAGGATTTTTAATTGGAAATTTGACTTGAATCTTTGGAATGATGTTATGCTTTTTAATGAGTTCGATTTGGCCAAATTCTATCATATTTAGTGCCGCTCTAACACGAGGAAAGAAAAAAAAAGTGTTTTTAAAAAAAACTACAGAAAAATATTTCTAAGGAGATTTTTGTAAATCTCACTGGCACCCCAAGATTGATATTACACAATAAATTAGACTAGCACTATTCACCCAATGAATTAAAGAACACAATGTGATTGAAACACAGTTTAAAAACACACCACATACTTGAAATGTCTCAAATAATGTCTGAATCGAATATTGTGCCCTCATGCAGGTCCAAGCACTAATGGAATATCACTCACTGAATCACAGAACTGGGAAGAGCAGCATTAGTGTTATCCAACCCCACATCTAATTAGTGAAAATATCATAATACCATAACACAGCAGAGTCTTCTCCCAAACCCAATTAATGGTATATTTCAGAACAAATGTTTGATGAAATCTTACCTGACATCCCAATTACCACAATAGCACGGCAATATCACACATATATTTAGTTAAAAAAATATTCCTGTGATCTTTTGCTTCAAAATGTGCGCCGCAATTTTTAACACCCTGCTACCGAAAGGACATGGTGAAATGAATCAAAGACACTGTGGAACATGTCCTGTAAGTCCATTTATGGACTGTCACAGCCAAATCCTTGGTGAAATTCTGCTTAACTGAGTCTTACTGTCAGGGTGTCGCGCTAATATGGACACTTTATTACAAGAAAATCCCACCGGCACCTTCACAGGCAGAGCTGGAGCCACGTGCCGG